>NW_027672312.1:0-600000 GCF_964165515.1 Mesoplodon bidens | reverse complement strand
CCTGAATCCACCCATTTTCCTGCTACTGGTCTTATGACATTGATTTCATGGCTGAGGGATATTCCATTGTACGTAAGTACCACAATTTTTGAACCATTTTTATATTTCCTGGGATATTTAAGGTGTACCCAAGTTGAGGTTCTTGTTAGCAGTGCAGCCCTAAATTTGGGGGTGGCTCTGTCTTATTAATTTTCACTTTTCCCAAGGTATATTCCCTAGACTGGAAGTGCTCTTGGCTCTGTAGCTCTGATGTTTACTTGTTTTAGGGAACACAATTCACTCCTACAGTGAGGCAGTTGGCAATTTACATCCCACCCATCAGCATAACAAGGCTCCCCGTTCTCCATGGTTTGTCTTGCCTTTCTGGTTTTTACACATTTTGTGGATGTCCCTTTTGACCCGTGGAAAGTGATACATCTTTGTAGTGCAGATTTGCATTCCCTGCTTGCATGCTTGGCCAAAAAGGGCATATGCGTTTTCTCCTGAATATATTCAGAAGAAAACACATACGCCCTTTTTGGCCAAGTGCATCTTTGTCGAAGTTGTGCCCCTCTTCCTGTGCTTTACAGGCCAATCCAACGCACCTCTTGAAATGTGTTTCCTGCTATTCTGCATCGCTTTCAAGTCGGCCTCGTTGCCTTCCCTCAACAGATTTTTGGACAATAGTTGTCCTGTATTAATCTGCCAGTTTGTGAATTGCTGTGCCCCTGAGCTCCATTTTTCAACTCGTTTTTTGTGAGCTGAACGCAAGTCCAAAAATTTGGTTCAGGACCTATACTGGTTCCCGGTGGTTGGCTGAGAGTTTGGTTAATTCTTCTTCCTGCTGGGAAATTAGAGAGACATGTGCCCGTCCAAATGCCTAACAGCTACTCTCTAACTGGTTCTCCCTCTTCCCTTCCATCCTCTGCCAAATTGGCAACCTGTGCGAACCAGGAGGTTAAAGGGGCTGGCTCTCCGAGTTGGGAGATTGATAGTAAAGCAGTTGGAATGTCAAACTGGAGCCCCACGATAGGGACTGTTCATTGAGATTTAGAAACCATTCATATTCACTGTGTGTCCATTCTCTAGGTTTCCCGAACTTGTTATAGTTGTACAAATATTCCCTTCAACCTAGAGAGTTGGGACCCATGGATTGGGGGCCATGCATTATTGCTTTAAAGCGACTGCATTTGCTCACCCAATCTCACCAATCCTCTCAGTCCCAAGTGTCCAGCCTTATGCCACATCCATCTGTCATTGTAGATAGGTTCATTCCAGGTTTCATCAGATACCCTGAAAGAATGGTAAAGAATTTCCCTGTTTTTTTGTTTTGTTTTCGAAATTCATGTTTATAGTGGGTTTGAGCTGATTCTCGCTGCCATGTTTATGCCAGTCTAGACACACTAGATTCCCTTACGGAGATATATCAATACATAGGTTTTAAGACTCTTACTAGCCAGATATATTCCTCTGTGGGAAATACGGGGTTTGGAGTCCCTTTCACTGAGGAAGGTTTAGGTCTAGTCTATTCCATAGTTGGTTTTTGGATCGGTACCTGTGCTTATATCATACTCTGATTTTATGCATCACCACACCTCTCCTTCGCCCATAAGCAGGCATAAGAGTGTTTTCTAAATATGAGACTCTGTTCTCTTTCCTAACTCAGTTCACGTGTAGCCATGTTTACAGGATCTTCATAAGTGATATCTTATGATAAGTTTCTTTTTTCTGTGTGACTTATTTCACTTAGAATCATCGAACCTGAATCCACTCACTTTGATGCTACTGGTCTTATGACATTGATTTCATGGCTGAGGGATATTCCATTGTACGTAAGTACCACAATTATTGAACCATTTTTATATTTCCTGGGATATTTAAGGTGTATCCAAGTTGAGGTTCTTGTAAGCATTGCAGCCCTAAATTTGGGGGTGGCTCTGTCTTATTGATTTTCAGTTTTCCCAAGGTATATTCCCTAGACAGGAAGTGACCTTGGCTCTGTAGATCTGATGTTTACTCGTTTTAGGGAACACAATGCACTCATCCAGTGAGGCAGTTGGCAATTTAAATCAAGCCCATCAGCCTAACAATGTTCCCTGTTCTCCAGGGCCTGTCTTGCATTTCTGGTTTTTACACAATTTGTGGATGTCCCTTTTGACCAGTGGGAAGTTAAACTTCTTTATAGTTCACATTTGCATTGCCCACTTGCTTGCTGGGCCAAAAAGGGCGTAGGCGTTTACTCCTGAATATATTCAGGAGAAAACGCCTACGCCCTTTTTGGCCAAGTGCATCATTGGGGAAGTTGTGCCCCTCTTCATGTGCTTTACAGGCCAATCCAACGCACCTCTTGAAATGTGTTTCCTGCTATTCTGCCTCTCTTTCAATTCGGCGTCGTTGTCTTCGCTCAACAGATTTTTGGACGATAGTTGTCCTGTATTACTCTGCCAGTTTGTGAATTGCTGTGTCCCTGAGCTCCATTTTTCAACTCGTTTTTTTGTGAGCTGAACGCAAGTCCAAAAATTTGGTTCAGGACCTATACTGGTTCCCGGTGGGTGGCCTAGACTTTGGTTAATTCTTCTTCCTGCCGGGAAATTAGAGAGACATGTGCCCGTCCAAATGCCTAACAGCTACTCTCTCATTGGTTCTCCCTCGTCCCTTCCATCCTCTGCCAAATTGGCAACCTGTGCGAACCAGTAGGTTAAAGGGGCTGGCTCTCCAAGTTGGGAGACTGATAGTAAAGCAGATGGAATGTCAAACTGGAACACCACGAGGGGGACTATTCGTTGAGTTTTAGAAACCTTTCGTATTCACAGTGTGTCCATTCTCTAGGTTTCCCGTACATGGTATAGATGTAGTAATATTCCCTTAAACCTGGAGTGTTGGGATCCATGGAATGGGGGCCATGCATTATTGCTTTAAAGCGACTGCATTTGCTCACCCAATCTAACCAATACTCTTAGTCACAAGTGTCCAGCCTTATGCCACATCCAGCTGTCATTGTAGATAGGGCCATTCCAGATTCCATCAGAGACCCTGAAGGTATTGTAAAGAATTTCCCTGTTTTTTGTTTTGTTTTTGAAATTCCTGTTTATAGTTGGTTTGAGCGGATTCTCGCTGTCATGTTTATGCCAGTCTAGACACACTTGATTCCCTTACGCAGACATATCAATACATAGGTTTTAAGATTGTTACTAGTCAGATATATTCCCCTGTGGGAAATATGGGGTTTTGAGTCCCTTTTACTGAGGAAGGTGTAGGTCTTGTCTATTCCATAGTTGGTTTTTGGAACGGTACCTGTGCTTATGTCAAACTCTGGTTTTATGCATCACCCCACCTCTCCTTCCCACTTAAGCAAAATAAGAATGTTTTCTAAATGTGAGACTCTGTTCTCTTTCCTCACTCTGTTCATGTGTAGCCATGTTTACAGCATCTTCATAAGTGATATCTTATGATAAGTTTCTTTTTCTGTGTGACTTATTTCACTTAGAATCATCGTACCTGAACCCACTCATTTTGCTGCTACTGGTCTTATGACATTGATTTCACGGCTGAAGGATATTCCATCGTACATAATTACCACAATATTTGAACCTTTTTTATATTTCCTGGGATATTTAAGGTGTATCCAAGTTTAGGTTCTTGTAAGCAGTGCAGCCCTACATTTGGGGGTGGCTCTGTCTTATTGATTTTCAGTTTTCTCAAGGTATATTCCCTAGAATGGAAGTTCCCTTGGCTCTGTAGCTCTGTTGATTACTTGTTTTAGGGAACACAATGAACACCTCCAGTGAGGAAGTTGGCAATTTACATCCCGCCTATCAACATAAAAAGGCTCCCTGTTCTCCAGCGCCTGTCTTGCCTTTCTGGTTTTTACACATTTTGTGGATGTCCCTTTTGACCTGTGGGAAGTGATACTTCTTTGTATTGCAGATTTGCATTGCCCGCTTGTTTGCTTGGCCAAAAAGGGCGTATGCGTTTTCTCCTGAATATATTCAGGAGAAAACGATACGCCCTTTTTGGCCAAGTGCATCATTGTCGAAGGTGTGCACCTCTTCCTGTGCTTTACATGCGATTCCAACGCACCTCTTGCAATCTGTTTCCTGCAATTCTGCCTCGATTTCAAGTTGGCCTCGTTGCCTTCCCTCAACAGGTTTTTGGACGATAGTTGTCCATTATTACTCTGCCAGTTTCTGAATTACTGTGCCCCTGAGCTCCATTTTTCAACTCGTTTTTTGTGAGCTGAACGCAAGCCCAAAAATTTGGTTCAGGACCTATACTGGTTTCCACTGGGTGGCTGAGATTTTGGTTAATTCTTCTTCCTGCCGGGAAATTAGAGTGACATGTGCCCATCCAAATGCCTAACAGCTACTCTCTCACTGGTTCTCCCTCTTCCCTTCCATCCTCTGCCAAATTGGCAACCTGTGCGAACCAGGAGGTTAAAGGGGCTGTCTCTGCAAGTTGGGAGATTGATAGTAAAGCAGTTGGAATGTCAAACTGGAGCACCACGAGAGGGACTGTTCGTTGAGTTTTAGAAATCTTTCATATTCACAGTGTGTCCATTCTCTAGGTTTCCCGTACATATTATAGCTGTATTAATATTCCATTCAACCTGGATAGTTGGGACCCATGGAATGGGGGCCATGCATTATTGCTTTAAAGCGACTGCATTTGCTCACCCAATCTCACCAATCCTCGCAGTTCCAAATGTCCAGCATTATGCCACATCCAGCTGTCATTGTAGATAGGGTCATTCCAGGTTTTATAGGAGACCCTGAAAGAATTGTAAAGGATTTCCCTGTTTTTATGTTTTGTTTTGAAATTCCTGTTTATAGTGGGTTTGAGCTGATTCTCACTGCCATGTTTATGCCAGTCTAGACACACTTGATTCCCTTACAGAGACATATCAATACATAGGTTTTAAGATTTTTACTAGTCAGATATATTCCTCTGCGGGAAATATGGGGTTTTGAGTCCCTTTCACTGAGGAACGTGTAGGTCTTGTCTATTCCATAGTTGGTTTTTGGAGCGGTACATGTGCTTATATCAAACTCTGGTTTTATGCATCACCCCACCTCTCCTTCCCCCTTAAGCAGGCATAAGAGTGTTTTCTAAATGTGAGACTCTGTTTTCTTTCCTAACTCAGTTCATGTGTAGCCATGTTTACATGATCTTCATAAGTGATATCTTATGATAAGTTTCTTTTTCTGTGTGACTTATTTCACTTAGAATCATCATACCTGAATCCACCCATTTTCCTGCTACTGGTCTTATGACATTGATTTCATGGCTGAGGGATATTCCATTGTACGTAAGTACCACAATTTTTGAACCATTTTTATATTTCCTGGGATATTTAAGGTGTACCCAAGTTGAGGTTCTTGTAAGCAGTGCAGCCCTAAATTTGGGGGTGGCTCTGTCTTATTAATTTTCACTTTTCCCAAGGTATATTCCCTAGACTGGAAGTGCCCTTGCCTCTGTAGCTCTGATGTTTACTTGTTTTAGGGAACACAATGCACTCCTCCAGAGAGGCAGTTGGCAATTTACATCCTGCCCATTAGCCTAACAAGACTCCCTGTTCTCCAGGGCCTGTCTTGCCTTTCTGGTTTTTACATATTTTTCGGATGTCCCTTTTGACAAGTGGGATGTGGTCGTTCTTGTAGTGCAGATTTGCATTACCCGCTTGCTTGCATGGCCAAAACGTGCGTATGCGTTTTCTTATGAATATATTCAGGAGAAAACGCATACGCCCGTTTTGGCCAAGCGCATCATTGTCGAAGTTGTGCCCCGCTTCCTGGGCTTTAAATGCGATTCCAACGTACCTCTTGAAATATGTTTCCTGCTATTCTGCCTCGCTTTCAAGTCCGCCTCATTACCATCCCTCAACAGATTTTTGGACGATAGTTGTCCTTTATTACTCTGCCAGTTTGTGAATTGCTCTGCCCCTGAGCTCCATTTTTCAAGTCGTTTTTTGTGAGCTGAATGCAAGTCCAAAATTTTGGTTCAGGACCTATTCTGGTTCCCGGTGGGTGGCTGAGACTTTGGTTAATTCTTCTTCCTGCCGGGATATTAGAGTGAAATGTGCCCGTTCAAATTCCTAACAGCTACTCTCTCATTGGTTCTCCCTCTTCCTTTCCATCCTCTGCCAAATTGGCAACCTGTGCGAACCAGGAGGTTAAAGGGGCTGTCTCTCCAAGTTGGGAGATTGATAGTAAAGCAGTTGGAATGTCAAACTGGAGCACCACGAGAGGGACTATTCTTTGAGTTTTAGAAACCTGTTGTATTCACAGTGTGTCCATTCTCTAGGTTTCCCGTACATGTTATAGCTTTAGTAATATTCCCTTCAACCTGGAGTGTTCGGACCCATGACCTGGGCGCCATGTTTTATTGCTTTAAAGCGACTGCATTTGTTCAACCAATCTCAACAATCCTCTCAGTCCCAAGGGTCCAGACTTATGCCACATCCAGCTGTCATTGTAGATAGAGTCATTCCAGGTTCCATCAGAGACCCTGAAGGAATTGTAAAGAATTTACCTGTTTTTTTTTGTTTTGTTTTTGAAATTCCTGTTTATAGTGGTTTTGAGCTGATTCTCGCTGCCATGTTTATGCCAGTCTAGACACACTTGATTCCCTTACGCAGACATATCAATACATAGGTTTTAAGGTTCTTAGTAGTCAGATATATTCCTCTCCGGGAAATATGGGGTTTTGAGTCCCTTTCACTGCGGAAGGTGTAGGTCTTGGTATTCCATAGATGGTTTTTGGAACGGAACCTGTGCTTATATCAAACTCTATTTTTATGCGTCACCCGATGTCTCCTTCCCGCTTAAGCAGGCATAAGAGTGATTTCTAAATGTGAGACGCTGTTCTCTTTCCTAACTCAGTTCAAGTGTAGTCTTGTTTACAGGATCTCCATAAGTGCTATCTTATGATTAGTTTCTTTTTCTGTGTGACTTATTTCACTTAGAATCATCGTATCTGAATCCACTCACTTTCCTGCTACTGGTCTTATGACATTGATTTCAAAGCTGAGGGATATACCATCGTACGTACGTACCACAAATTTTTGATCCATTTTTATATTTCCTGGAATATCTAAGGTGTACCCAAGTAGAGGTTCTTGAAGCAGTGCAGCCCTAAATTTGAGGGTGGCTCTGTCTTATTGATTTTCAGTTTTCCCAAGGTATATCCCCTAGAATGGAAGTGCCCTTGGCTCTGTAGCTCTGTTGTTTACTTGTTTTAGGGAACACAATGAACACCTCCAGTGAGGCAATTGGCAATTTACATCCCGCCCATCAGCATAACAAGGCTCCCTGTTCTCCAGGTCCTGTCTTGCATTTCTGGTTTTTACACATTTTGTGGATGTCCCTTTTGACCGGTGGGAAGTGATACTTCTTTGTAGTGCAGATTTGCATTGCCCGCTTGCTTGCTAGGCCAAAAAGGGCATATGAGTTTTCTCCTGAATATATTCAGGAGAAAACGCATATGCCCTTTTTGGCCAAGTGCATCATTTGCGAAGTTGTGCCCCTCTTCCTGTGCTTTACAGGCAAACCCAACTCACATTTTGAAATGTGTTTCCTACTATTCTGCCTCGCTTTCAAGTCGGCCTCGTTGCCTTCCCTCAACAGATTTTTGGACAATAGTTGCCCTGTATTACTCTGCTACTTTGTGAATTGCTGTGCCCCTGAGCTCCATTTTTCAACTCGTTTTTTGTGAGCTGAACGCAAGTCCAAAAATTTGGTTCAGGAGCTATCCTGGTTCCTGTTAGGTTGCTGAGACTTTGGTTAATTTTTCTTCCTGCTGAGAAATTTGAGTGACATGTGCCCGTCCAAATGCCTAACAGCTACTCTCTCATTGGTTCTCCCTCTTCCCTTCCATCCTCTGCCAAATTTGCAACCTGTGCGAACCAGTAGGTTAAAGGGGCTGTCTCTCGAAGTTGGGAGATTGATAGTAAAGCAGATGGAATGTCAAACTGGAACACCACGAGAGGGACTATTCGTTGAGTTTTAGAGACCTTTCGTATTCACAGTGTGTCCATTCTCTAGGTTTCCCGTACATGGTATAGATGTAGCAATATTCCCTTAAACCTGGAGTGTTGGGATCCATGGAATGGGGGCCATGCATTATTGCTTTAAAGCGACTGCATTTGCTCACCCAATCTAACCAATCCTCTTAGTCACAAGTGTCCAGCCTTATGCCACATCCAGCTGTCATTGTAGATAGGGTCATTCCAGGTTCCATCAGAGACCCTGAAGGTATTGTAAAGAATTTCCCTGTTTTTTGTTTTGTTTTTGAAATTCCTGTTTATAGTTGGTTTGAGCGGATTCTCGCTGTCATGTTTATGCCAGTCTAGACACACTTGATTCCCTTACGCAGACATATCAATACATAGGTTTTAAGATTGTTACTAGTCAGATATATTCCCCTGCGGGAAATATGGGGTTTTGAGTCCCTTTTACTGAGGAAGGTGTAGGTCTTGTCTATTACATAGTTGGTATTTGGAACGGTACATGTGCTTATATCAAACTCTGGTTTTATTCATCACCCCACCTCTCCTTCCCACTTAAGCAAAATAAGAATGTTTTCTAAATGTGAGACTCTGTTCTCTTTCCTAACTCTGTTCATGTGTAGCCATGTTTACAGCATCTTCATAAGTGATATCTAATGATAAGTTTCTTTTTCTGTGTGACTTATATCACTTAGAATCATCGTACCTGAACCCACTCATTTTGCTGCTACTGGTCTTATGACATTGATTTCACGGCTGAAGGATATTCCATCGTACATAATTACCACAATATTTGAACCTTTTTTATATTTCCTGGGATATTTAAGGTGTACCCAAGTTTAGGTTCTTGTAAGCAGTGCAGCCCTACATTTGGGGGTGGCTCTGTCTTATTGATTTTCAGTTTTCTCAAGGTATATACCCTAGAATGGAAGTTCCCTTGGCTCTGTAGCTCTGTTGATTACTTGTTTTAGGGAACACAATGAACACCTCCAGTGAGGAAGTTGGCAGTTTACATCACGCCTATCAACATAAAAAGGCTCCCTGTTCTCCAGGGCCTGTCTTGCCTTTCTGGTTTTTACACATTTTGTGGATGTCCCTTTTGACCGGTGGGAAGTGATACTTCTTTGTATTGCAGATTTGCATTGCCCGCTTGTTTGCTTGGCCAAAAAGGGCGTATGAGTTTTCTCCTGAATATATTCAGGAGAAAACGATACGCCCTTTTTGGCCAAGTGCATCATTGTCGAAGGTGTGCACCTCTTCCTGTGCTTTACATGCGATTCCAACGCACCTCTTGCAATCTGTTTCCTGCAATTCTGCCTCGATTTCAAGTTGGCCTCGTTGCCTTCCCTCAACAGATTTTTGGACGATAGTTGTCCATTATTACTCTGCCAGTTTCTGAATTACTGTGCCCCTGAGCTCCATTTTTCAACTCGTTTTTTGTGAGCTGAACGCAAGCCCAAAAATTTGGTTCAGGACCTATAATGGTTTCCGCTGGGTGGCTGAGATTTTGGTTAATTCTTCTTCCTGCCGGGAAATTAGAGTGACATGTGCCCATCCAAATGCCTAACAGCTACTCTCTCATTGGTACTCCCTCTTCCCTTCCATCCTCTGCCAAATTGGCATCCTGTGCGAACCAAGAGGTTAAAGGGGCTGTCTCTCCAAGTTGGGAGATTGATAGTAAAGCAGTTGGAATGTCAAACTGGAGCACCATGAGAGGGACTGTTCGTTGAGTTTTAGAAATCTTTCATATTCACAGTGTGTCCATTCTCTAGGCTTCCCGTACATATTATAGCTGTAGTAATATTCCATTCAACCTGGAGAGTTGGGACCCATGGAATGGGGGCCATGCATTATTGCTTTAAAGGCTCTGCATTTGCTCACCCAATCTCACCAATCCTCGCAGTCCCAAATGTCCAGCATTATGCCACATCCAGCTGTCATTGTAGATAGGGTCATTCCAGGTTTTATCAGAGACCCTGAAAGAATTGTAAAGGATTTCCCTGTTTTTATGTTTTGTTTTGAAATTCCTGTTTATAGTGGGTTAGAGCTGATTCTCGCTGCCATGTTTATGCCAGTCTAGACACACTTGATTCCCTTACGGAGACATATCAATACATAGGTTTTAAGATTTTTACTAGTCAGATATATTCCTCTGCGGGAAATATGGGATTTTGAGTCCCTTTCACTGAGGAACGTGTAGGTCTTGTCTATTCCATAGTTGGTTTTTGGAGCGGTACATGTGCTTATATCAAACTCTGGTTTTATGCATCACCCCACCTCTCCTTCCCCCTTAAGCAGGCATAAGAGTGTTTTCTAAATGTGAGACTCTGTTCTCTTTCCTAACTCTGTTCATGTGTAGCCATGTTTACAGCATCTTCATAAGTGATATCTAATGATAAGTTTCTTTTTCTGTGTGACTTATATCACTTAGAATCATCGTACCTGAACCCACTCATTTTGCTGCTACTGGTCTTATGACATTGATTTCACGGCTGAAGGATATTCCATCGTACGTAATTACCACAATATTTGAACCTTTTTTATATTTCCTGGGATATTTAAGGTGTACCCAAGTTTAGGTTCTTGTAAGCAGTGCAGCCCTACATTTGGGGGTGGCTCTGTCTTATTGATTTTCAGTTTTCTCAAGGTATATACCCTAGAATGGAAGTTCCCTTGGCTCTGTAGCTCTGTTGATTACTTGTTTTAGGGAACACAATGAACACCTCCAGTGAGGAAGTTGGCAGTTTACATCACGCCTATCAACATAAAAAGGCTCCCTGTTCTCCAGGGCCTGTCTTGCCTTTCTGGTTTTTACACATTTTGTGGATGTCCCTTTTGACCGGTGGGAAGTGATACTTCTTTGTATTGCAGATTTGCATTCCCCGCTTGTTTGCTTGGCCAAAAAGGGTGTATGCGTTTTCTCCTGAATATATTCAGGAGAAAACGATACACCCTTTTTTGCCAAGTGCATCATTGTCGAAGGTGTGCACCTCTTCCTGTGCTTTACATGCGATTCCAACGCACCTCTTGCAATCTGTTTCCTGCAATTCTGCCTCGATTTCAAGTTGGCCTCGTTGCCTTCCCTCAACAGATTTTTGGACGATAGTTGTCCATTATTACTCTGCCAGTTTCTGAATTACTGTGCCCCTGAGCTCCATTTTTCAACTCGTTTTTTGTGAGCTGAACGCAAGCCCAAAAATTTGGTTCAGGACCTATAATGGTTTCCGCTGGGTGGCTGAGATTTTGGTTAATTCTTCTTCCTGCCGGGAAATTAGAGTGACATGTGCCCATCCAAATGCCTAACAGCTACTCTCTCATTGGTACTCCCTCTTCCCTTCCATCCTCTGCCAAATTGGCATCCTGTGCGAACCAGGAGGTTAAAGGGGCTGTCTCTCCAAGTTGGGAGATTGATAGTAAAGCAGTTGGAATGTCAAACTGGAGCACCATGAGAGGGACTGTTCGTTGAGTTTTAGAAATCTTTCATATTCACAGTGTGTCCATTCTCTAGGCTTCCCGTACATATTATAGCTGTAGTAATATTCCATTCAACCTGGAGAGTTGGGACCCATGGAATGGGGGCCATGCATTATTGCTTTAAAGGCTCTGCATTTGCTCACCCAATCTCACCAATCCTCGCAGTCCCAAATGTCCAGCATTATGCCACATCCAGCTGTCCTTGTAGATAGGGTCATTCCAGGTTTTATCAGAGACCCTGAAAGAATTGTAAAGGATTTCCCTGTTTTTATGTTTTGTTTTGAAATTCCTGTTTATAGTGGGTTTGAGCTGATTCTCGCTGCCATGTTTATGCCAGTCTAGACACACTTGATTCCCTTACGGAGACATATCAATACATAGGTTTTAAGATTTTTACTAGTCAGATATATTCCTCTGCGGGAAATATGGGGTTTTGAGTCCCTTTCACTGAGGAACGTGTAGGTCTTGTCTATTCCATAGTTGGTTTTTGGAGCGGTACATGTGCTTATATCAAACTCTGGTTTTATGCATCACCCCACCTCTCCTTCCCCCTTAAGCAGGCATAAGAGTGTTTTCTAAATGTGAGACTCTGTTTTCTTTCCAACTCAGTTCATGTGTAGCCATGTTTACAGGATCTTCATAAGTGATATCTTATGATAAGTTTCTTTTTCTGTGTGACTTATTTCACTTAGAATCATCATACCTGAATCCACCCATTTTCCTGCTACTGGTCTTATGACATTGATTTCATGGCTGAGGGATATTCCATTGTACGTAAGTACCACAATTTTTGAACCATTTTTATATTTCCTGGGATATTTAAGGTGTACCCAAGTTGAGGTTCTTGTTAGCAGTGCAGCCCTAAATTTGGGGGTGGCTCTGTCTTATTAATTTTCACTTTTCCCAAGGTATATTCCCTAGACTGGAAGTGCTCTTGGCTCTGTAGCTCTGATGTTTACTTGTTTTAGGGAACACAATTCACTCCTACAGTGAGGCAGTTGGCAATTTACATCCCACCCATCAGCATAACAAGGCTCCCCGTTCTCCATGGTTTGTCTTGCCTTTCTGGTTTTTACACATTTTGTGGATGTCCCTTTTGACCCGTGGAAAGTGATACATCTTTGTAGTGCAGATTTGCATTCCCTGCTTGCATGCTTGGCCAAAAAGGGCATATGCGTTTTCTCCTGAATATATTCAGAAGAAAACACATACGCCCTTTTTGGCCAAGTGCATCTTTGTCGAAGTTGTGCCCCTCTTCCTGTGCTTTACAGGCCAATCCAACGCACCTCTTGAAATGTGTTTCCTGCTATTCTGCATCGCTTTCAAGTCGGCCTCGTTGCCTTCCCTCAACAGATTTTTGGACAATAGTTGTCCTGTATTAATCTGCCAGTTTGTGAATTGCTGTGCCCCTGAGCTCCATTTTTCAACTCGTTTTTTGTGAGCTGAACGCAAGTCCAAAAATTTGGTTCAGGACCTATACTGGTTCCCGGTGGTTGGCTGAGAGTTTGGTTAATTCTTCTTCCTGCTGGGAAATTAGAGAGACATGTGCCCGTCCAAATGCCTAACAGCTACTCTCTAACTGGTTCTCCCTCTTCCCTTCCATCCTCTGCCAAATTGGCAACCTGTGCGAACCAGGAGGTTAAAGGGGCTGGCTCTCCGAGTTGGGAGATTGATAGTAAAGCAGTTGGAATGTCAAACTGGAGCCCCACGATAGGGACTGTTCATTGAGATTTAGAAACCATTCATATTCACTGTGTGTCCATTCTCTAGGTTTCCCGAACTTGTTATAGTTGTACAAATATTCCCTTCAACCTAGAGAGTTGGGACCCATGGATTGGGGGCCATGCATTATTGCTTTAAAGCGACTGCATTTGCTCACCCAATCTCACCAATCCTCTCAGTCCCAAGTGTCCAGCCTTATGCCACATCCATCTGTCATTGTAGATAGGTTCATTCCAGGTTTCATCAGATACCCTGAAAGAATGGTAAAGAATTTCCCTGTTTTTTTGTTTTGTTTTCGAAATTCATGTTTATAGTGGGTTTGAGCTGATTCTCGCTGCCATGTTTATGCCAGTCTAGACACACTAGATTCCCTTACGGAGATATATCAATACATAGGTTTTAAGACTCTTACTAGCCAGATATATTCCTCTGTGGGAAATACGGGGTTTGGAGTCCCTTTCACTGAGGAAGGTTTAGGTCTAGTCTATTCCATAGTTGGTTTTTGGATCGGTACCTGTGCTTATATCATACTCTGATTTTATGCATCACCACACCTCTCCTTCGCCCATAAGCAGGCATAAGAGTGTTTTCTAAATATGAGACTCTGTTCTCTTTCCTAACTCAGTTCATGTGTAGCCATGTTTACAGGATCTTCATAAGTGATATCTTATGATAAGTTTCTTTTTTCTGTGTGACTTATTTCACTTAGAATCATCGAACCTGAATCCACTCACTTTGATGCTACTGGTCTTATGACATTGATTTCATGGCTGAGGGATATTCCATTGTACGTAAGTACCACAATTATTGAACCATTTTTATATTTCCTGGGATATTTAAGGTGTATCCAAGTTGAGGTTCTTGTAAGCATTGCAGCCCTAAATTTGGGGGTGGCTCTGTCTTATTGATTTTCAGTTTTCCCAAGGTATATTCCCTAGACAGGAAGTGACCTTGGCTCTGTAGATCTGATGTTTACTCGTTTTAGGGAACACAATGCACTCATCCAGTGAGGCAGTTGGCAATTTAAATCAAGCCCATCAGCCTAACAATGTTCCCTGTTCTCCAGGGCCTGTCTTGCATTTCTGGTTTTTACACAATTTGTGGATGTCCCTTTTGACCAGTGGGAAGTTAAACTTCTTTATAGTTCACATTTGCATTGCCCACTTGCTTGCTGGGCCAAAAAGGGCGTAGGCGTTTTCTCCTGAATATATTCAGGAGAAAACGCCTACGCCCTTTTTGGCCAAGTGCATCATTGGGGAAGTTGTGCCCCTCTTCATGTGCTTTACAGGCCAATCCAACGCACCTCTTGAAATGTGTTTCCTGCTATTCTGCCTCTCTTTCAATTCGGCCTCATTTTCTTCGCTCAACAGATTTTTGGACGATAGTTGTCCTGTATTACTCTGCCAGTTTGTGAATTGCTGTGCCCCTGAGCTCCATTTTTCAACTCGTTTTTTGTGAGCTGAACGCAAGTCCAAAAATTTGGTTCAGGACCTATACTGGTTCCCGGTGGGTGGCCTAGACTTTGGTTAATTCTTCTTCCTGCCGGGAAATTAGAGAGACATGTGCCCGTCCAAATGCCTAACAGCTACTCTCTCATTGGTTCTCCCTCGTCCCTTCCATCCTCTGCCAAATTGGCAACCTGTGCGAACCAGTAGGTTAAAGGGGCTGGCTCTCCAAGTTGGGAGATTGATAGTAAAGCAGATGGAATGTCAAACTGGAACACCACGAGGGGGACTATTCGTTGAGTTTTAGAAACCTTTCGTATTCACAGTGTGTCCATTCTCTAGGTTTCCCGTACATGGTATAGATGTAGTAATATTCCCTTCAACCTGGAGTGTTGGGATCCATGGAATGGGGGCCATGCATTATTGCTTTAAAGCGACTGCATTTGCTCACCCAATCTAACCAATCCTCTTAGTCACAAGTGTCCAGCCTTATGCCACATCCAGCTGTCATTGTAGATAGGGCCATTCCAGATTCCATCAGAGACCCTGAAGGAATTGTAAAGAATTTCCCTGTTTTTTGTTTTGTTTTTGAAATTCCTGTTTATAGTTGGTTTGAGCGGTTTCTCGCTGTCATGTTTATGCCAGTCTAGACACACTTGATTCCCTTACGCAGACATATCAATACATAGGTTTTAAGATTGTTACTAGTCAGATATATTCCCCTGTGGGAAATATGGGGTTTTGAGTCCCTTTTACTGAGGAAGGTGTAGGTCTTGTCTATTCCATAGTTGGTTTTTGGAACGGTACCTGTGCTTATGTCAAACTCTGGTTTTATTCATCACCCCACCTCTCCTTCCCACTTAAGCAAAATAAGAATGTTTTCTAAATGTGAGACTCTGTTCTCTTTCCTCACTCTGTTCATGTGTAGCCATGTTTACAGCATCTTCATAAGTGATATCTTATGATAAGTTTCTTTTTCTGTGTGACTTATTTCACTTAGAATCATCGTACCTGAACCCACTCATTTTGCTGCTACTGGTCTTATGACATTGATTTCACGGCTGAAGGATATTCCATCGTACATAATTACCACAATATTTGAACCTTTTTTATATTTCCTGGGATATTTAAGGTGTATCCAAGTTTAGGTTCTTGTAAGCAGTGCAGCCCTACATTTGGGGGTGGCTCTGTCTTATTTATTTTCTGTTTTCTCAAGGTATATTCCCTAGAATGGAAGTTCCCTTGGCTCTGTAGCTCTGTTGATTACATGTTTTAGGGAACACAATGAACACCTCCAGTGAGGAAGTTGGCAATTTACATCCCGCCTATCAACATAAAAAGGCTCCCTGTTCTCCAGGGCCTGTCTTGCCTTTCTGGTTTTTACACATTTTGTGGATGTCCCTTTTGACCTGTGGGAAGTGATACTTCTTTGTATTGCAGATTTGCATTGCCCGCTTGTTTGCTTGGCCAAAAAGGGCGTATGCGTTTTCTCCTGAATATATTCAGGAGAAAACGCATACGCCCTTTTTGGCCAAGTGCATCATTGTCGAAGTTGTCCACCTCTTCCTGTGCTTTACATGCGATTCCAACGCACCTCTTGCAATCTGTTTCCTGCTATTCTGCCTCGATTTCAAGTTGGCCTCATTGCCTTGCCTCAACAGATTTTTGGACGATAGTTGTCCATTATTACTCTGCCAGTTTCTGAATTACTGTGCCCCTGAGCTCCATTTTTCAACTCGTTTTTTGTGAGCTGAACGCAAGCCCAAAAATTTGGTTCAGGACCTATACTGGTTTCCACTGGGTGGCTGAGATTTTGGTTAATTCTTCTTCCTGCCGGGAAATTAGAGTGACATGTGCCCATCCAAATGCCTAACAGCTACTCTCTCACTGGTTCTCCCTCTTCCCTTCCATCCTCTGCCAAATTGGCAACCTGTGCGAACCAGGAGGTTAAAGGGGCTGTCTCTGCAAGTTGGGAGATTGATAGTAAAGCAGTTGGAATGTCAAACTGGAGCACCACGAGAGGGACTGTTCGTTGAGTTTTAGAAATCTTTCATATTCACAGTGTGTCCATTCTCTAGGTTTCCCGTACATATTATAGCTGTATTAATATTCCATTCAACCTGGAGAGTTGGGACCCATGGAATGGGGGCCATGCATTATTGCTTTAAAGCGACTGCATTTGCTCACCCAATCTCACCAATCCTCGCAGTTCCAAATGTCCAGCATTATGCCACATCCAGCTGTCATTGTAGATAGGGTCATTCCAGGTTTTATAGGAGACCCTGAAAGAATTGTAAAGGATTTCCCTGTTTTTATGTTTTGTTTTGAAATTCCTGTTTATAGTGGGTTTGAGCTGATTCTCGCTGCCATGTTTATGCCAGTCTAGACACACTTGATTCCCTTACGGAGACATATCAATACATAGGTTTTAAGATTTTTACTAGTCAGATATATTACTCTGCGGGAAATATGGGGTTTTGAGTCCCTTTCACTGAGGAACGTGTAGGTCTTGTCTATTCCATAGTTGGTTTTTGGAGCGGTACATGTGCTTATATCAAACTCTGGTTTTATGCATCACCCCACCTCTCCTTCCCCCTTAAGCAGGCATAAGAGTGTTTTCTAAATGTGAGACTCTGTTTTCTTTCCTAACTCAGTTCATGTGTAGCCATGTTTACAGGATCTTCATAAGTGATATCTTATGATAAGTTTCTTTTTCTGTGTGACTTATTTCACTTAGAATCATCATACCTGAATCCACCCATTTTCCTGCTACTGGTCTTATGACATTGATTTCATGGCTGAGGGATATTCCATTGTACGTAAGTACCACAATTTTTGAACCATTTTTATATTTCCTGGGATATTTAAGGTGTACCCAAGTTGAGGTTCTTGTAAGCAGTGCAGCCCTAAATTTGGGGGTGGCTCTGTCTTATTAATTTTCACTTTTCCCAAGGTATATTCCCTAGACTGGAAGTGCCCTTGCCTCTGTAGCTCTGATGTTTACTTGTTTTAGGGAACACAATGCACTCCTCCAGAGAGGCAGTTGGCAATTTACATCCTGCCCATTAGCCTAACAAGACTCCCTGTTCTCCAGGGCCTGTCTTGCCTTTCTGGTTTTTACATATTTTTCGGATGTCCCTTTTGACAAGTGGGATGTGGTCGTTCTTGTAGTGCAGATTTGCATTACCCGCTTGCTTGCATGGCCAAAACGTGCGTATGCGTTTTCTTATGAATATATTCAGGAGAAAACGCATACGCCCGTTTTGGCCAAGCGCATCATTGTCGTAGTTGTGCCCCGCTTCCTGGGCTTTAAATGCGATTCCAACGTACCTCTTGAAATATGTTTCCTGCTATTCTGCCTCGCTTTCAAGTCCGCCTCATTACCTTCCCTCAACAGATTTTTGGACGATAGTTGTCCTTTATTACTCTGCCAGTTTGTGAATTGCTCTGCCCCTGAGCTCAATTTTTCAAGTCGTTTTTTGTGAGCTGAATGCAAGTCCAAAATTTTGGTTCAGGACCTATTCTGGTTCCCGGTGGGTGGCTGAGACTTTGGTTAATTCTTCTTCCTGCCGGGATATTAGAGTGAAATGTGCCCGTTCAAATTCCTAACAGCTACTCTCTCATTGGTTCTCCCTCTTCCTTTCCATCCTCTGCCAAATTGGCAACCTGTGCGAACCAGGAGGTTAAAGGGGCTGTCTCTCCAATTTGGGAGATTGATAGTAAAGCAGTTGGAATGTCAAACTGGAGCACCACGAGAGGGACTATTCTTTGAGTTTTAGAAACCTGTTGTATTCACAGTGTGTCCATTCTCTAGGTTTCCCGTACATGTTATAGCTTTAGTAATATTCCCTTCAACCTGGAGTGTTCGGACCCATGACCTGGGCGCCATGTTTTATTGCTTTAAAGCGACTGCATTTGTTCAACCAATCTCAACAATCCTCTCAGTCCCAAGGGTCCAGACTTATGCCACATCCAGCTGTCATTGTAGATAGAGTCATTCCAGGTTCCATCAGAGACCCTGAAGGAATTGTAAAGAATTTACCTGTTTTTTTTTTTGTTTTGTTTTTGAAATTCCTGTTTATAGTGGTTTTGAGCTGATTCTCGCTGCCATGTTTATGCCAGTCTAGACACACTTGATTCCCTTACGCAGACATATCAATACATAGGTTTTAAGGTTCTTAGTAGTCAGATATATTCCTCTCCGGGAAATATGGGGTTTTGAGTCCCTTTCACTGCGGAAGGTGTAGGTCTTGGTATTCCATAGATGGTTTTTGGAACGGAACCTGTGCTTATATCAAACTCTATTTTTATGCGTCACCCCATGTCTCCTTCCCGCTTAAGCAGGCATAAGAGTGATTTCTAAATGTGAGACGCTGTTCTCTTTCCTAACTCAGTTCAAGTGTAGTCTTGTTTACAGGATCTCCATAAGTGCTATCTTATGATTAGTTTCTTTTTCTGTGTGACATATTTCACTTAGAATCATCGTATCTGAATCCACTCACTTTCCTGCTACTGGTCTTATGACATTGATTTCAAAGCTGAGGGATATACCATCGTACGTACGTACCACAAATTTTTGATCCATTTTTATATTTCCTGGAATATCTAAGGTGTACCCAAGTAGAGGTTCTTGAAGCAGTGCAGCCCTAAATTTGGGGGTGGCTCTGTCTTATTGATTTTCAGTTTTCCCAAGGTATATCCCCTAGAATGGAAGTGCCCTTGGCTCTGTAGCTCTGTTGTTTACTTGTTTTAGGGAACACAATGAACACCTCCAGTGAGGCAATTGGCAATTTACATCCCGCCCATCAGCATAACAAGGCTCCCTGTTCTCCAGGTCCTGTCTTGCATTTCTGGTTTTTACACATTTTGTGGATGTCCCTTTTGACCGGTGGGAAGTGATACTTCTTTGTAGTGCAGATTTGCATTGCCCGCTTGCTTGCTAGGCCAAAAAGGGCATATGAGTTTTCTCCTGAATATATTCAGGAGAAAACGCATATGCCCTTTTTGGCCAAGTGCATCATTTGCGAAGTTGTGCCCCTCTTCCTGTGCTTTACAGGCAAACCCAACTCACATTTTGAAATGTGTTTCCTACTATTCTGCCTCGCTTTCAAGTCGGCCTCGTTGCCTTCCCTCAACAGATTTTTGGACAATAGTTGTCCTGTATTACTCTGCCACTTTGTGAATTGCTGTGCCCCTGAGCTCCATTTTTCAACTCGTTTTTTGTGAGCTGAACGCAAGTCCAAAAATTTGGTTCAGGAGCTATCCTGGTTCCCGTTAGGTTGCTGAGACTTTGGTTAATTTTTCTTCCTGCTGAGAAATTTGAGTGACATGTGCCCGTCCAAATGCCTAACAGCTACTCTCTCATTGGTTCTCCCTCTTCCCTTCCATCCTCTGCCAAATTTGCAACCTGTGCGAACCAGTAGGTTAAAGGGGCTGTCTCTCGAAGTTGGGAGATTGATAGTAAAGCAGATGGAATGTCAAACTGGAACACCACGAGAGGGACTATTCGTTGAGTTTTAGAGACCTTTCGTATTCACAGTGTGTCCATTCTCTAGGTTTCCCGTACATGGTATAGATGTAGCAATATTCCCTTCAACCTGGAGTGTTGGGATCCATGGAATGGGGGCCATGCATTATTGCTTTAAAGCGACTGCATTTGCTCACCCAATCTAACCAATCCTCTTAGTCACAAGTGTCCAGCCTTATGCCACATCCAGCTGTCATTGTAGATAGGGTCATTCCAGGTTCCATCAGAGACCCTGAAGGTATTGTAAAGAATTTCCCTTTTTTTTGTTTTGTTTTTGAAATTCCTGTTTATAGTTGGTTTGAGCGGTTTCTCGCTGTCATGTTTATGCCAGTCTAGACACACTTGATTCCCTTACGCAGACATATCAATACATAGGTTTTAAGATTGTTACTAGTCAGATATATTCCCCTGTGGGAAATATGGGGTTTTGAGTCCCTTTTACTGAGGAAGGTGTAGGTCTTGTCTATTCCATAGTTGGTTTTTGGAACGGTACCTGTGCTTATGTCAAACTCTGGTTTTATTCATCACCCCACCTCTCCTTCCCACTTAAGCAAAATAAGAATGTTTTCTAAATGTGAGACTCTGTTCTCTTTCCTCACTCTGTTCATGTGTAGCCATGTTTACAGCATCTTCATAAGTGATATCTTATGATAAGTTTCTTTTTCTGTGTGACTTATTTCACTTAGAATCATCGTACCTGAACCCACTCATTTTGCTGCTACTGGTCTTATGACATTGATTTCACGGCTGAAGGATATTCCATCGTACATAATTACCACAATATTTGAACCTTTTTTATATTTCCTGGGATATTTAAGGTGTATCCAAGTTTAGGTTCTTGTAAGCAGTGCAGCCCTACATTTGGGGGTGGCTCTGTCTTATTTATTTTCTGTTTTCTCAAGGTATATTCCCTAGAATGGAAGTTCCCTTGGCTCTGTAGCTCTGTTGATTACATGTTTTAGGGAACACAATGAACACCTCCAGTGAGGAAGTTGGCAATTTACATCCCGCCTATCAACATAAAAAGGCTCCCTGTTCTCCAGGGCCTGTCTTGCCTTTCTGGTTTTTACACATTTTGTGGATGTCCCTTTTGACCTGTGGGAAGTGATACTTCTTTGTATTGCAGATTTGCATTGCCCGCTTGTTTGCTTGGCCAAAAAGGGCGTATGCGTTTTCTCCTGAATATATTCAGGAGAAAACGCATACGCCCTTTTTGGCCAAGTGCATCATTGTCGAAGTTGTCCACCTCTTCCTGTGCTTTACATGCGATTCCAACGCACCTCTTGCAATCTGTTTCCTGCTATTCTGCCTCGATTTCAAGTTGGCCTCATTGCCTTGCCTCAACAGATTTTTGGACGATAGTTGTCCATTATTACTCTGCCAGTTTCTGAATTACTGTGCCCCTGAGCTCCATTTTTCAACTCGTTTTTTGTGAGCTGAACGCAAGCCCAAAAATTTGGTTCAGGACCTATACTGGTTTCCACTGGGTGGCTGAGATTTTGGTTAATTCTTCTTCCTGCCGGGAAATTAGAGTGACATGTGCCCATCCAAATGCCTAACAGCTACTCTCTCACTGGTTCTCCCTCTTCCCTTCCATCCTCTGCCAAATTGGCAACCTGTGCGAACCAGGAGGTTAAAGGGGCTGTCTCTGCAAGTTGGGAGATTGATAGTAAAGCAGTTGGAATGTCAAACTGGAGCACCACGAGAGGGACTGTTCGTTGAGTTTTAGAAATCTTTCATATTCACAGTGTGTCCATTCTCTAGGTTTCCCGTACATATTATAGCTGTATTAATATTCCATTCAACCTGGAGAGTTGGGACCCATGGAATGGGGGCCATGCATTATTGCTTTAAAGCGACTGCATTTGCTCACCCAATCTCACCAATCCTCGCAGTTCCAAATGTCCAGCATTATGCCACATCCAGCTGTCATTGTAGATAGGGTCATTCCAGGTTTTATAGGAGACCCTGAAAGAATTGTAAAGGATTTCCCTGTTTTTATGTTTTGTTTTGAAATTCCTGTTTATAGTGGGTTTGAGCTGATTCTCGCTGCCATGTTTATGCCAGTCTAGACACACTTGATTCCCTTACGGAGACATATCAATACATAGGTTTTAAGATTTTTACTAGTCAGATATATTACTCTGCGGGAAATATGGGGTTTTGAGTCCCTTTCACTGAGGAACGTGTAGGTCTTGTCTATTCCATAGTTGGTTTTTGGAGCGGTACATGTGCTTATATCAAACTCTGGTTTTATGCATCACCCCACCTCTCCTTCCCCCTTAAGCAGGCATAAGAGTGTTTTCTAAATGTGAGACTCTGTTTTCTTTCCTAACTCAGTTCATGTGTAGCCATGTTTACAGGATCTTCATAAGTGATATCTTATGATAAGTTTCTTTTTCTGTGTGACTTATTTCACTTAGAATCATCATACCTGAATCCACCCATTTTCCTGCTACTGGTCTTATGACATTGATTTCATGGCTGAGGGATATTCCATTGTACGTAAGTACCACAATTTTTGAACCATTTTTATATTTCCTGGGATATTTAAGGTGTACCCAAGTTGAGGTTCTTGTAAGCAGTGCAGCCCTAAATTTGGGGGTGGCTCTGTCTTATTAATTTTCACTTTTCCCAAGGTATATTCCCTAGACTGGAAGTGCCCTTGCCTCTGTAGCTCTGATGTTTACTTGTTTTAGGGAACACAATGCACTCCTCCAGAGAGGCAGTTGGCAATTTACATCCTGCCCATTAGCCTAACAAGACTCCCTGTTCTCCAGGGCCTGTCTTGCCTTTCTGGTTTTTACATATTTTTCGGATGTCCCTTTTGACAAGTGGGATGTGGTCGTTCTTGTAGTGCAGATTTGCATTACCCGCTTGCTTGCATGGCCAAAACGTGCGTATGCGTTTTCTTATGAATATATTCAGGAGAAAACGCATACGCCCGTTTTGGCCAAGCGCATCATTGTCGTAGTTGTGCCCCGCTTCCTGGGCTTTAAATGCGATTCCAACGTACCTCTTGAAATATGTTTCCTGCTATTCTGCCTCGCTTTCAAGTCCGCCTCATTACCTTCCCTCAACAGATTTTTGGACGATAGTTGTCCTTTATTACTCTGCCAGTTTGTGAATTGCTCTGCCCCTGAGCTCAATTTTTCAAGTCGTTTTTTGTGAGCTGAATGCAAGTCCAAAATTTTGGTTCAGGACCTATTCTGGTTCCCGGTGGGTGGCTGAGACTTTGGTTAATTCTTCTTCCTGCCGGGATATTAGAGTGAAATGTGCCCGTTCAAATTCCTAACAGCTACTCTCTCATTGGTTCTCCCTCTTCCTTTCCATCCTCTGCCAAATTGGCAACCTGTGCGAACCAGGAGGTTAAAGGGGCTGTCTCTCCAATTTGGGAGATTGATAGTAAAGCAGTTGGAATGTCAAACTGGAGCACCACGAGAGGGACTATTCTTTGAGTTTTAGAAACCTGTTGTATTCACAGTGTGTCCATTCTCTAGGTTTCCCGTACATGTTATAGCTTTAGTAATATTCCCTTCAACCTGGAGTGTTCGGACCCATGACCTGGGCGCCATGTTTTATTGCTTTAAAGCGACTGCATTTGTTCAACCAATCTCAACAATCCTCTCAGTCCCAAGGGTCCAGACTTATGCCACATCCAGCTGTCATTGTAGATAGAGTCATTCCAGGTTCCATCAGAGACCCTGAAGGAATTGTAAAGAATTTACCTGTTTTTTTTTTTGTTTTGTTTTTGAAATTCCTGTTTATAGTGGTTTTGAGCTGATTCTCGCTGCCATGTTTATGCCAGTCTAGACACACTTGATTCCCTTACGCAGACATATCAATACATAGGTTTTAAGGTTCTTAGTAGTCAGATATATTCCTCTCCGGGAAATATGGGGTTTTGAGTCCCTTTCACTGCGGAAGGTGTAGGTCTTGGTATTCCATAGATGGTTTTTGGAACGGAACCTGTGCTTATATCAAACTCTATTTTTATGCGTCACCCCATGTCTCCTTCCCGCTTAAGCAGGCATAAGAGTGATTTCTAAATGTGAGACGCTGTTCTCTTTCCTAACTCAGTTCAAGTGTAGTCTTGTTTACAGGATCTCCATAAGTGCTATCTTATGATTAGTTTCTTTTTCTGTGTGACATATTTCACTTAGAATCATCGTATCTGAATCCACTCACTTTCCTGCTACTGGTCTTATGACATTGATTTCAAAGCTGAGGGATATACCATCGTACGTACGTACCACAAATTTTTGATCCATTTTTATATTTCCTGGAATATCTAAGGTGTACCCAAGTAGAGGTTCTTGAAGCAGTGCAGCCCTAAATTTGGGGGTGGCTCTGTCTTATTGATTTTCAGTTTTCCCAAGGTATATCCCCTAGAATGGAAGTGCCCTTGGCTCTGTAGCTCTGTTGTTTACTTGTTTTAGGGAACACAATGAACACCTCCAGTGAGGCAATTGGCAATTTACATCCCGCCCATCAGCATAACAAGGCTCCCTGTTCTCCAGGTCCTGTCTTGCATTTCTGGTTTTTACACATTTTGTGGATGTCCCTTTTGACCGGTGGGAAGTGATACTTCTTTGTAGTGCAGATTTGCATTGCCCGCTTGCTTGCTAGGCCAAAAAGGGCATATGAGTTTTCTCCTGAATATATTCAGGAGAAAACGCATATGCCCTTTTTGGCCAAGTGCATCATTTGCGAAGTTGTGCCCCTCTTCCTGTGCTTTACAGGCAAACCCAACTCACATTTTGAAATGTGTTTCCTACTATTCTGCCTCGCTTTCAAGTCGGCCTCGTTGCCTTCCCTCAACAGATTTTTGGACAATAGTTGTCCTGTATTACTCTGCCACTTTGTGAATTGCTGTGCCCCTGAGCTCCATTTTTCAACTCGTTTTTTGTGAGCTGAACGCAAGTCCAAAAATTTGGTTCAGGAGCTATCCTGGTTCCCGTTAGGTTGCTGAGACTTTGGTTAATTTTTCTTCCTGCTGAGAAATTTGAGTGACATGTGCCCGTCCAAATGCCTAACAGCTACTCTCTCATTGGTTCTCCCTCTTCCCTTCCATCCTCTGCCAAATTTGCAACCTGTGCGAACCAGTAGGTTAAAGGGGCTGTCTCTCGAAGTTGGGAGATTGATAGTAAAGCAGATGGAATGTCAAACTGGAACACCACGAGAGGGACTATTCGTTGAGTTTTAGAGACCTTTCGTATTCACAGTGTGTCCATTCTCTAGGTTTCCCGTACATGGTATAGATGTAGCAATATTCCCTTCAACCTGGAGTGTTGGGATCCATGGAATGGGGGCCATGCATTATTGCTTTAAAGCGACTGCATTTGCTCACCCAATCTAACCAATCCTCTTAGTCACAAGTGTCCAGCCTTATGCCACATCCAGCTGTCATTGTAGATAGGGTCATTCCAGGTTCCATCAGAGACCCTGAAGGTATTGTAAAGAATTTCCCTTTTTTTTGTTTTGTTTTTGAAATTCCTGTTTATAGTTGGTTTGAGCGGATTCTCGCTGTCATGTTTATGCCAGTCTAGACACACTTGATTCCCTTACGCAGACATATCAATACATAGGTTTTAAGATTGTTACTAGTCAGATATATTCCCCTGCGGGAAATATGGGGTTTTGAGTCCCTTTTACTGAGGAAGGTGTAGGTCTTGTCTATTCCATAGTTGGTTTTTGGAACGGTACATGTGCTTATATCAAACTCTGGTTTTATTCATCACCCCACCTCTCCTTCCCACTTAAGCAAAATAAGAATGTTTTCTAAATGTGAGACTCTGTTCTCTTTCCTAACTCTGTTCATGTGTAGCCATGTTTACAGCATCTTCATAAGTGATATCTAATGATAAGTTTCTTTTTCTGTGTGACTTATTTCACTTAGAATCATCGTACCTGAACCCACTCATTTTGCTGCTACTGGTCTTATGACATTGATTTCACGGCTGAAGGATATTCCATCGTACATAATTACCACAATATTTGAACCTTTTTTATATTTCCTGGGATATTTAAGGTGTACCCAAGTTTAGGTTCTTGTAAGCAGTGCAGCCCTACATTTGGGGGTGGCTCTGTCTTATTGATTTTCAGTTTTCTCAAGGTATATTCCCTAGAATGGAAGTTCCCTTGGCTCTGTAGCTCTGTTGATTACTTGTTTTAGGGAACACAATGAAAACCTCCAGTGAGGAAGTTGGCAATTTACATCCCGCCTATCAACATAAAAAGGCTCCCTGTTCTCCAGGGCCTGTCTTGCCTTTCTGGTTTTTACACATTTTGTGGATGTCCCTTTTGACCGGTGGGGAGTGATACTTCTTTGTATTGCAGATTTGCATTGCCCGCTTGTTTGCTTGGCCAAAAAGGGCGTATGCGTTTTCTCCTGAATATATTCAGGAGAAAACGATACGCCCTTTTTGGCCAAGTGCATCATTGTCGAAGGTGTGCACATCTTCCTGTGCTTTACATGCGATTCCAACGCACCTCTTGCAATCTGTTTCCTGCAATTCTGCCTCGATTTCAAGTTGGCCTCGTTGCCTTCCCTCAACAGATTTTTGGACGATAGTTGTCCATTATTACTCTGCCAGTTTCTGAATTACTGTGCCCCTGAGCTCCATTTTTCAACTCGTTTTTTGTGAGCTGAACGCAAGCCCAAAAATTTGGTTCAGGACCTATAATGGTTTCCGCTGGGTGGCTGAGATTTTGGTTAATTCTTCTTCCTGCCGGGAAATTAGAGTGACATGTGCCCATCCAAATGCCTAACAGCTACTCTCTCATTGGTACTCCCTCTTCCCTTCCATCCTCTGCCAAATTGGCAACGTGTGCGAACCAGGAGGTTAAAGGGGCTGTCTCTCCAAGTTGGGAGATTGATAGTAAAGCAGTTGGAATGTCAAACTGGAGCACCACGAGAGGGACTGTTCGTTGAGTTTTAGAAATCTTTCATATTCACAGTGTGTCCATTCTCTAGGTTTCCCGTACATATTATAGCGGTAGTAATATTCCATTCAACCTGGAGAGTTGGGACCCATGGAATGGGGGCCATGCATTATTGCTTTAAAGGGTCTGCATTTGCTCACCCAATCTCACCAATCCTCTCAGTCCCAAGTGTCCA
Source organism: Mesoplodon bidens (assembly GCF_964165515.1). Classification (NCBI taxonomy): domain Eukaryota; kingdom Metazoa; phylum Chordata; class Mammalia; order Artiodactyla; family Ziphiidae; genus Mesoplodon; species Mesoplodon bidens. Next base: position 572,731 of record NW_027672312.1, on the reverse strand, counting down.
GCCTTATGCCACATCCATCTGTCATTGTAGATAGGTTCATTCCAGGTTTCATCAGATACCCTGAAAGAATGGTAAAGAATTTCCCTGTTTTTTTGTTTTGTTTTCGAAATTCATGTTTATAGTGGGTTTGAGCTGATTCTCGCTGCCATGTTTATGCCAGTCTAGACACACTAGATTCCCTTACGGAGGTATATCAATACATAGGTTTTAAGACTCTTACTAGCCAGATATATTCCTCTGTGGGAAATACGGGGTTTGGAGTCCCTTTCACTGAGGAAGGTTTAGGTCTAGTCTATTCCATAGTTGGTTTTTGGATCGGTACCTGTGCTTATATCATACTCTGATTTTATGCATCACCACACCTCTCCTTCGCCCATAAGCAGGCATAAGAGTGTTTTCTAAATATGAGACTCTGTTCTCTTTCCTAACTCAGTTCACGTGTAGCCATGTTTACAGGATCTTCATAAGTGATATCTTATGATAAGTTTCTTTTTTCTGTGTGACTTATTTCACTTAGAATCATCGAACCTGATTCCACTCACTTTGATGCTACTGGTCTTATGACATTGATTTCATGGCTGAGGGATATTCCATTGTACGTAAGTACCACAATTATTGAACCATTTTTATATTTCCTGGGATATTTAAGGTGTATCCAAGTTGAGGTTCTTGTAAGCATTGCAGCCCTAAATTTGGGGGTGGCTCTGTCTTATTGATTTTCACTTTTCCCAAGGTATATTCCCTAGACAGGAAGTGACCTTGGCTCTGTAGATCTGATGTTTACTCGTTTTAGGGAACACAATGCACTCATCCAGTGAGGCAGTTGGCAATTTAAATCAAGCCCATCAGCCTAACAATGTTCCCTGTTCTCCAGGGCCTGTCTTGCATTTCTGGTTTTTACACAATTTGTGGATGTCCCTTTTGACCAGTGGGAAGTTAAACTTCTTTATAGTTCACATTTGCATTGCCCACTTGCTTGCTGGGCCAAAAAGGGCGTAGGCGTTTTCTCCTGAATATATTCAGGAGAAAACGCCTACGCCCTTTTTGGCCAAGTGCATCATTGGGGAAGTTGTGCCCCTCTTCATGTGCTTTACAGGCCAATCCAACGCACCTCTTGAAATGTGTTTCCTGCTATTCTGCCTCTCTTTCAATTCGGCCTCGTTGTCTTCGCTCAACAGATTTTTGGACGATAGTTGTCCTGTATTACTCTGCCAGTTTGTGAATTGCTGTGCCCCTGAGCTCCATTTTTCAACTCGTTTTTTGTGAGCTGAACGCAAGTCCAAAAATTTGGTTCAGGACCTATACTGGTTCCCGGTGGGTGGCCTAGATTTTGGTTAATTCTTCTTCCTGCCGGGAAATTAGAGAGACATGTGCCCGTCCAAATGCCTAACAGCTACTCTCTCATTGGTTCTCCCTCGTCCCTTCCATCCTCTGCCAAATTGGCAACCTGTGCGAACCAGTAGGTTAAAGGGGCTGGCTCTCCAAGTTGGGAGATTGATAGTAAAGCAGATGGAATGTCAAACTGGAACACCACGAGGGGGACTATTCGTTGAGTTTTAGAAACCTTTCGTATTCACAGTGTGTCCATTCTCTAGGTTTCCCGTACATGGTATAGATGTAGTAATATTCCCTTCAACCTGGAGTGTTGGGATCCATGGAATGGGGGCCATGCATTATTGCTTTAAAGCGACTGCATTTGCTCACCCAATCTAACCAATCCTCTTAGTCACAAGTGTCCAGCCTTATGCCACATCCAGCTGTCATTGTAGATAGGGTCATTCCAGGTTCCATCAGAGACCCTGAAGGTATTGTAAAGAATTTCCCTTTTTTTTGTTTTGTTTTTGAAATTCCTGTTTATAGTTGGTTTGAGCGGATTCTCGCTGTCATGTTTATGCCAGTCTAGACACACTTGATTCCCTTACGCAGACATATCAATACATAGGTTTTAAGATTGTTACTAGTCAGATATATTCCCCTGCGGGAAATATGGGGTTTTGAGTCCCTTTTACTGAGGAAGGTGTAGGTCTTGTCTATTCCATAGTTGGTTTTTGGAACGGTACCTGTGCTTATGTCAAACTCTGGTTTTATTCATCACCCCACCTCTCCTTCCCACTTAAGCAAAATAAGAATGTTTTCTAAATGTGAGACTCTGTTCTCTTTCCTCACTCTGTTCATGTGTAGCCATGTTTACAGTATCTTCATAAGTGATATCTTATGATAAGTTTCTTTTTCTGTGTGACTTATTTCACTTAGAATCATCGTACCTGAACCCACTCATTTTGCTGCTACTGGTCTTATGACATTGATTTCACGGCTGAAGGATATTCCATCGTACATAATTACCACAATATTTGAACCTTTTTTATATTTCCTGGGATATTTAAGGTGTATCCAAGTTTAGGTTCTTGTAAGCACTGCAGCCCTACATTTGGGGGTGGCTCTGTCTTATTGATTTTCAGTTTTCTCAAGGTATATTCCCTAGAATGGAAGTTCCCTTGGCTCTGTAGCTCTGTTGATTACTTGTTTTAGGGAACACAATGAACACCTCCAGTGAGGAAGTTGGCAATTTACATCCCGCCTATCAACATAAAAAGGCTCCCTGTTCTCCAGGGCCTGTCTTGCCTTTCTGGTTTTTACACATTTTGTGGATGTCCCTTTTGACCTGTGGGAAGTGATACTTCTTTGTATTGCAGATTTTCATTGCCCGCTTGTTTGCTTGGCCAAAAAGGGCGTATGCGTTTTCTCCTGAATATATTCAGTAGAAAACGCATACGCACTTTTTGGCCAAGTGCATCATTGTCGAAGGTGTGCACCTCTTCCTGTGCTTTACATGCGATTCCAACGCACCTCTTGCAATCTGTTTCCTGCTAATCTGCCTCGATTTCAAGTTGGCCTCATTGCCTTCCCTCAACAGATTTTTGGACGATAGTTGTCCATTATTACTCTGCCAGTTTCTGAATTACTGTGCCCCTGAGCTCCATTTTTCAACTCGTTTTTTGTGAGCTGAACGCAAGCCCAAAAATTTGGTTCAGGACCTATACTGGTTTCCACTGGGTGGCTGAGATTTTGGTTAATTCTTCTTCCTGCCGGGAAATTAGAGTGACATGTGCCCATCCAAATGCCTAACAGCTACTCTCTCACTGGTTCTCCCTCTTCCCTTCCATCCTCTGCCAAATTGGCAACCTGTGCGAACCAGGAGGTTAAAGGGGCTGTCTCTCCAAGTTGGGAGATTGATAGTAAAGCAGTTGGAATGTCAAACCGGAGCACCACGAGTGGGACTATTCGTTGAGTTTTAGAAACCTTTCGTATTCACAGTGTGTCCATTCTCTAGGTTTCCCGTACATGTTATAGCTGTAGTAATATTCTTTTGAACCTGGAGAGTTGGGACCCATGGTATTGGGGCCATGCATTATTGCTTTAAAGCGACCGCATTTGCTCACCCAATCTCACCAATCCTCTCATTCCCAAGTGTCCAGCTTTATGCCACATCCAGCTGTCATTGTAGATAGGGTCATTCCAGGTTCCATCAGAGAACCTGAAGGAATTGTAAAGAATTTCCCTGTTTTTTTGTTTAGTTTGTGAAATTCCTGTTTATAGAGGGTTTGAGCTGATTCTCACTGCCAAGTTTATGCCAGTCTAGACACACTTGATTCCCTTACGGAGATATATCAATACGTAGGTTTTAAGATTCTTACTAGTCAGATATATTCCTCTGTGGGAAATATGGTGTTTGGGGTCCGTTTCACTGAGGAAGGTGTAGGTCTTGTCTATTCCATAGTTGGTTTTTGAATGGTACCTGTGCTTATATCAAACTCTGGTTTTATGTATCACCCCACCTCTCCTTCCCCCTTAAGCAGGCATAAGAGTGTTCTCTAAATGTGAGACTCTGTTCTCTTTCCTAACTCAGTTCATGTGTAGCCATGTTTACAGGATCTTCATAAGTGATATCTTATGATAAGTTTCTTTTTCTGTGTGACTTATTTCACTTAGAATCATCGTACCTGAATCCACTCACTTTGCTGCTTCTGTTCTTATGACATTGATGTCATGGCTGAAGGATATTCCATCGTACGTAAATACCACAATTTTTGAACCATTTTTACATTTCCTGGTATATTTAAGGTGTACCCAAGTTGAGGTTCTTGTAAGCAGTGCAGCCCTAAATTTGAGGGTGGCTCTGTCTTATTGATTTTCAGTTTTCCCAAGGTATATTCCCTAGAATGGAAGTGCACTTGGCTCTTTAGCTCTGTTGATTACTTGTTTTAGGGAACACGATGCACTCCTCCAGTGAGGCAGTTGGCAGTTTACATCCCGCCAATCAGCATAACAAGTCTCCCTGTTCTCCAGGGCCTGTCTTGCCTTTCTGGTTTTTAAACATTTTGTGGATGTCCCTTTTGACCGGTGGGAAGTGATACTACTGTGTATTGCAGATTTGCATTGCCCGCTTGTTTGCTTGGCCAAAAAGGGCGTATGCGTTTTCTCCTGAATATATTCAGGAAAAAACGCATACGCACTTTTTGGCCAAGTGCATCATTGTCGAAGTTGTGCACCTCTTCCTGTGCTTTACATGCGATTCCAACGCACCTCTTGCAATCTGTTTCCTGCTATTCTGCCTCGATTTCAAGTTGGCCTCATTGCCTTGCCTCAACAGATTTTTGGACGATAGTTGTCCATTATTACTCTGCCAGTTTCTGAATTACTGTGCCCCTGAGCTCCATTTTTCAACTCGTTTTTTGTGAGCTGAACGCAAGCCCAAAATTTTGGCTCAGGACCTATACTGGTTTCCACTGGGTGGCTGAGATTTTGGTTAATTCTTCTTCCTGCCGGGAAATTAGAGTGACATGTGCCCATCCAAATGCCTAACAGCTACTCTCTCACTGGTTCTCCCTCTTCCCTTCCATCCTCTGCCAAATTGGCAACCTGTGCGAACCAGGAGGTTAAAGGGGCTGTCTCTCCAAGTTGGGAGATTGATAGTAAAGCAGTTGGAATGTCAAACCGGAGCACCACGAGTGGGACTATTCGTTGAGTTTTAGAAACCTTTCGTATTCACAGTGTGTCCATTCTCTAGGTTTCCCGTACATGTTATAGCTGTAGTAATATTCTTTTGAACCTGGAGAGTTGGGACCCAGGGTATTGGGGCCATGCATTATTGCTTTAAACCGACCACATTTGCTCACCCAATCTCACCAATCCTGTCATTCCCAAGTGTCCAGCTTTATGCCACATCCAGCTGTCATTGTAGATAGGGTCATTCCAGGTTCCATCAGAGAACCTGAAGGAATTGTAAAGAATTTCCCTGTTTTTTTGTTTAGTTTGTGAAATTCCTGTTTATAGAGGGATTGAGCTGATTCTCGCTGCCAAGTTTATGCCAGTCTAGACACACTTGATTCCCTTACGGAGATATATCAATACGTAGGTTTTAAGATTCTTACTAGTCAGATATATTCCTCTGTGGGAAATATGGTGTTTGGGGTCCGTTTCACTGAGGAATGTGTAGGTCTTGTCTATTCCATAGTTGGTTTTTGAATGGTACCTGTGCTTATATCAAACTCTGGTTTTATGTATCACCCCACCTCTACTTCCCCCTTAAGCAGGCATAAGAGTGTTCTCTAAATGTGAGACTCTGTTCTCTTTCCTAACTCAGTTCATGCGTAGCCATGTTTACAGGATCTTCATAAGTGATATCTTATGATAAGTTTCTTTTTCTGTGTGACTTATTTCACTTAGAATCATCGTACCTGAATCCACTCACTTTGCTGCTTCTGTTCTTATGACATTGATGTCATGGCTGAAGGATATTCCATCGTACGTAAATACCACAATTTTTGAACCATTTTTACATTTCCTGGTATATTTAAGGTGTACCCAATTTGAGGTTCTTGTAAGCAGTGCAGCCCTAAATTTGGGGGTGGCTCTGTCTTATTGATTTTCAGTTTTCCCAAGGTATATTCCCTAGAATGGAAGTGCACTTGGCTCTTTAGCTCTGTTGATTACTTGTTTTAGGGAACACGATGCACTCCTCCAGTGAGGCAGTTGGCAATTTACATCCCGCCAATCAGCATAACATGTCTCCCTGTTCTCCAGGGCCTGTCTTGCCTTTCTGGTTTTTACACATTTGTGGATGTCCCTTTTGACCGGTGGGAAGTGATACTTCTTTATAGTGCAGATTTGCATTGCCCGCTTGCTTGCTTGGTTAAAAAGGGCGTATGTGTTTGCTCCTGAATATATTCAGGAGAAAATGCATACACCCTGTTTCGCCAAGTGCATCATTGTCCAAGTTGTGCCCCTCTTCCTTTGCTTTACAGGCGACTCCATCGCACCTCTTGAAATGTGTTTCCTGCTATTCGGCCTCGCTTTCAAGTCGGCCTCGAAGCCTTCCCTCAACGGATTTTTGGACGATAGTTGTCCTGTATTACTCTTCCAATTTGTCGATTGATGTGCCCCTGAGCTCCATGATTCAACTCATTTTTTGTGAGCTGAACGCAAGGCTAAAGTTTTGGATCAGGACCTATACTGGTTCCTGGTGGGTGGCTGAGACTTTGGTTAATTCTTCTTCCTGCCGGGAAATTAGAGTGACATGTGCCCGTCCAAATGCCTAACAGCTACTCTCTCATTGGTTCTCCCTCTTCCCTTCCATCCTCTGCCAAATTGGCAACCTGTGCGAACCAGGAGGTTAAAGGGGCTGTCTCTCCAAGTTGGGAGATTGATAGTAAAGCAGTTGGAAAGTCAAACCGGAGCACCAGGAGAGGGACTAATCATTGAGTTTAGAAACCATTCGTATTCACAGTGTGTCCATTCTCTAGGTTTCCCGTACATGTTATAGCTGTAGTAATATTCTTTTCAACCTGGAGAGTTGGGACCCATGTTATTGGGGCCATGCATTATTGCTTTAAAGCGACCGCATTTGCTCACCCAATCTCACCATTCCTCTCAGTCCCAAGTGTCCAGCTTTATGCCACATCCAGCTGTCATTGTAGATAGGGTCATTCCAGGTTCCATCAGAGAACCTGAAGGAATTGTAAAGAATTTCCCTGTTTTTTTGTTTAGTTTGTGAAATTCCTGTTTATAGAGGGTTTGAGCTGATTCTCGCTGCCAAGTTTATGCCAGTCTAGACACACTTGATTCCCTTACGGAAATATACCAATACGTAGGTTTTAAGATTCTTACTAGTCAGATATATTCCTCTGCCGGAAATATGGTGTTTGGGGTCCCTTTCACTGAGGAAGGTGTAGGTCTTGTCTATTCCATAGTTGGTTTTTGAATGGTACCTGTGCTTATATCAAACTCTGGTTTTATGCATCACCCCGCTTTTCCTTCCCTCTTAAGCAGGCATACGAGTGTTTTCTAAATGTGAGACTCTGTTCTCTTTCCTAACTTAGTTCATGTGTAGCCATGTTTACAGGAACTTCATAAGTGATATCTTATGATAAGTTTCTTTTTCTGTGTGACTTATTTCACTTCGAATCATCGTACCTGAATCCACTCATTTTGCTGCTACTCGTCTTATGACATTGATTTCATGGCTGAGGAATATTCCATCGTATGTAAGTACCGCAATTTTTTGAACCATTTTTATATTTCCTGGGTTATTTAAGTTGTACCCAAGTTGAGGTTCTTGTAAGCAGTGCAACCCTAAATTTGGGGTGGCTCTGTCTTATTCATTTTCAGTTTTCCCAAGGTATATTCCCTAGAATGCAAGTGCCCTTGGCTCTGGAGATCTGTTATTTACTTGTTTTAGGGAACACAATGCACTCCTCCAGTGAGCAACTTGGCAATTTAAATCCCGCCCATCAGCATAACAAGGATCCCTGTTCTCCAGGGCCTGTCTTGCCTTTCTGGTTTTTTCACATTTTGTGGATGTCCCTTTTGACTGGTGGGAAGAGATAATTCTTTGTAGTGCAGGTTTACATTGCCCGCTTGCTTGCTTGCCAAAAAGGACGTATGTGTTTTCTCCTGAATATATTCAGGAGAAATGCATACGCACTTTTTGTCCAAGTGCATCATATTCGATGTTGTTCCCCTCTTCCTGTGCTTTACAGGCGATTCCTAAGTACCTCTTGAATTCAGTTTCCTGCTATTCTGCCTCGCTTTCAAGTCCGCCTCTTTGCTTTGCCTAAACAGATTTTTGGACAATAGTTGTCTTTATTAATCTGCCAGTTTTTGAATTGCTGTGCCCATGAGCTCCATATTTCAACTCGTTTTTTGTGAGCTGAACGCAAGTCCAAAAGTTTGGTACAGGAACTATACTGGTTCCCGGTGGGTGGCTGAGACTTTGGTTAATTCTTCTTCCTGCCAGGAAATTAGAGTGACATGTGCCCGTCCAAATGCCTAACAACTACTCTCTCATTGGTTCTCCCTCTTCCCTACCTTCCTCTGCCAAATTGGCAACCTGTGGGAACCAGGAGGTTAATGGGGCAGTCTCTGCAAGTTGGGAGATTGATAGTAAAGCAGTTGGAAAGTCAAACTGGAGCACCAAGAGAGGGACTATTCGTTGAGTTTTAGAAACCTTTCGTATTCACATTGTGTCCATTCTCTAGGATTACCATACATTTTAAGACTGTAGTAATGTTCCCTTCAACCTGGAGAGTTCGGACCCATTGAATGTGTTCCATGCATTATTGCTTTAAAGGGTCTGCATTTGGTCACCCAATCTCACCAATCCTCTCAGTCGCAAGTGTCCAGGCTTATGCCATATCCTGCTGTCATTGTACGTAGGGTCATTCCAGGTTTCCTCAGAGACCCTGAAGGAAATGTAAAGAATTTCCCTGTTTTTTGTTTTGTTTTTTAAATTCCTGTTTATAGCAGGTTTGAGCTGATTCTCGCTGGCATGTTTATGCCAGTCTAGACACCTTTGATTTCCTTACGGGGATATATCAATACATAGGTTTTAAGATTCTTACTACTCAGATATATTCTTCTGCGGGAAATATGGGGTTATGAGTCCCTTTCACTGAGGAAGGTGTAGGTCTTGTCTATTCCATAGTTGGTTTTTGGAAGGGTTCCTGTGCTTATATCAAACTCTGGTTTTATGCATCACCCCACCTCTCCTTCCCCCTTAAGCAGGCATAAGTGTGTTTTCTAAATGTGAGACTCTGTTCTCTTTCCGAACTCAGTTCATGTGTAGCCATGTTTACAGGATCTTCATAAGTGATATCTTATGATAAGTTTCCTTTTCTGTGTGACTTATTTCATTTAGAATCATTGTACCTGAATCCACTCATTTTGCTGCTACTGGTCTTATGACATTGATTTTATGGCTGAGGGATATTCCATCATACTTAAGCACCACAATTTTTTGAACCATTTTTATATTTCCTGGGATATTTAAGGTGTACCCAAGTTTAGGTTCTTGTAAGCAGTGCATCCCTAAATTTGGGGGTGGCTCTGTCTTATTGATTTTCAAGTTTCCCAAGGTATATTCCCTAGACTGGAAGTGCCCTTGGCTCTGTAGCTCTGTTGTTTACTTGTTTTAGGGAACGCAATGCACTCGTCCAGTGACGCAGTTGGCATTTTACATCCCATCAATCAACATAACAAGGGTCCCTGTTATCCAGGGCATGTCTTGCCTTTCTGGTTTTTACACATTTTGTGGATGTCCTGTTTGACTGGTGGGAAGTGATATTTCTTTGTAGTGCAGTTTTGAATTGCCCGCTTGCTTGCTTGGCCAAAAAGGGCGTATCCTTTTTTTCCTGAATATATTCAGGAGAAAACGCATACACACTTTTTGGCCAAGTGCATCATTATCGAACTTGTGCCCCGCTTCCTGAGCTTTACAAGTGATTCCTACGTACCTCTTGAAATCTGTTTTCTGCTATTCTGCCTCGCTTTCAATTCTGCCTCTTTGCCTTCCCTCAACAGATTTTTGGACGATAGTTGTCCTTTATTAATCTGTTAGTTTGTGAATTGCTGTGCCCTTGAGCTCCATTTTTCAACTAGTTTTTTGTGAGCTGAACACAAGTCCAAAATTTTCGTTCAGGACCTATACTGGTTCCCGGTGGGTGGCTGAGAGTCTGGTTAATTTTTCTTCCCACCGGGAAATTAGAGTCACATGTGCCGTCCAAATGCCTATCTGGTCCTCTCTCATTAGTTCTCCCTCTTCCCTTCCATCCTCTGCCAAATTGGCAACATGTGCGAACCAGGTGGTTAAAGGGGCTGTCTTTCCAAGATGGGAGATTGATAGTAAAGCAGTTGGAATGTCAAACCAGAGCACCAGGAGAGGGACTATTAATTGAGCTTTAGAAACCTTTCGTATTCACAGTGTGTCCATTCTCTAGGTTTCCTGTACATGTTATAACTGCAGTAATATTCCCTTTAACTTGGAGAGTTGGGACCCGTGGAATGTGTGCAATTCATTATTGCTTTAAAGGGTCTGCATTTGCTCACCCAATATCACCAATCCTCTCACTCACAAGTGTCCAGCCATATGCCACATCCAGCTGTCATTGTAGATAGGGTCATTCGAGGTTTAGTCAGAGACCCTGAAGGAATTTAAAGAAATTCCCTGTTTTTTCTTTTTATTTTTGAAATTCCTTTTTATACAGGGTTTGTGCTGTTTCTCACTGCCATGTTTATCCCAGTCTGGACACACTTGATTCCATTACACATACATACCAATACATAGGTTTTAAGATTCTTACTACTCACATATATTCCTCTGCGGGGAATATGGGGTTTTGAGACCCTTTCACTGAGGTAGTGTAGGTGTTGTCCATTCCATAGTTGGTTTTTGGAACGGTACCTGTGCTTATATCAAACTCTGGTTTTATGCATCACCCCACCTCTACTTCCTCTTTAAGCAGGCATAAGAGAGTTTTCTAAATGTGAGACTCTGTTCCCTTTCCTAACTCAGTTCATGTGTAGCCATGTTTACAGGATCTTCATAAGTGATATCTTATGATCAGTTTCTTTTTCTGTGTGACTTATTTCACTTAGAATCATCGTACCTGAATCCACTCACTTTGCTGCTACTGGTCCTATGACATTGATTTCATGGCTGAGGGATATTCCATCATACTTAGGAGCCACAATTTTTTGAACCATTTTTATATTTCCTGGGATATTTAAGGTGTACGCAAGTTGAGGTTCTTGTAAGCAGCGCAGCCATAAATTTGGGGGTGGCTCTGTCTTATTGATTTTCATTTTCCCCAAGGTATATTCCCTAGACTGGAAGTGCCCTTGGCTCTGTAGCTCTGTTGTTTACTGGTTTTAGGGAATGCAATACACTATTCCAGTGATGCCGTTGGCAATTTTCATCCCGCCAATCTGCATAACAAGGCTCCCTGTTCTCCAGGGCCAATCTTGCCTTTCTGGTTTTTACACATTTTGTGCATGTCTCTCTTGACCGGTAGGAAGAGATACTTCTTTGTAGTGCAGATTTACATTGCCCGCTTGCTTGCTTGGCCAAAAGTGCGTATGCTTTCTGTACTGAATATATTCAGGACAAAATGCATTCGCCCTTTTTGGCCAAGAGCATCATTGTCGAAGTTGTGCCCCTCTTCCTGTGCTTTACAGGCAACTCCTGCGTATCTCTTGAAATCTGTTTCCTGCTCTTCTGCCTCACTTTCAAGTCCAACTCGATGCATTCCCTCAACAGATTTTTGGACGATAGTTTTCCTTTATTACTCTGTCTGTTTGTGAATTGCTGTGCCCTTGAGCTCCATTTTTCAACTCGTTTTTTGTGAGCTGAACGCAAGTCCACAATTTTGGTTAAGGACCTCTACTGGTCCCCAGTGGGTGGCTGAGACTTTGGTTAATTCTTCTTCCTGCCGGGAAATTAGAGAGGCATGTGCCCGTCCAAATGCCTAACAGCTACTCTCTCTTTGGTTCTCCCTCTTCCCTTCCATCCTCTGCCAAATTGGCAACCTGTGCGAACCAGGAGGTTAAAGGGGCTGTCTCTCCAAGTTGGGAGATTGATAGTAAAGCAGTTGGAATGTCAAACTTGAGCACCACGAGAGGGACTATTCGTTGATTTTTAGAAACCTTTCGTATTCACAGTGTGTCCATTCTCTAGGTTTCCCGTACATGTTATAGCTGTAGTAATATTCCCTTCAACCTGGAGAGTTGGAAGACATGAAATGGGGGCCATGCATTATTGCTTTAATGCGACAGCATTTGCTCACCCAATCTCACCAATCCTCTCAGTCCCAAGTGTGCAGCCTCTTGACACATACAGCTGTCATTGTAGATAGGGTCATTCCAGGTTCCATCAGAGACCCTAAAGGAATTGTAAAGAATTTCCATGTTTTTTTGTTTTGTTTTGGAATTTCCTGTTTATAGTGGGTTTGAGCTGATTCTCGCTGCCATGTTTATGCCAGTCTAGACACACTTGATTTCCTTACGGAGATATATCAATACATAGGTTGTAAGATTCTTACTAGTCAGATATATTCTTCTGTGGGAAATATGGGGTTTTGAGTCCCTTTCACTGAGTAAGGTGTAGGTATTGTCTATTCCATAGTTGGTTTTTGGAACGGTAACTGTGCTTATATCAAACCCTGGTTTTATGCATCACCCCACCACTCCTTTCCCCTTAAGCAGGCATAAGAGTGTTTTCTAAATGTGAGACTCTTTTCTCTTTCCTAACGCAGTTCATGTGTAGCCATGTTTACAGCATCTTCATAAGTGATATCTTATGATACGTTTCTTTTTCTGTGTGACTTATTTCACTTAGAATCATCGTACCTGAATCCACTCACTTTGCTGCTACTGGTCTTACCACTTTGATTTCATGGCTGAGGGATATTCCATCGTATGTAAGTCCCACAATTTTTGAACCATTTTTATATTTCCTGGGATATTTAAGGTGTACCAAATTTGAGTTTCTTGTAAGCAGTGCATCCCTAAATTTAGGGTGGCTTTGTCTTATTGATTTTCAGTTTCTCCAAGGTATTTTCCCTAGACTGGAAGTGCCCTTGGCTCTGTAGCTCTGATGTTTACTTGTTTTACGGAACACAATGCACACCTCCAGTGAGGCAGATGGCAATTTATATCCCGCCCATCAACATAAAAAGGCTCCCTGTTCTCCAGGGCCTGTCTTGCATTTCTGGTATTTACACATTTTGCTGATGTCCCTTTTGACCGGTTGGAAGTGATACTTCTTTGTAGTGCAGATTTGCATTGCCCGCTTGCTTGCTTGGCCAAAAAGGGCGTATGCGTTTTCTCCTGAATATATTCAGGTGAAAACACATACGCTCTTTTTGGCCAAGTGCATCATTGTCCAAGTTGTGCCCCTCTTCCTGTGCTTTACAGGCGAATCCAAAGAACCTGTTGAAATGTGTTTCCTGCTATTCTGCCTCGCTTTCAAGTCGACCTCGATCCCTTGCCTTAACAGATTTTTGGACGATAGTTGTCCTGTATTACTCTGCCAGTTTGTGAATTGCTGTGTCCCTGAGTTCCATTTTTCAACTCGTTTTTTGTGAGCTGAACGCAAGTCCAAAAATTTGGTTCAGGACCTTTACTGTTTCCCGGTGGGTGGCTGAGACATTGGTTAATTCTTCTTCCTGCCGGGAAATTAGAGTGAAATGTGCCCTTCCAAATGCCTAACAGCTACTCTCTCATTGGTTCTCCCTCTTCCCTTCCATCCTCTGCCAAATTGGCAACCTTTGTGAACCAGGAGGTTAAAGGGGCTGTCTCTCCAAGATGGGAGATTGATAGTAAAGCAGTTGGAATGTCAAACCGGAGCACCACGAGTGGGACTATTCGTTGAGTTTTAGAAACCTTTCATATTCACAGTGTTTCCATTCTCTAGGTTTCCCGTACATGTTATAGCTGTAGTAATATTCCCTTCAACCTGGAGATTTGGGACCCATGGAATGGGGGCCATGCATTATTGCTTTAAAGCGACTGCATTTGCTCACCCAATCTCACCAATCCTCTCAGTCCCAAGTGTGCAGCCTCTTGACACATACAACTGTCATTGTAGATAGGGTCATTCCAGGTTCCATCAGAGACCCTAAAGGAATTGTAAAGAATTTCCATGTTTTTTTGTTTTGTTTTGGAATTTCCTGTTTATAGTGGGTTTGAGCTGATTCCCGCTGCCATGTTTATGCCAGTCTAGACACACTTGATTTCCTTACGGAGATATATCAATACATAGGTTTTAAGATTCTTACTAGTCAGATATATTCTTCTGTGGGAAATATGGGGTTTTGAGTCCCTTTCACTGAGTAAGGTGTAGGTATTGTCTATTCCATAGTTGGTTTTTGGAACGGTAACTGTGCTTATATCAAACCCTGGTTTTATGCATCACCCCACCACTCCTTTCGCCTTAAGCAGGCATAAGAGTGTTTTCTAAATGTGAGACTCTTTTCTCTTTCCTAACGCAGTTCATGTGTAGCCATGTTTACAGCATCTTCATAAGTGATATCTTATGATACGTTTCTTTTTCTGTGTGACTTATTTCACTTAGAATCATCGTACCTGAATCCACTCACTTTGCTGCTACTGGTCTTACGACTTTGATTTCATGGCTGAGGGATATTCCATCTTATGTAAGTCCCACAATTTTTGAACCATTTTTATATTTCCTGGGATATTTAAGGTGTACCAAATTTGAGTTTCTTGTAAGCAGTGCATCCCTAAATTTAGGGTGGCTTTGTCTTATTGATTTTCAGTTTCTCCAAGGTATTTTCCCTAGACTGGAAGTGCCCTTGGCTCTGTAGCTCTGATGTTTACTTGTTTTACGGAACACAATGCACACCTCCAGTGAGGCAGATGGCAATTTATATCCCGCCCATCAACATAAAAAGGCTCCCTCTTCTCCAGGGCCTGTCTTGCCTTTCTGATTTTACACATTTTGTGGATGTCCCTTTTGACCGGTGGGAAGTGATACTTCTTTGTACTGCCAATTTGCATTGTCCGATTGCTTGCTTGGCCAAAAAGGACGTATGCGTTTTCTCCTGAATATATTCAGGAGAAAATGCATCCGCCCTTTTTGGCCAAGTGCATCATTGTCGAAGTTGTGCAGCTCTTCCTGTGCTTTACAGGTGATTCCAACGCACCTCCTGAAATGTGTTTCCTGCTATTCTGCTTCGCTTCCAAATCGCCCTCATTGCATTCCCTCAACAGATTTTTGGACCATAGTTGTCCTGTATTACTCTGCCAGTTTGTGAATTGCTGAGACGCTGAGCTCCATTTTTCAACTCGTTTTTTGTGAGCTGAACGCAATATCAAAAATTTGTTTCAGGACCTATACTGGTAACCGGTGGGTGGCTGAGACTTTGGTTAATTCTTCTTCCTGCCGGGAAATTAGAGAAACATGTGCCCGTCCAAATGCCTAACAGCTACTTTCTCATTGGTTCTCCCTCTTCGCTTCCATCCTCTGCCAAATTGGCAACCTGTGCGAACCAGGAGTTTGAAGGGGCTGTCTCTCCAAGTTGGGAGATTGATAGTAAAGCAGTTGGAATGTCAAAGTGGAGCACCACGAGAGGGACTATTCGTTTAGTTTTAGAAAGCTCTCATATTCACAGTGTGTCCATTCTGTAGGTTTCCCGTACATGTTATAGGTGTAGTAATATTCCAATCAACCTGGAGAGTTGGGACCCATGGAATGGGAGCCATGCATTATTGCTTTAAGCGACTGCATTTGCTCACCCAATCTCACCAATCCTCTCAGACCCAAGTGTCCAGCCTTACGCCACATCCAGCTGTCATTGTAGATAGGGTCATTCCAATTTCCATCAGAGACCCTGAAGGATTTGTAAAGAATTTCCCTGTTTTTTTGTTTTGTTTTTGAAATTCCTGTTTATAGTGGGTTTGAGCTGATTTTTGCTGCCATGTTTTTGCCAGTCTGGACACACAGGATTCCCTTAAGGAGATATATCAATACATAGGTTTTAAGATAATTACTAGTCAGATATATTCCTCTGTGGGAAATATGGGGTTTGAGTCCCTTTCACTGAGGAAGGTGTAGGTCTTGTCTATTCCATAGTTGGTTTTTGGAACGGTACCTGTGCTTATATCAAACTCTGGTTTTATGCATCACCCCACCTCTCCTTCCCCCTTAAGCAGGCATAAGAGTGTTTTCTAAATGTGAGACTCTGTTCTCTTTCCTAACTCAGTTCATGTGTAGCCATGTTTACTGGATCTTCATAAGTGATATCTTATGATAAGTTTCTTTTTCTGTGTGACTTATTTCGCTTAGAATCATCGTACCTGAATCCACTCACATTGCTTCTCCTGGTCTTATGACATTGATTTCATGGCTGAGGGATATTCCATCGTACGTAAGTACCACAATATTTGAACCATTTTTATATTTCCTGGGATATTTAAGGTGTACCCAAGTTGAGGTTCTGGTAAGCAGTGCAGCCCTAAATTTGGCGGTGGCTCTGTCTTATTGATTTTCAGTTTTCCCAAGGTATATTCCCTAGACAGGAAGGGCCCTTGGCTCTGTAGCTCTGTTGTTTACTTGTTTTAGGGAACGCAATGCACTCGCCCAATGAGGCAGTTGGCAATTTACATCCCGCCACTCAGCATAACAATGCTCCCTGTTCTCCAGGGCCTGTTTTGCCTTTGTGGTTTTTTTTCACATTTTGTGGATGTCCCTTTTGACCACTGGGAAGTGATACTACTATGTAGTGCAGATTTGCATTGCCCGCTTGCTTGCTGGGCCAAAAAGGGCGTATGCGTTTTCTCCTGAATATATTCATGAGAAAACGCATACGCACTTTTTGGCCAAGTGCATCATTGTCGAAATTGTGCCCCTCTTCCTGTGCTTTACAGGCGAATCCAACACACCTCTTGAAATGTGTTTCCTGCTATTCTGCCTCGCATTCAAGTCGGCCTCGTTGACTTCCCTCAACAGATTTTTGGACTATAGTTGTCCTGTATTACTTTGCCAGTTTGTGAGTTGCTGTGCCCCTGAGCTCCATGTTTCAACTCTTTTTTTGTGAGCTGAACGCAAGTCAAAAAATTTGGTTCAGGACCTATACTGGTTCCCGGTCGGTGGCTGGGACATTGTTTAATTCTTCTTCCTGCTGGGAAATTAGAGAGACATGTGCCCGTCTAAATGCCTAACAGCTACTCTCTCACTGGTTCTCCTTCTTCCCTTCCATCCTCTGCCAATTTGGCAACCTGTGCGAACCAGGAGGTTAAAGCGGCTGTCTCTCCAAGTTGGGAGATTGATAGTAAAGCAGTTGGAATGTCAATCTGGAGCACCACGAGAGGGACTATTCATTGAGTTTTAGAAACCTTTCGTATTCACAGTGTTTCCATTCTCTAGGTTTCCCGTACATGTTATAGCTGTAGTAATATTCCCTTCAACCTGGAGACTTGGGACCCATTGAATGGGGTTCATGCATTATTGCTTTACAGCGACTGTATTTGCTCACCCAATCTCTCCAATCCTCTCAGTCCCAAGTGTCCAGCCTTATGCCACATGCAGCTGTCATTGTAGATAGGGTCATTCCAGGTTCCATCAGAGACCCAGAAGGAATTGAAAAGAATTTCCCTGTTTTATTGTTTTGTTTTTTAAATTCCTCTTTATAGTGGGTTTGAGCTGATTCTCGCTGCCATGTTTTTGCCAGTCTAGACACACTTGATTCCCTTACGGAGATATATCATTACATAGGTTTTAAGATTGTTTCTAGTCAGATATATTCCTCTGCGGGAAATATGGGATTTTGAGTCC
Organism: Mesoplodon bidens; assembly: GCF_964165515.1. Taxonomy (NCBI): domain Eukaryota; kingdom Metazoa; phylum Chordata; class Mammalia; order Artiodactyla; family Ziphiidae; genus Mesoplodon; species Mesoplodon bidens. Next base: position 555,102 of record NW_027672312.1, on the reverse strand, counting down.
CTTTCAGTGAGGAAGGTGTAGGTCTTGTCTATTCCATAGTTGGTTTTTGGAACGGTACCTGTGCTTATATCAAACTCTGGTTTTATGCATCACAGCACCTCTCCTTCCCCGTTAAGCAGGCATAAGAGAGTTTTCTAAATGTGAGACTCTGTTCTCTTTCCTAACTCAGTTCATGTGTAGCCATGTTTACAGGATCTTCATAAGTGATATCTTATGATAAGTTTCTTTTTCTGTGTGACTTATTTCACTTAGAATCATCGTACCTGAATCCACTCACTTTGCTGCTACTGGTCTTATGACATTCATTTCGTGGCTGAGGGATATTCCATCGTACGTAAGTACCACAATTTTTGAACCATATTATATATTTCCTGGGATATTTAAGGTGTACCCAACTTGAGGTTCTTGTAAGCAGTGCAGCCCTATATTTGGGGGTGGCTCTGTCTTATTGATTTTTAGTTACCCCAAGGTATATTCCCTAGACTGGAAGTGCCCGTGGCTCTGTAGCTCTGATATTTACTTGTTTTAGGGAACACAGTGCACACCTCCAGTGAGGCAGTTGGCAATTTACATCTCGCCCATCAGCATAACAATGCTCCCTGTTCTCCAGGGCCTGTCTTTCATTTCTGGTTTTTACACATTTTGTTGATGTCCCTTTTGACCAGTGGGAAGTGATACTACTTTGTAGTGCAGATTTGCGTTGCCCGCTTGCTTGCTTGGCCAAACAGGGCGTATGCGTTTTTTTCCTGAATATATTCAGGAGAAAACACATACGCCCTTTTTGGCCTAGTGCATCTTTGTCGAAGTTGTGCCCCTCTTCCTGTGCTTTACAGGCGAATCCAACGCACCTCTTGAAAAGTGTTTCCTGCCAATCTGCCTCTCTTTCAAGTCGGCCTCGTTGACTTCCCTCAACAGATTTTTGGACGATAGTTGTCCTTTATTACTCTGGCAGTTTGTGAATTGCTGTGCCCCTGAGCTCCATGTTTCAACTCGTTTTTCTGTGAGCTGAACGCACGTCCAAAAATTTGGTTCAGAACCTATATTGTTTCCCGGTGGTTGGCTGAGTCTTTGGTTAATTCTTCTTCCTGCCGGGAAATTAGAGAGACATGTGCCCATCCAAATGCCTAACAGCTTCTCTCTCATTGGTTCTCCCTCTTCCCTTCCATCCTCTGCCAAATTGGCAACCTGTGCGAACGAGGAGGTTAAACGGGCTGTCTCTCCACGTTGGGAGATTGATAGTAAAGCAGTTGGAATGTCAAACTGGAGCACCACAAGAGGGACTATTCGTTGAGTATTAGAAACCTTTCGTATGCACAGTGTGTCCATTCTCTAGGTTTTCCATACATGTTATAGCTGTAGTAATATTCCCCTCAACCTGGAAAGTTGGGACTCATGGAATGGGGGCCATGCATTATTGCTTTAAAACGACTGCATTTGCTCACCCAATCTCACCAATCCTCTCAGTCCCAAGTGTCCAGCCTTATGCCACAGCCAGCTGTCATTGTAGATAGGGTCATTCCAGGTTCCATCAGAGACCCTGAAGGAATTGAAAAGAATTTCCATGTTTTTTTGTTTTGTTTTTGAAATTCCTGTTTATAGTGGGTTTGAGCTGTTTCTCCCTGCCATGTTTATGCCAGTCTAGACACACTTGATTCCCTTATGGAAATATATCAATACATAGTTTTTAATATTCTTACTAGTCAGATATATTCCTCTGTGGGAAATATGGGGTTTGAGTCCCTTTCACTGAGGAAGGTGTAGGTCTTGTCTATTCCATAGTTGGTTTTTGGAACGGTACCTGTGCTTATATCAAACTCTGGTTTTATGCATCACCCCACCTCTCCTTCCCCCTTAAGCAGGCATAAGAGTGTTTTCTAAATGTGAGACTCTGTTCTCTTTCCTAACTCAGTTCATGTGTAGCCATGTTTACAGGATCTTCATAAGTGATATCTTATGATAAGTTTCTTTTTCTGTGTGATTTATTTCGCTTAGAATCATCACACCTGAATCCACTCACTTTGCTGCTATTGGTCTTATGACATTGATTTCATGGCTGAGGGATATTCCATCATAGGTAAGTACCACAATTTTTGAACCATTTTTATCTTTCCTGGGATATTTAAGGTGTACCCAAGTTGAGGTTCTGGTAAGCAGTGCAGCCCTAAATTTGGGGTTGGCCCTGTCTTATTGATTTTCAGTTTTCCCAAGGTATATTCCCTAGACTGGAATTGGCCTTGGCTCTGTAGCTCTGTTGTTTAATTTTTTTAGGGAACACAATGCACTCCTCCAGTGAGGCAGTTAGCAATTTACATCCCACCCCTCAACATAACAAGGCTCCCTGTTCTCCAGGGCCTGTTTTGCCTTTCTGGTTTTTACACATTTTGTGGATGTCCCTTTTGACCGGTGTGAAGTGATACTACTTTGTAGTGCAGATTTGCATTGCCCTCTTGCTTGCTTGGCCAAAAAGAGAGTATGCGTTTGCTCCTGAATATATTCAGGAGCAAACGCATATGCCTTTTTGGCCAAGTGCATCATTGTCGAAGTTGTGCCCCTCTTCCTGTGCTTTACAGGCGAATCCAACACACCTCTTGAAATGTGTTTCCTGCTATTCTGCCTCACTTTCAATTCGGTCTCGTTGACTTCCCTCAACAGATTTTTGGACTATACTTGTCCTGTATTACTTTGCCAGTTTGTGAATTGCTGTGCCCCTGAGCTCCATGTTTCAACTCGTTTTTTGTGAGCTGAAGGCAAGTCAAAAAATTTGGTTCAGGACCTATACTGGTTCCCGGTGGGTGGCTGGGACTTTGTTTAATTCTTCCTGCTGGGAAATTAGAGAGACATGTGCCCGTCCAAATGCGTAACAAATACTCTCTCACTGGTTCTCCCTCTTCCCTTCCATCCTCTGCCAAGTTGGCAACCTGTGCGAACCAGGAGGTTAAAGGGGCTATCTCTCCAAGTTGGGAGATTGATAGTAAAGCATTTGGAATGTCAAACTGGAGCACCACGAGAGGGAGTATTCGTTGAGTTTTAGAAACCTTTCGTATTCACAGTGTGTCCATTCTCTAGGTTTCCCGTACATGTTATACCTGTAGTAATATTCCCTTCACCCTGGAGACTTGGGACCCATTGAATGGGGGTCATGCATTATTGCTTTACAGCGACTGTATTTGCTCACCCTATCTCACCAATCCTCTCAGTCCCAAGTGTCCAGCCTTATGCCACATCCAGCTGTCATTGTAGATAGGGTCATTCCAGGTTCCATCAGAGACCCAGAAGGAATTGTAAAGAAATTCCCTGTTTTTTCTTTTGTTTTTTAAATTCCTCTTTATAGTGTGTTTGAGCTTAATCTCGCTGCCATGTTTTTGCCAGTCTAGACACACTTGATTCCCTTACGGAGATATATCATTACATAGGTTTTAAGATTGTTAGTAGTCAGATATATTAGTCTGCAGGAAATATGGGGTTTTGAGTCCCGTTCAGTGAGGAAGGTGTAGGTCTTGTGTATTCCATTGTTGGTTTTTGGAACGGTACCTGTGCTTATATCAAACTCTGGTTTTATTCATCACCCCACCTCTCCTTCCCCGTTAAGCAGGCATAAGAGTGTTTTCTAATGTGAGACTCTCTTCTCTTTCCTAACTCAGTTCATGTGTAGCCATGTTTACAGGATCTTCATAAGTGATATCTTATGATAAGTTTCTTTTTCTGTGTGACTTATTTCACTTAGAATCATCGTACCTGAATCCACCCACTTTGCTGCTACTGGTCTTATGACATAGATTTCATGGCTGAGGGATATTCCATCGTATGTAAGTACCACAATTTTTGAACCATATTATATATTTCCTTGGATATTTAAGGTGTACCCAAGTTGAGGTTATTGTAAGCAGTGCAGCCCTATATTTGGGGGTGGCTCTGTCTTATTGATTTTCTGTTTCCCCAAGGTATATTCCCTAGACTGGAAGTGCCCTTGGCTCTGTAGCTCTGATGTTTACTTGTTTTAGGGAACACAATGCACACCTCCAGTGAGGCAGTTGGCAATTTACATCTCGCCCATCAGCATAACAAGGCTCCCTGTTCTCAAATGCCTGTCTTGCATTTCTGGTTTTTACACATTTTTTGGATGTCCCTTTTGACTGGTGAGAAGTGATACTTCTTTATCGTGCAGATTTGCATTGCCCGCTTGCTTGCTTGGCCAAAAATGGCGTATTCGTTTTTTCCTGAATATATTCAGGAGAATACACATATGCCCTTTTTGGCCAAGTGCATCATTGTGGAAGTTTTGCCCCTCTTCCTGTGCTTTACAGGTGATTCCAACGTACCTCTTGAAATCTGTTTCCTGCTCTTCTGCCTGGTTTCGTAGTCCTCCTCGTTGCCTTTCATCAACAGATTTTTTGAAGATAGTTGTCCTTTATTACTCTGTCAGTTTGTGAATTGCTGTGCCCCTGAGCTCCATAGTTCAACTCCTTTTTAGTGAGCTGAACCCAAGACCAAAATTTTGGTTCAGGACCTATACTGTATCCTGGAGGGTGGCTGAGACTTAGGTTAATTCTTCTTCCTGCCGGGAAATTAGAATGACATGTGCCCTTCCGAATGCCTAACAGCTACTCTCTCATTGGTTCTCCTTCATCCCTTCCATACGCTGCCAAATTGGTTACCTTTGCGAACCAGGAGGTTAAAGGGGTGTCTGTCCAAGGTGGGAGATTGATAGTAAAACAGTTTGAATGTCAAACTGGAGCACCACGAGAGGGACTATTCGTTGAGTTTTAGAAACCTTTCGTATTCACAGTGTGTCCATTCTCTAGGTTTCCCGTACATGTTATAGCTGTAGTAATATTCCCTTCAACCTGGAGAGTTGGGACCAATGAAATGCGTGTCATGCATTATTGCTTTAAAGGATCTGCATTTGCTCACCAAATCTCACCAATCCTCTCAGTCCCAAGTGTCCAGCCTTATGCCACATCCATCTGTCATTTTAGATAAGGTCATCCAGGTTTTGTCAGGGACCCTGAAGTAATTTTAAAGAATTTCCCTGTTTTTTGTTTTGTTTTTGAAATTCCTTTTTATAGTGGGTTTGGGCTGATTCTCGCTGCCATGTTTATTCCAGTCTAGACACACTTTTTTCCTTTACGGAGACATATCAATACATAGGTTTCAAGATTCTTTCTTGTCAGATATAGTCCTCTGCGGGAAATATGGGGTTTTGAGTCCCTTTCACTGAGGAAGATGTTGGTCTTGTCTATCCCATAGTTGGTTTTTGGAACGGTACCTCTGCTTATATGAAACTCTGGTTTTATGCATCACCCCACCTCTCCTTCCCCCTTAAGCAGGCATAAGAGTGTTTTCTAAATGTGAGACTGTTATCTTTCCTAACTCAGTTCATGTGTAGCCATGTTTACAGGATCTTCATAAGTGATATCTTATGATAAGTTTCTTTTTCTGTGTGAGTTATTTCACTTAGAATCATCGAACTTGAATCCACTCACATTGCTGCTACTTGTCTTATGACATTGATTTCATGGCTGAGGGATATTCCATCATACGTAAGACCCACAATTTTTTGAACCATTTTTATATTTCCTGGGATATTTAAGGTGTACCCAAGTTGAGGTTCTTGTAAGCAGTTCAACCGTAAATTTGGGGGTGGCTCTGTCTTATTGATTTTCAGTTTTCCCAAGGTATATTTCCTAGACTGGAAGTGCCCTTGGCTCTGTAGCTCTGTTGTTTACTTGTTTTAGGGAACGCAATGCACTACTCCAGTGAGGCAGTTGGCAATTTACATCCTGCCCATCAGCATAATAAGGCACCCTGTACTCCAGGGCCTATCTTGCCTTTCTGGTTTTTACACATTTTGTGGATGTCCCTCTTGACCTGTGGGAAGAGATACTTCTTTGTAGTAGAGATTTACATTGCCCGCTTTCTTCCTTGGCCAAAAAGGGCGTATGCGTTTGCTCCTGAATATATTCAGGAGAAAATGCATACGCCCTTTTTGGCCAAGTGCATTGTTGTCGAAGTTGTGCCCCTCTTCCTGTGCTTTACAGGCAACTCCTGCGTACCTCCTGAAATCTGTTTCCTGCTATTCTGCCTCACTTTCAAATCTGCCTCGAAGCATTCCCTCAACAGATTTTTGGACGATAGTTGTCTTTATTACTCTGCCAGATTGTGAATTGCTGTGCCCCTGAGCTTCATTTTTCAACTCGTTTTTGTGAGCGGTACGCAAGTCCAAAATGTTGGTTCAGGACCTATACTGGTTCCCAGTGGGTGGCTGAGACTTTGGTTAATTCTTCTTCCTGCCGGTAAATTAGAATCAGATGTGCCCGTCCAAATGCCTAATAACTACTCTCTCATTGGTTCTCCCTCTTCCCTTCCATCCTCTGCCAAATTGGCAACCTGTGCGAACCAGGAGGTTAAAGGGGCTGTCTCTCCAAGTTGGGATATTGATAATAAAGCAGTTGGAAAGTCAAACCAGAGCACCAGGAGAGGGACTACTTGTTGAGATTTAGAAACCTTTTGTATTCACAGTGTGTCCATTCTCTAGGTTTCCCGTACATGATATAGCTCTAGTAATATTCCCTTCAACCTGAAGAGCTGGGACCCATGGATTGCGTGCCATGCATTATTGCTTTAAAGGGTCTGCATTTGCTCACCCAATCTCACCAATCCTCTTAGTCCCAAGTGTCCAGCCTTATGCCACATCCAGCTTTCATTGTAGTTAGGGTCATTCCAGGTTTCCTCAGGGACCCTGAAGGAATTGTAAGCAATTTCCATGTTTTGTTGGTTTGTTTTTGAAATTCCTTTTTATAGTGAATTTAGGCTGATTCTCGCTGCCATGTTTATGCCAGTCTAGACACACTTGATTCCCTTATGGAGACATATCAATACATAGGTTTTAAGATTCTTACTTGTCAGATATATTCCTCTGCGGGAAGTATGGGGTTTTGCGTCCCTTTCACTGAGGAAGGTTTTGGTCTTGTCTATCCCATGGTTGGTTTTTGGAACGGTACCTGTGCTTATATCAATCTCTGGTTTTATGCATCACCAAACCTCTCCTTCCCCCTTAAGCAGACATAAGAGTGTTTTCTAAATGTAAGACTCTGTTCTCTTTCCTAACTCAGTTCATGTGTAGCCATGTTTACAGCATCTTCAAACATGATATCTTATGATACGTTTCTTTTTCTGTGTGACTTATTTCACTTAGAATCATCGTACCTGAATCCACTCACTTTGCTGCTACTGGTCTTATGACTTTGATTTCATGGCTGAGGGATATTCCATCGTACGTAAGTACCACAATTTTGAACCATTTTTATATTTCCTGGGATATTTAAGGTGTACCAAAGTTGAGATTCTTGTAAGCAGTGCAGCCCTAAATTTGGGGGTGGCTCTGTCTTATTGATTTTCAGTTTCCCCAAGGTATATTCCCTAGACTGTAAGTGCCCTTGGCTCTGTAGCTCTGATGTTTACTTGTTTTTCGGAACACAATGCACACCTCCATTGAGGCAGTTGGCAATTTACATCCCGGCCATCAGCATAACAAGGCTCCCTGTTCTCCAGGGCCTGTCTTGCATTTCTGGTATTTACACATTTTGTGGATGTCCCTTTTGACCGGTGTGAAGTGATACTTTTTTGTAGTGCAGATATGCATTGCCTGCTTGCTTGCTTGGCTAAGAAGGGTGTATGCATTTTCTCCTGAATATATTCAGTAGATAATGCATACACCCTTTTTGGCCAAGTGCATCATTGTCGAAGTTGTGCCCCTCTTCCTGTGCTTTACAGGCGAATACAACGCACCTCTTGAAATGTGTTTCCTGCTATTCTGCCTCGCTTTCAAGTCGGCCTCGTTGCCTTCCCTCAACAGAGTTTTGGATGATACTTGTCCTGTATTACTCTGCCTGTTTGTTAATTGCTCTGCCCCTGTGCTCCATTTTTCAACTCGTTTTTTGTGATCTGAACGCAAGTCCAAAAATTTGGTTCAGGACCTATACTGGTTCCCGGTGGGTGGCTGAGTCTTTGGTTAATTCTTCTTTCTGCCGGGAAATTAGAGTGACATGTGCCCGTCCAAATGCCTAACAGCTTCTCTCTCATTGGTTCTCCCTCTTCCCTTCCATCCTCTGCAAAATGGCATCCTTTGTGAACCAGGAGGTTAAAGGGACTGTCTCTCCAAGTTGGGAGATTGATACTAAAGCTGTTGGAATGTCAAACCGGAGCACCACGAGTGGGACTATTCGTTGAGTTTTATAAACCTTTCGTATTCACAGTGTGTCCATTCTCTAGGTTTCCCATACATGTTATAGCTGTAGTATTATTCCCTTCAACCTGGAGAGTTGGGAACCATGGAATGGGGGCCATGCATTATTGCTTTAAAGCGACTGCATTTGCTCACCCAATCTCACCAGTCCTCTCAGTCCCAACTGTCCAGCCTTATGCCACATCCAGCTGTCATTGTAGATAGGGTCATTCCAGGTTCCATCAGAGAACCTAAAGGAATTGTAAAGAATTTCCCTCTTTTCTTGTTTTGTTTGTGAAATTCCTGTTTATAGTGGGCTTGAGCTGATTCTCGCGGCCATGTTTATGCCAGTCTAGACACACTTGATTCCCTTACGCAGACATATAATACATAGGTTTAAGATTCTTACTAGTCAGATATATTCCACTGTGGGAAATATGGAGTTTTGAGTTCCTTTCTTTGAGGAAGGTGTAGGTCTTGTCTATTCCATATTTGGTTTTTGGAAAGGTAACTATGCTTATATCAAACTCTGCTTTTATGCATCACCTCACCTCTCCTTCCCCCTTAAGCAAGTATAAGAGTGTTTTCTAAATGTGAGACTCTGTTGTCTTTCTAACTAAGTTCATATGTAGCCATGTTTACAGGATCTTCACAAGTGATATATTATAATATGTTTCATTTTCTGTGTGACTTATTTCACTTAGAATCATCGTACTTGAATCCACTCATTTTTCTGCTACTGGTCTTATGACATTGATTTCATGGCTGAGGGATATTCCATCGTACGTAAGTACCACAATTTTTGAACCATTTTTATATTTCCAGGGATATTTAACGTGTACCCATGTTGAGGTTCTTGTAAGCAGTGCAGCCCTGACATTGGGGGTGTCTCTGTCTTATTGATTTTCAGTTTTCCCAAGATATATTCCCTAGACTGGAAATGCCTTTGACGCTGTAGCTCTGTTGTTTACTTGTTTTAGGGAACACAATGCAATCCTCCAGTGAGGCAGTTGGCTATTTACATCCCGCCCATCTGCATAACAAGTCTCCCGGTTCTCCAGGGCCTGACTTACCTTTCTCGTTTTTACACATTTTTTGGATGTCCCTTTTGACCGGTGGGAAGTGATACTTCTTTGTAGTGAAGATTTCGTTGCGTGCTTGCTTGCTTGGCCAAAAAGGCGTATTCGTTTTCTCCTGAATATTTTAAGGAGAAAACACATACGTCCTTTCTGGCCAAGTGAATCATTGTCGAAATTCTGCCCTTCTTCCTGTGCTTTAAAGGCGATTCCAAAGTACCTCTTGAAATCTGTTTCCTGGTATTCAGCCTCGCTTTCAAATCTGCCTCGTTGCCTTCCCTCAACAGATTTTTGGACGATTGTTGTCCTTTTTTACTCTGACAGTTTTTGAATTGCTGTGTCCCTGAGCTCCATTTTTCAACTCGTTATTTGTGAGCTGAACGCAAGTCCAGAATTTAGTTTCAGGACCTATACTGGTTCCCTGTGGTTGCCTGAGACTTTGGTTAATTCTTCTTCCGGCTAGGAAAGTAGAGTGACATGTGCCCATCCAGAAGCCTAACAACTACTCTCTCATTTGTTCTCCCTCTTCCCTACCATCATCTGCTAAATTGGCAAACTGTGCGAACCAGGAGATTAAAGGGGCTGTCTCTCCAAGATGGGAGATTGATAGGAAAGCCGTTATAAAGTCATACCGGAGCACAGGAGAGGGACTATTCGTTGAGTTTTAGAAACCTTTCGTATTCACAGTGTGCCATTCTCTAGATTTCCCGTACATGTTATAGCTGTAGTAATATTCCCTTCAACCTGGAGAGTTGGGACCCATGGAATGGGTGCCATGCATTATTGCATTAAAGGGTCTGCATTTGCTCACCCAATCTCACCAATCCTCTCAGTCCCATGTGTCCAGCCTTATGCCACATCCAGCTGTCATTGTAGATAGGGTCATTCCAGGTTGCATCAGAGACCCTGAAGGAATTGGAAAGAATTTCCCTGTTTTTTTTAATTTTGTTTTTGAAATTCCTTTTTATAGTGGGTTTGAGCTGATTCTCACTGCCGTGTTTATGTCAGTCTAGACACACTTGATTCCCTTATGGAGACCTATAAATACATAGGTTTTAAGATTCTTTCTCTTCAGATATATTCCTCTGCGGGAAATATGGGGTTTTGAGTCCCTTTCACTGAGGAAGGTGTAGGTCTTGTCTATTCCATAGTTGGTTTTTGGAACGGTAGCTGTGCTTATATCAAACTCTGGTTTTATGCATCACCCCACCTCTCCTTCCCCCTAAGCAGGCATAAGAGTTTTTTCTTAATGTGCGACTCTGTTCTATTTCCTAACTCAGTTCATGTGTAGACATTTTTACAGGATCTTCATATGTGACATCTTATGATAAGTTTCTTTTTCTGTGTGACTTATTTCACTTATAATCATCATACCAGAATCTACTCATTTTGCTGCTACTGGTCTTATGACACTGATTTTATGGCTGAGGGATATTCCATCGTACGTTAGTACCACCACAATGCACAATGCCCTTGCCATCAAAATGCTCCATGACCTTTGTCATCAAAAATATCCATGACCCTTGGCATCACAATGCTCCATGTCATTGTCATCACAAGGCTCCATGAACGCTCTCATCACATTGCTCCATTATCTTGTCATCACAAAGCTCCATGACACATGTCATCAGAATGCTCCATGGCCTTCTCATCACAATGCTCCATGACACCTGCCATCACAATGTTCCGTTACTCCTGTCATAACAATGCTCCATGACCCCTGCCATCACGATGTTCCACGGACTTGTCAACACATGGCTCCATGACCCTTCTTATCACAATGCTCCAAGACCCCTGTAATCACAGTGCTACATGCCCTTTTTCACCTCAAAGATCCATGAACCCTGTCATCATAATGCACCATGCCCATCATCATAATGCTTCTTGCTATTGTCATCACAATGAAATCAAAATGCTCCATGACTTTTGTCGTAACAATACTCCAAACCCTTGTGATCACAATATTCCATAACACTTGTCATCACAACGCCCCATGACGCTCGTCATTACTGTTATCCATGGTCTTCTCATCACAATGCTCCATGACCTTTGTCATCACAATGCTCAATACACTTGTCATCAAAATGTACCCTGACACTTGTTGTCTGTATGCTCCTTGAACCCTGTCATGACAAGGCTCCATGCCATTTTCATCACAATGATCCATGCTCATTTCATCAGAATGCTCCAAGACCCCTGTACTCACAATGCTCCATGCCCTTGTCATCACAGAGCTCAATAACGCATGTCATCAGAATGCTCCTTGGTCTTCTCCTCACAATGCTCCATGTCCTTGTCATCACAATGTTCCAAGACCCCTGTAATCACAATGGTCCGTGCCCCTTTTCATCAGTATGCTCCATGAGACTTGTCATCACAAGGCTCCATGGTTTTCTCATCACAATGCTCCAGGACCTTGTAATCACAATGCTTCACGAACCTGTCATGAAAATTCTCAATGGCCCTTGTCATCATAAGGCTCCAAGCCCTAATCATCACAATGCTCCATTATATTTGGCATCACAATCCTCCATTATATTTGGCATCAAAATACTCCCTGCCATTGCCATCACAATGGATCATGACATATGTCATCACAATGCTCCCTGACAACTGTCTTCACAATAGTCCATGACCTTCTCTTCAAAATGAACCATGCCCTTGTCATCACAATGCACCATGTCCAGTGTCATCACAATAATCTCTGAAACTTGTCAAACCAATGCTCCATGCCCCTGTTATCACAATGCTCCATGCACTTGTCATCACAATGCTCCATAACTTGTCATCGCAAAGCTCCATGACCCATGACCCATGTATCACAATGTGCCGTGCCCTTGTCATCACACTGCTCCATGCCCACTCTCATCACAATAATCCATGGAATATTTCAGACCAATGCTCCATGCCCTTTTGTTCAAAATGATCCATTACCCCTTTCATAACAATGCTCCATGACACCTGCCATCAAAATGTTCCACGGCCTTGTCATCACAAGGCTCCATGACACTTGTCATCACAGTGCTCAAGACCCCTGTAATCACAATGCTCCATGCCCTTGTCATCATAAAGCTCCATGACGCATGTCATCAGAAAGTTCCATGGCCTTCACATTACAATGTTCCATGCCCTTGTCATCACAATTCTCCAAGAACCCTGTAATCACAATACTCCATGCCCGATTTCATCTCAATGATCCGTTAACCCTGTCATCACAATGCACCATGCCCATCATCATAATGCTTCACGCTATTGTCATCACAATGAAATCAAAATGCTCCATGACCTCTGTCATCATAATGCTCCGTACCATTGTGATCTCAATGTTCCATAACACTTATCATCACAACACCACATGACGCTCATCATAATTATCCATGGTCTTCTCATCACAATGCTCCATGAACTTTGTCATCACAATGCTCAATACACTTGTCATCACAATGCTCCCTGACACTTGTCGTCAGTATGTTCCTTGAAGCCTGTCATGACAAGGCTCCATGCCTTTTTCATCACAATGATCCATGCCGTTTTAATCACAGTGATTCAAGACCCCTGTAATCACAATGCTCCATGCCCTTGTCATCACAAAGATCTATGATGCATGTCATCAGAATGCTCCATGGCCTTCTCATCACCATAATCCATACCCTTGTCATCACAATGCTCCAAGACCCCTGTAATCACAATGCTCCATGCCCCTTTTCAACAGAATGCTCCATGAGACTTCTCATCAAAAGTCTCCATGGTCTTCTCATTACCATGCACCATTCCCTGGTCATCACAATGCTTCATGACCACTGTCAACACAATACTCCAGGAACATTTTCAGCCAAATGCTCCATGACCTTATCATCACAATGCTCCATGACCAATATCATCCCTATTCTCCATGACCACTGTCATCACAACACTCCATGACACCTGACAGCACAATGATCCGGGAATCTTGTCATCACAATGCTCCATTCCCTAGTCATCACAATGCTCCAAGACCCCTGTCATCACAGTACTCCATAAACATTTTCAGCCCAATGCTCCATGACCCTTGTATTCACAATGCTCCGTGACGCTTGTCATCACAGTGCTCCATGGCACCTGTCAACTCAATGCTCCATGCCTTTGTCAACAAAATGCTACATGACCTTGTCATTACAATGCTCTATGTGCTTGTCATCACAATACTCCATTACTATTTTCATCACAATCCTCCATGAACCTTGGGATCACATTGCTCCATGCCCTTGTCAACACAATGCTCCATGCTCCTTGAAATCAAAATGATCCATGACCTCTGTCATAACAATGTTCCAACCCCTTGTGATCACAATATTCCATAACACTTGTCATAACCATGCCCCATGATGCTCGTCATCACAATTATCCATGGTCTTCTCATCACAATGCTCCATGACCTTTGTCATCACAATGCTCAATACACTTGTCATCAAAATGCTCCCTGACACTTGTTGTCTGTATGCTCCTTGAACCCTGTCATGACAAGGCTCCATGCCTTTTTCATCACAATGACCCATGCCCTTTTCATCACAATGTTCCAAGACCCCTGTAATCACAATGCTCCTTGCCCCTTTTCATCAGTATGCTCCATGAGACTTGTCATCACAAGGCTCCATGGTTTCCTCATCACAATGCTCCTGGACCTTGTCATCACAATGTTTCACGACCATGTCATGAAAATTTTCAATGGCCCTTGTCATCATAATGCTCCAAGCCCCAGTCATCACAATGCTCCATTATATTTGTCATCACAATCCTCCATTACATTTGGCATCACAATTCTCCATGACATTGTTATCGCTATGGACCATGACATATGTCATCACAATGCTCCCTGACACCTGTCTTCACAATACTCCATGACCTTCTCATCACAATGCTCCATGCCCTTGTCATCACAATGCACCATGCCCACTGTCATCACAATAATCTATGAAACTTGTCAGAACAATGCTCCATGCGCCTGTCATCACAATGCTCCATGCCCTAGTCATCACAATGCTCCATGAACCCTGTCATCACAATTCTCCGTGACTCCAATCATCACAATGCTTCATAACGTTTATCATCACAATGGTCCATGCCCGTATCATCACAAGGCTCTGTGACCTTTGTAACCACAATGCTCCTTGAACATTTCATCACAATTCTCTGTGATCCTTGTCATCAAAATGCTCCATGTCTTTGTCAGAACAATGCACCATGACCATTGTCATCACAATGTGCCACACGCATTTCATCACAACGGCCCACAAACTTGTCATTGCAATGCTCCATAAACCTTGTAATCACAATGCTCCATGCACTTCTCATCAAAATGTTCTCTCACCAGAGATATCACAGTGTTCCATCACTAGTCATCACAATACCCCATCACGCCTCTAATCACAATATTCTATGACAGTTGTCATCACAATGCTACATCCCCTTATCATCACAATGTTCCGTGACCCCTGACATCACAATGTTCCATAAACCCTGTCATCAAAATGCTCCATGACCTTTTCATCCGAAAGCTCCATGACCCCTGACATCACAATGTTCTATAAACCCTGCCATCAAAATGTTCCATTACACTTTTTATCAAATTGCTGCATGACCCGGTCATCAAAATGCTCCCTGCCCTTCTCATCACAATGCAACATGCCCTTGTCAGCAAAATGTTCCAAGACTTGTCATCACAACCCTCCATGACCATTGGCATCACAATGTTCCATGTCATTGTCATCAAAAAGCTCCATGAACCTTTTCATAACATTGCTCAATGCCATTATCTTCACAAAGCACCATGACACTTGTCATCACAATGTTCGATGCCCTTCTCATCACAATAATCCATGAAACATTTCAGACCAATGTTCCATGCCCTTCTCATCACAATGCTCCTTTACCTCTGTCATAACATTGCACCATGACCCCTGCCATCACAATGCTCCATGGCCTAGTCATCACAAGGTTCCATGACACTTGTCATCACAGTGCTGAAGTCACCTGTAATCACAATGATCCATGTCCTTATCATCACATAGCTCCATGACGCATGTCAACAGAATGTTCCATGGCTTTCTCATCACAATGCTCCATGTCATTGTCATCACAATGCTCCATGAACGCTCTCATCACAATTCTCCATGCCCTTGACATGACAATGCTCTATTACACCTGTCATAACAATGCTCCATGGCCACTGCCATCACGATGGTCCTTGGACTTTTCATCACAAGGCTCCATGACCCTTCTCATCACATGCTCCGAGACCCCTGTAATCACAATGCTCCATGCCCCTTTTCATCTCAATGATCCATGAACCCTGTCATTACAATGCAACATGCCCATCCTCATAATGCTTCATGCTATTGTCATCACAAAGAAATCAAAATGTTCCATTAACTCTGTCATAACAATGCTCCAAACCCTTGTGATCACAATATTACATAACACTTGTCATCACAATGCCCCATGACACTCGTCATCACAATTATCCATGGTCTGCTCATCACAATGCTCCATGACCTTTGTCATCGCAGTGCTCCATAAACCTTGTAATCACAATGCTCCTTTCCCTTCTCATCAAAATGCTCCACTACTCCTCTCATAACAATGCTCGATGACCCATGCAATCACAATGTTCCACGGCCTTTTCATTACAAGTCTCCCCGACGCTTGTCATCACAGTGCTCCATGTGCTTGTCAGCACAGTACTCCATGGCACATGTCATCACAATGCACTATGCGCTCGTCATCAGATTGCTACAAAATTTGTCTTCACAATGCTCCATGACCTTTGTCATCACAATACTCAATACACTTGTCATCACAATGCTCCCTGACTCTTGTCATCAAAATGCTTCTAGAACCCTGTCACAAAAAGGCTCCATGCCTTTTTCATCACAAGGCCCCATGCCATTTCCATCACAATGTGCCATGCCATTGTCATGAAAATACACCACAAGCTTGTCATCAGAATGCTCCATGACACTTGTCATCACAATTCTCAATACATTTTCAGCACAATTCTCCCTGACCCTTGTCATCACAATGCCCAAAGCCATTGTCATCAAAATGCTCCATTAGCTTTGTCATCAGAATCCTCCATGACACTTGGCATCACAATGCTCCATGCCATTCTTATCACAATGGGCCATTACATATGTCAACACAATGCTCCCTGATACCTGTCTTCACAATACTGCATGACCTGGTCATCAGAATGCTCCATGACACCGGACATCACAATGTCCACGGTGTTGTCATCACAAGTCTCCTTGACAACTGTCATCACAATGCTGCAAGAACCCTGTTATCACAAAGCTCCATGCTCTTGTCATCACAAAGCACCATGACACATGTCATCAGAATGTTCCATGGACTTCTCATCAAAATGCTCCACGCCCTTGTCATCACCGTGCTCCAACACCCCTGTAATGACAATGCTCCATGCCCCTTTTCATCAGTATGCTCCATAAGATTTGTCATCACAAGGCTCCATGGTTTTCTCATCACAGTGCTCCAGGATGTTGTCATCACAATGCTTCACGACCTTGTCATGAAAATTCAAAATGGCCCTTGTCATCATAATGCTCCAAGCCCTAGTCACCACAATGCTCCATTATATTTGTCATCACAATCCTCCATTACATTTGGCATTACCCTGCTCCCTGCCATTGTCATCGCAATGGACCATGACATATGTCATGACAATGCTCACTGACACCTCTCTTCACAATACTCCATGACCTTCTCATCACAATGATCCATGCCCTTCTCATCACAATGCACCATGTACAATGTCATCACAATAATCTATGAAAATTGTCAAACCAATGATCCATGCCCCTGACATCACAATGCTCCAAGCCCTTGTCATCACAATGCTCCATGACACCTGTCATCACAATGCTCCGTGACTCCAGGCATCACAGTGCTTCATAACTTTTGTCATCACAGTGGTCCATGCCCGCGTCATCACAAGGCTCTGTGACCTTTGTAACCACAATGCTCCATGAAATTCCCATCACAATGCTCCGTGACCCTTGTCATCACAATGCTCCATGCCTTTGTCAGAAGAATGCTCCATGACTCTTGTTATCACTATGTGCCACGCGTTTTCATCACAACGGCCCACAAATTTGTCATGGCAATGCTCCATAAACCTTGTAATCACAATGCTCCATGCCCTTCTCATCACAAGGCTCCATTACATCTGTTATAACAATGCTCCATGAACCCTGCCATCCCAATGCTACACTATCTTGTCATCACAAGGCTCCATGACACTTGTCATCACTATGCTCCAAGACCACTGTAATCACATTGCTCGCTGCCGTTGTCATCACAAAGCTCCATGTCACATGTCATCAGAATGTTCCATGGCTTTCTCATGAAAATGTTCCATACACTTGTCCTCATAGTGCTCCAAGACCCCTGTAATCACAAAGCTCCATGCCCCTTTTCATCTCAAGGCTCCATGAACCCTGTCATCACAATGCATCATGCCCATCATCATAATGCTTCAGGCTATTGTGAGCACAATGAAATCAAAATTCTCCATGACCTCTCTCATCACAATGCTTCATGACCCCTATCATCACAATATTTCATGAACATGTTCAGCCCAATGCTCCATAACCCTTGTCATCACAATGATCCATGACCTTGTCATCCCAGTGCTCCATGACCCCTGTATTCACATTGCTCCGTGACGATTGTCATTACAGAGCTCCATGACACCTGTCATCACAATGCTCCATGGCTTTGTCAGCAAAATGCTACATGACCTTGTCATTACAATGCTCTATGCACTTGTCATCACAATACTCCATTACCATTGTCATCACAATATTCCATGAACCGTGGGATCACATTGCTTCATTGCCTTGTCATCACAATGCTCCATGCTCCTTGAAATCAAAATGATCCATGACCTCTGTCATCACAATGCTCCAAACCCTTGTGATCACAATGTTCCATAACACACGTCATCACAAAGCTCCATGCCCTTTTCATCACAATTCTCCATGACCTTTGTCATCACAATTCTCAATACACTTGTCATCACAGTGTTCACTGACACTTGTCGTCAGAAGGCTCCTTGAACACTGTCACGAAAAGGCTACATGCCTTTTTCATCACAATGCCCCATGCCGCTTTCATCAAAATGCTCCATGCCATTGTCATCAAAATACTCCACAAGCTTGTCATCAGAATGCTCCATGACCCTTGTCATCACAATTCTCCATGCACTTGTCAGCACAATGCTCCCTGACCCTTGTCATCACAATGCCCCAAGCCATAGTCATCACAATGCTCCATTACATTTATCATCAGAATCCTCCATGACACTTGGCATCACAATGCTCCATGCCATTGTCATCACAATGGGCCATTACATATGTCATCAGAGTGCTCCAGGACAGCTGTCTTCACAATACTGCATGACTTGGTCATCACAATGCTCCATGCCCTTGTCATCACAATGCGCCATTCCAACTGTCATCACAATAATCCATGAAACTTATTAGACCAATGCTCCATGCCCTTGTTATCACAAAGCTCCATGACCCCTGTCATCACAATGCTCCGTGACTCCAGTCATCACAATGCTTCATGAACTTTGTCATCACAGTGGTCCATGCCCTCTTCATCAACAGTATCTGTTACCTTTTTAACCACAATGATCTATGAACTTTTCATCACAATGCTCTTTTACCCTTGTCATCACAAAGCTCTATGCCTTTCTCAGCACAATGCTCCATAACCCTTGTCATCACAATGCTCCATGCGCTTGTGAAAACAGTGCTCCATGACACATGTCATCAAAATGCATCATGCGCTTGTCATCACAGTGCTCCTCAATCATGTCAACACAATGCTCCATAAACGTTGTCATCACAATGCTCCATGCACTTCTCATCAAAATGCTCTCTCACCACAGATATCACAATGTTACATCTTTATTCATCACAATACTCCCTCACCCCTGTCATTGTAATGTTCCATGACTCCTGTCATCACAATGGTACATGCAATTATCATCACAATGTTCGATGACCTCTGATATCACAATGTTCCATAACCCCTGTCATCAAAATGCTCCATGACCCATTCCATCAAAATGATCCATGACCCCTGCCATCACAATGTTTCACGACATTATCATCACAAGACTCCATGACACTTGTCATCACAATTCTCCAAGACACCTGTAATCACAATGCTCCATGGCCTTGTCTTTACAAAGCTCAATGACACATGACATCAGAATGTTTCATGGCCTTCTCATCAAAATGCTCCATGCCCTTGTCATCACAATGCTCTCAGACGCCTGTAATCACAATGCTCCTTGCCCGTTTTCATCTTAATGTTCCATGAACCCTGTCATCACCATGTATCATGCCCATCATCATAATGCTTCCAGCTATTGTCACCACAATGAAATCAAAATTCTCCATGACCTCTGTCATCACAATGCTCCATGACCCCTGTCATCACAATACTCCATGAACATTTTCAGCCCAATGCTCCATGACCCTTGTCATCACAATGATCCATGCCCTTGTCATCCCAATGCTCCATGACCCATGCATTCACAATGCTCCGTGACGCTTGTCACCACAGTGCTCCATGACACCTGTCATCACAATGCTCCATGCCTTTGTCAGCAAATTGCTACATGACCTTGTCATTACAATGCTCTATGCGCTTGTCATCACAATACTCCATTACCATTGCCATCACAATCCTCCTTGAAACTTGGGATCACATTGCTTCATGCCCTTGTCATCACAATGCTCCATGCTCCTTGAAATCAAAATGATCCATGACTTCTCTCATCACAATGCTCCAAACACTTGTGATCACAAAGTTCCATAACACTTGTCATCACAACGCTCCATGATGCCTGTCATCACAATACTCCATGCCCTTTTTTCACAGTGCTCCATGACCTTTGTCATCACAATTCTCAATACACTTGTCATCACAATGCTCCCTGACACTTGTCATCAGAATGCTCCTTGAACCCTGTCACGAAATGACTCCATGCCTTTTTCATCACAATGCCCCATGCCGTTTTCAACACAATGCTCCATGACACTGTTATCAAAATACTCCACACGCTTGTCAACAGAATTCTCCATGACCATTGTCATCACAATTCTCCATGCACATGTCAGCACAATGCTCCCTGACCCTTGTCATAACAGTGCCCCAGGCCATTGTCATTACTATGCTCCATTACATTTGTCATCAGAATCCTCCATGACACTTGGCATCACAATGCTTCATGCCATTGTCATCACAATGGGCCATTACATATGTCAACACAATGCTCCCTGACACCTGTCTTCACAATACTGAATGACCTGGTTATCACAATGCTCCATGCCCATGTCATCACAATGTGACATACCAACTGTCATCGCAATAATCCATTAAATTTATTAGTCCAAAACTCCATGCTGTTGTCATCACAATGCTCCATGTCCTTGTCATCACAATGCGCCATTCCAACTGTCATCGCAATAATCCATGAAACTTATTAGACCAATGCTCCATGCCCTTGTCAACACAATGCTCCATGACCTTGTTATCACAATGCTCCATGACCCCTGTCATCACAATGCTCCGTGACTCCATTCATCACAATGCTTCATGAACTTTGTCATCACAATGGTCCATGCCCTCGTCATCAACAGTCTCTGTGACCATTTTGACAACAATGCTCCATGAACTTTTCATCACAATGCTCTTGACCCTTGTCATCACAATGCTCTATGCCTTTCTCAGCAAAATGCTCCATTACCCTTGTCATCACTATGCTCCATGCGGTTGTCAACACAGTGCTCCATGACACATGTCATCACAATGCACCATGCGCTTGTCATCACAGTGCTCCACAATCTTGTCTTCACAATGCTCCATAAATCTTGTTATCACAATGTTCCATGCACTTCTCATCAAAATGCTCTCTCACTACTGATATCACAATGTTACATCACTATCCGTCACAATACTCCCTCACCCCTGTCATCAAAATGTTCCATGACTCCTGTCATCACAGTGGTACATGCACTTATCATCACAATGTTCGAAGACCCCTGACATCAAAATGTTCCATAATACCGTCATCAAAATGCTCCATGACCCTTTTCATCAAAATGCTCCATGACCCCTGACATCACAATGTTCCATAACCACTGTCATCAAAATATTCCATGACCCTTTTCTTCAAATTGCTCCATGACCCTGTCATCACAATGCTCCCTGCCCTTCTCATCACAATGCACAACGCCCTTGTCTTCAAAATGCTCCATGACCTTTTTCATCACAAAGATCCATGACTCTTGTCATCACAATGCTCCGTGTCCTTGTCATCACAGTGCTCAATGAACGCTCTCATCACATTGCTCCATGCCCTTGTCATCACAAAGCTCCATAACACATGTCATCAGAATGCTCCATGGGTTTCTCATCAAAATGATCCATGCCCTTGCCATCACAATGCTCCATTACACCTGTCATAACAATGCTCCATGACCCCTGCCATCAAGATGTTCCTTGGCCTTGTCATCACAAGGATCCATGACCCTTCTCATCACAATGCTCCAAGACCCCTGTAATCACAATGCTCCATGCCCATTTTCATCTCAATGATCCATGAACCCTGTCATCACAATGCACCATGCCCATCATCATAAAGCTTCATGCTATTTTCATCACAATGATATCAAAATGCTCCATGAACTCTGCCATAAAAATGCTGCATACCCTTGTGATCACAATATTCCATAACACTTGTCATCACAATGCCCCTTGAAACTCGTCATCACAATTATCCATGGTCTTCTCATCACAATGCTCCATGTCCTTTGTCATCAAAATGCTCAATACCCTTGTCATCAAAATGCCCCCTCACACTTGTTGTCTGTATGCTCCTTGAACCCTGTCATGAGAAGGCTCCATGCCTTTCTCATCACAATGATCCATGCCCTTTTCATCACAATGCTCCAAGACCACTGTAATCACAGTGCTCCATCCACTTGTTATCACAAAGCTCAATGACGCATGTCATTAGAATGTTCCTTGGCCTTCTCCTCACATTGCTCCATGCCCTAGTCATCACAATGTTCCAAGACCCCGGTAATCACAGTGGTCCATGCCCCATTTCATCAGTATGCTCCATGAGATGTGTCATCACAAGGCTCCATGGTTTTCTTATCACAATGTTCCACGGCCTTGTCATCACAAGGCTCCATGACACTTGTCATCACAATGCTCCAAGACCCCTGTAATCACACTGCTCCATACCCTTGCCATCACAAAGCTCCATGACACATGTCATCATAATGTTTCATGGCCTTCTCCTCAAAATGCTCCATGCCCTTGTCATCACAATGCTCCAAGACCCCTGTTATCACAATACTCCATGCCCCTTTTCATCTCAATGCTCCATGAACCCTGTCATCACAATGCATCATGCACATCATCATAATGCTTCTGGATATTGTCAGCACAATGAAATCAAAATTCTCCATGACCTCTCTCATCACAATGCTCCATGACCCCTGTCATCAAAATACTTCATGAACATTTTCAGCCCAATGCTCCATGACACATGTCATCACAATGATTATTGCCCTTGTCATCCCAATGCTCCATGACCCATGTATTCACAATGATCCGTGACGCTTGTCATCACAGTGCCCCATGACACCTGTCATCACAACGCTCCATGCCTTTGTCAGCAAATTGCTACATGACCTTGTCATTACAATGCTCTATGCGCTTGTCTTCACAATACTCCATTACCATTGTCATCACAATCCTCCATGAACCTTGGGATCACATTGCTTCATGCCCTTGTCATCACAATGCTCCATGCTCCATGAAATCAAAATGATCCATGACCTCTGTCATCACAATGCTCCAAAGCCTTGTGATCACAAAGTTCCATAACACTTGTCATCACAACGCTCCATGATGCCTGTCATCACAATACTCCATGCCCTTTTCATCACAATGCTCCATGACCTTTGTCATCACAATTCTCAATACACTTGTCATCACAATGCTCCCTGACACTTGTCATCAGAATGTTCCTTGAACCCTGTCACGAAAAGACTCCATGCCTTTTTCTTCACAATGTCCCATGCCGTTTTCATCACAGTGCTCCATGCTTTTGTCATCAAAATACTCCACAAGCTTGTCATCAGAGTGCTCCATGACCCTTGTCATCACAATTCTCCATGCACTTGTCAGCACAATGCTCCCTGACCCTTGTCATCACAGTGTCCAAAGCCATTGTCATCACTATGCTCCATTACCTTTGTCATCAGAATCCTCCATGACACTTGGCATCACAATGATCCATGCCATTGTCATCACAGTGGCCCATTACATATGTCATCACAATGCTCCCTGACACCTGTCTTCACAATACTGCATGACCTGGTTATCACAATGCTCCATGTCCTTGTCATCACAATGCGCCATTCCAACTGTCATCGCAATAATCCATGAAACTTATTAGACCAATGCTCCATGCCCTTTTCATCACAATGTGCCATTCCAACTGTCATCGCAATAATCCATGAAACTAATTAAAACAATGCTCCATGCCCTTGTCAACACAATGCTCCATGACCTTGTTATCACAATGCTCCATGACCCCTGTCATCACAATGCTCCGTGACTCCAGTCATCACAACGCTTCATGAACTTTGTCATCACAATGGTCCATGCCCTCGTCATCAACAGTCTCTGTGACCATTTTGACAACAATGCTCCATGAACTTTTCATCACAATGCTCTTGACCCTTGTCATCACAATGCTCTATGCCTTTCTCAGCAAAATGCTCCATTACCCTTGTCATCACTATGCTCCATGCGGTTGTCAACACAGTGCTCCATGACACATGTCATCACAATGCACCATGCGCTTGTCATCACAGTGCTCCACAATCTTGTCTTCACAATGCTCCATAAATCTTGTTATCACAATGTTCCATGCACTTCTCATCAAAATGCTCTCTCACTACTGATATCACAATGTTACATCACTATCCGTCACAATACTCCCTCACCCCTGTCATCAAAATGTTCCATGACTCCTGTCATCACAGTGGTACATGCACTTATCATCACAATGTTCGAAGACCCCTGACATCAAAATGTTCCATAATACCGTCATCAAAATGCTCCATGACCCTTTTCATCAAAATGCTCCATGACCCCTGACATCACAATGTTCCATAACCACTGTCATCAAAATATTCCATGACCCTTTTCTTCAAATTGCTCCATGACCCTGTCATCACAATGCTCCCTGCCCTTCTCATCACAATGCACAACGCCCTTGTCTTCAAAATGCTCCATGACCTTTTTCATCACAAAGATCCATGACTCTTGTCATCACAATGCTCCGTGTCCTTGTCATCACAGTGCTCAATGAACGCTCTCATCACATTGCTCCATGCCCTTGTCATCACAAAGCTCCATAACACATGTCATCAGAATGCTCCATGGGTTTCTCATCAAAATGATCCATGCCCTTGCCATCACAATGCTCCATTACACCTGTCATAACAATGCTCCATGACCCCTGCCATCAAGATGTTCCTTGGCCTTGTCATCACAAGGATCCATGACCCTTCTCATCACAATGCTCCAAGACCCCTGTAATCACAATGCTCCATGCCCATTTTCATCTCAATGATCCATGAACCCTGTCATCACAATGCACCATGCCCATCATCATAAAGCTTCATGCTATTTTCATCACAATGATATCAAAATGCTCCATGAACTCTGCCATAAAAATGCTGCATACCCTTGTGATCACAATATTCCATAACACTTGTCATCACAATGCCCCTTGAAACTCGTCATCACAATTATCCATGGTCTTCTCATCACAATGCTCCATGTCCTTTGTCATCAAAATGCTCAATACCCTTGTCATCAAAATGCCCCCTCACACTTGTTGTCTGTATGCTCCTTGAACCCTGTCATGAGAAGGCTCCATGCCTTTCTCATCACAATGATCCATGCCCTTTTCATCACAATGCTCCAAGACCACTGTAATCACAGTGCTCCATCCACTTGTTATCACAAAGCTCAATGACGCATGTCATTAGAATGTTCCTTGGCCTTCTCCTCACATTGCTCCATGCCCTAGTCATCACAATGTTCCAAGACCCCGGTAATCACAGTGGTCCATGCCCCATTTCATCAGTATGCTCCATGAGATGTGTCATCACAAGGCTCCATGGTTTTCTTATCACAATGTTCCACGGCCTTGTCATCACAAGGCTCCATGACACTTGTCATCACAATGCTCCAAGACCCCTGTAATCACACTGCTCCATACCCTTGCCATCACAAAGCTCCATGACACATGTCATCATAATGTTTCATGGCCTTCTCCTCAAAATGCTCCATGCCCTTGTCATCACAATGCTCCAAGACCCCTGTTATCACAATACTCCATGCCCCTTTTCATCTCAATGCTCCATGAACCCTGTCATCACAATGCATCATGCACATCATCATAATGCTTCTGGATATTGTCAGCACAATGAAATCAAAATTCTCCATGACCTCTCTCATCACAATGCTCCATGACCCCTGTCATCAAAATACTTCATGAACATTTTCAGCCCAATGCTCCATGACACATGTCATCACAATGATTATTGCCCTTGTCATCCCAATGCTCCATGACCCATGTATTCACAATGATCCGTGACGCTTGTCATCACAGTGCCCCATGACACCTGTCATCACAACGCTCCATGCCTTTGTCAGCAAATTGCTACATGACCTTGTCATTACAATGCTCTATGCGCTTGTCTTCACAATACTCCATTACCATTGTCATCACAATCCTCCATGAACCTTGGG
The DNA here is from genome assembly GCF_964165515.1 of Mesoplodon bidens. Classification (NCBI taxonomy): domain Eukaryota; kingdom Metazoa; phylum Chordata; class Mammalia; order Artiodactyla; family Ziphiidae; genus Mesoplodon; species Mesoplodon bidens. Next base: position 528,882 of record NW_027672312.1, on the reverse strand, counting down.
ATCACATTGCTTCATGCCCTTGTCATCACAATGCTCCATGCTCCATGAAATCAAAATGATCCATGACCTCTGTCATCACAATGCTCCAAAGCCTTGTGATCACAAAGTTCCATAACACTTGTCATCACAACGCTCCATGATGCCTGTCATCACAATACTCCATGCCCTTTTCATCACAATGCTCCATGACCTTTGTCATCACAATTCTCAATACACTTGTCATCACAATGCTCCCTGACACTTGTCATCAGAATGTTCCTTGAACCCTGTCACGAAAAGACTCCATGCCTTTTTCTTCACAATGTCCCATGCCGTTTTCATCACAGTGCTCCATGCTTTTGTCATCAAAATACTCCACAAGCTTGTCATCAGAGTGCTCCATGACCCTTGTCATCACAATTCTCCATGCACTTGTCAGCACAATGCTCCCTGACCCTTGTCATCACAGTGTCCAAAGCCATTGTCATCACTATGCTCCATTACCTTTGTCATCAGAATCCTCCATGACACTTGGCATCACAATGATCCATGCCATTGTCATCACAGTGGCCCATTACATATGTCATCACAATGCTCCCTGACACCTGTCTTCACAATACTGCATGACCTGGTTATCACAATGCTCCATGTCCTTGTCATCACAATGCGCCATTCCAACTGTCATCGCAATAATCCATGAAACTTATTAGACCAATGCTCCATGCCCTTTTCATCACAATGTGCCATTCCAACTGTCATCGCAATAATCCATGAAACTAATTAAAACAATGCTCCATGCCCTTGTCAACACAATGCTCCATGACCTTGTTATCACAATGCTCCATGATCCCTGTCATCACAATGCTTCATGAACTTTGTCATCACAATGGTCCATGCCCTCGTCATCAACAGTCTCTGTGACCATTTTGACAACAATGCTCCATGAACTTTTCATCCCAATGCTCTTGACCCTTGTCATCACAATGTTCTATGCCTTTCTCAGCAAAATGCTCCATTACCCTTTTCATCACCATGCTCCATGCGCTTGTCCACACAGTGCTCCATGACACATGTCATCACAGTGCACCATGCGCTTGTCATCATAGTGCTCCACAATCTTGTCTTCACAATGCTCCATAAATCTTGTTATCACAATGCTCCATGCACTTCTCATCAAAATGCTCTCTCACTACTGATAACACAATGTTACATCACTATTCGTCACAATACTCCCTCACCCCTGTCATCAAAATGTTCCATGACACCTGTCATCACAGTGGTACATGCACTTATCATCACAATGTTCGATGACCCCTGACATCAAAATATTCCATAACCCCGTCATCAAAATGCTCCATGACCCTTTTCATCAAAATGCTCCATGACCCCTGACATCACAATGTTCCATAACCACTGTCATCAAAATATTCCATGACCCTTTTCTTCAAATTGCTCCATGACCCTGTCATCACAATGCTCCCTGCCCTTCTCATCACAATGCACAACGCCCTTGTCTTCAAAATGCTCCATGACCTGTTTCATCACAAAGATCCATGACACTTGTCATCACAATGCTCCGTGTCCTTGTCATCACAGTGCTCAATGAACGCTCTCATCACATTGCTCCATGCCCTTGTCATCACAAAGCTCCATAACACATGTCATCAGAATGCTCCATGGGTTTCTCATCAAAATGATCCATGCCCTTGCCATCACAATGCTCCATTACACTTGTCATAACAATGCTCCATGACCCCTGCCATCAAGATGTTCCTTGGCCTTGTCATCACAAGGATCCATGACCCTTCTCATCACAATGCTCCAAGACCCCTGTAATCACAATGCTCCATGCCCATTTTCATCTCAATGATCCATGAACCCTGTCATCACAATGCACCATGCCCATCATCATAAAGCTTCATGCTATTGTCATCACAATGATATCAAAATGCTCCATGAACTCTGCCATAAAAATGTTGCATACCCTTGTGATCACAATATTCCGTAATACTTGTCATCACAATGCCCCTTGAAACTCGTCATCACAATTATCCATGGTCTTCTCATCACAATGCTCCATGTCCTTTGTCATCACAATGCTCAATACCCTTGTCATCAAAATGCTCCCTCACACTTGTTGTCTGTATGCTCCTTGAACCCTGTCATGAGAAGGCTCCATGCGTTTCTCATCACAATGATCCATGCCCTTTTCATCACAATGCTCCAAGACCACTGTAATCACAGTGCTCCATGCCCTTGTTATCACAAAGCTCAATGACGCATGTCATTAGAATGTTCCTTGGCCTTCTCCTCACATTGCTCCATGCCCTAGTCATCACAATGTTCCAAGACCCCGGTAATCACAGTGGTCCATGCCCCTTTTCATCAGTATGCTCCATGAGATGTGTCATCACAAAGCTCAATGGTTTTCTTAACACAATGATCCAGGAATTGTCATCACAATGCTTCACGACATTGTCATGAAAATTCTCAATGGCCCTTGTCATCATAATGCCCCAAACCCTAGTCATCACAATGCTCCATTATAATTGTCATCACAATCCTCCATTACATTTGGCATCACAACACTCCCTGCCATTGTCATCGCAATGGAACATGACATATGTCATCACAATGCTCCCAGACAACTTTCTTCAAAATACTCCCTGAACTTCTCATCACAATGTTCCATGCCCTTGGCATCCCAATGCTCCATGCCCTTGTCATCACAATGCTCCATGACACTTGTCATCACAATGTGCCACGTGCTTTTCATCAAAACAGTCCACAAATTTGTCATGGCAATACTCCATAAGCCTTGTAATCACTATGCTCCATGCCCTTCTCATCACAATGCTCCATTAACCCTGTCATAACAATGCTCCATGACCCTTGCCATCACAGTGTTCCACGGCCTTGTCATCACAAGGCTCCATGACACTTGTCATCACAATGCTCCAAGACCCCTGTAATCACACTGCTCCGTGCCCTTGCCATCACAAAGCTCCATGACACATGCCATCATAATGTTCCATGGCCTTCTCCTCAAAATGCTCCATGCCCTTGTCATCACAATGCTCCAAGACCCCTGTTATCACAATACTCCATGCCCCTTTTCATCTCAATGCTCCATGAACCCTGTCATCACAATGCATCATGCACATCATCATAATGCTTCCGGCTATTGTCAGCGCAATGAAATCAAAATTCTCCATGACCTCTCTCATCACAATGCTCCATGACCCCTGTCATCAATATACTCCATGAACATTTTCAGCCCAATGCTCCATGACACTTGTCATCACAATGATTCTTGCCCTTGTCATCCCAATGCTCCATGACCCATGTATTCACAATGATCCGTGACGCTTGTCATCACAGTGCCCCATGACACCTGTCATCACAACGCTCCATGCCTTTGTCTGCAAATTGCTACATGACCTTGTCATTACAATGCTCTATGCGCTTGTCTTCACAATACTCCATTACCATTGTCATCACAATCCTCCATGAAACTTGGGATCACATTGCTTCATGCCCTTGTCATCACAATGCTCCATGCTCCTTGAAATCAAAATGATCCATGACCTCTGTCATCACAATGCTCCAAAGCCTTGTGATCACAAAGTTCCATAACACTTGTCATCACAACGCTCCATGATGCCTGTCATCACAATACTCCATGCCCTTTTCATCACAATGCTCCATGACCTTTGTCATCACAATTCTCAATACACTTGTCATCACAATGCTCCCTGACACTTGTCGTAAGAATGTTCCTTGAACACTGTCACGAAAAGGCCCCATGCCTTTTTCTTCACAATGTCCCATGCCGTTTTCATCACAATGCTCCATCCTTTTGTCATCAAAATACTCCACGAGCTTGTCATCAGAGTGCTTCATGACCCTTGTCATCACAATTCTCCATGCACTTGTCAACACAATGCTCCCTGACCCTTGTCATCAAAGTGTCCAAAGCCATTGTCATCACTATGCTCCATTACCTTTGTCATGAGAATCCTCCATGGCACTTGGCATCACAATGCTCCATGCCATTGTCATCACAGTGGGCCATTACATATGTCATCACAATGCTCCCTGACACCTGTCTTCACAATACTACATGACCTGGTTATCACAATGCTCCATGTCCTTGGCATCACAATGCGCCATTCCAACTGTCATCGCAATAATCCATGAAACTTATTAGACCAATGCTCCATGCCCTTTTCATCACAATGTGCCATTCCAACTGTCATCACAATAATCCATGAAACTAATTAAACCAATGCTCCATGCCCTTGTCAACACAATGCTCCATGACCTTGTTATCACAATGCTCCATGACCCCTGTCATCACAATGCTCCGTGACTCCAGTCATCACAACGCTTCATGAACTTTGTCATCACAATGGTCCATGCCCTCGTCATCAACAGTCTCTGTGACCATTTTGACAACAATGCTCCATGAACTTTTCATCACAATGCTCTTGACCCTTGTCATCACAATGCTCTATGCCTTTCTCAGCAAAATGCTCCATTACCCTTGTCACCACAATGCTCCATGCGCTTGTCAACACAGTGCTCCATGACACATGTCATCACAATGGACCATGCGCTTGTCATCACAGTGCTCCACAATCTTGTCTCCACAATGCTCCATAAATCTTGTTATCACAACGCTCCATGCACTTCTCATCAAAATGCTCTCTCACTACTGATATCACAATGTTACATCACTATTCGTCACAATACTCCCTCACCCCTCTCATCAAAATGTTCCATGACTCCTTTCATCACAATGGTACATGCACTTATCATCACAATGTTCGATGACCCCTGACATCAAAATGTTCCATAATCCCGTCATCAAATGGCTCCATTACCCTTTTCATCAAAATGCTCCATGACCCCTGACATCACAATGTTCCATAACCACTGTCATCAAAATATTCCATGACCCTTTTCTTCAAATTGCTCCATGACCCTGTCATCACAATGCTCCCTGCCCTTCTCATCACAATGCACAACGCCCTTGTCTTCAAAATGCTCCATGACCATTTTCATCACTAAGATCCATGACACTTGTCATCACAATGCTCCGTGTCCTTGTCATCACAGTGCTCAATGAACGCTCTCATCACATTGCTCCATGCCCTTGTCATCACAAAGCTCCATAACACATGTCATCAGAATGCTCCATGGGTTTCTCATCAAAATGATCCATGCCCTTGCCATCACAATGCTCCATTACACCTGTCATAACAATGCTCCATGACCCCTGCCATCAAGATGTTCCTTGGATTTGTCATCACAAGGATCCATGACCCTTCTCATCACAATACTCCAAGACCCCTGTAATCACAATGCTCCATGCCCATTTTCATCTCAATGATCCATGAACCCTGTCATCACAATGCACCATGCCCATCATCATAAAGCTTCATGCTATTGTCATCACAATGATATCAAAATGCTCCATGAACTCTGCCACAAAAATGCTGCATACCCTTGTGATCACAATATTCCATAACACTTGTCATCACAATGCCCCTTGAAACTCGTCATCACAATTATCCATGGTCTTCTCATCACAATGCTCCATGACCTTTGTCATCACAATGCTCAATACCCTTGTCATCAAAATGCTCCCTCACACTTGTTGTCTGTATGCTCCTTGAACCCTGTCATGAGAAGGCTCCATGCCTTTCTCATCACAATGATCCATGCCCTTTTCATCACAATGCTCCTAGACCACTGTAATCACAATGCTCCATGCCCTTGTTATCACAAAGCTCAATGACGCATGTCATTAGAATGTTCCTTGGCCTTCTCCTCACATTGCTCCATGCCCTAGTCATCACAATGTTCCAAGACCCCGGTAATCACAGTGGTCCATGCCCCTTTTCATCAGTATGCTCCATGAGATGTGTCATCACAAGTCTTCATGGTTTTCTTATCACAATGATCCAGGAAATTGTCATCACAATGCTTCACGACATTGTCATGAAAATTCTCAATGGCCCTTGTCATCATAATGCCCCAAACCCTAGTCAGCACAATGCTCCATTATAATTGTCATCACAATCCTCCATTACATTTGGCATCACAACACTCCCTGCCATTGTCATCGCAATGGAACATGACATATGTCATCACAATGCTCCCTGACAACTTTCTTCAAAATACTCCCTGAACTTCTCACCACAATGTTCCATGCCCTTGTCATCCCAATGCTCCATGCCCTTGTCATCACAATGCTCCATGACCCAAGTCATCACAATGCTCCGTGACTCCAGTCATCACAATGCTTCATAACATCTGTCATCACAATGGTCCATGCCCCCGTCATCACAAGGCTCTGTGACCATTGTAACCACAATAATCCATGAACTTTTCATCACAATGCTCCGTGACACTTGTCATCACAATGCTCCATGCCTTTGTCAGAAAAATGCTCCATGACCCTTGTCATCACAATGTGCCACGTGCTTTTCAGCAAAACAGTCCACAAATTTGTCATGGCAATACTCCATAAACCTTGTAATCACTATGCTCCATGCCCTTCTCATCACAGTGCTCCATTAACCCTGTCATAACAATGCTCCATGACCCTTGCCATCACAATGTTCCACGGCCTTGTCATCACAAGGCTCCATGACACTTGTCATCACAATGCTCCAAGACCCCTGTAATCACACTGCTCCGTGCCCTTGCCATCACACAGCTCCATGACACATGTCATCATAATGTTCCATGGCCTTCTCCTCAAAATGCTCCATGCCCTTGTCATCACAATGCTCCAAGACCCCTGTTATCACAATACTCCATGCCCCTTTTCATCTCAATGCTCCATGAACCCTGTCATCACAATGCATCATGCACATCATCATAATGCTTCCGGCTATTGTCAGCGCAATGAAATCAAAATTCTCCATGGCCTCGCTCATCACAATGCTCCATGACCCCTGTCATCAAAATACTCCATGAACATTTTCAACCCAATGCTCCATGACACTTGTCATCACAATGATTCTTGCCCTTGTCATCCCAATGCTCCATGACCCATGTATTCACAGTGATCCGTGACGCTTGTCATCACAGTGCCCCATGACACCTGTCATCACAACGCTCCATGCCTTTGTCAGCAAATTGCTACATGACCTTGTCATTACAATGCTCTATGCGCTTGTCTTCACAATACTCCATTACCATTGTCATCACAATCCTCCATGAACCTTGGGATCACATTGCTTCATGCCCTTGTCATCACAATGCTCCATGTCATTGTCATCACAGTGGGCCATTACATATGTCATCACAATGTTCCCTGACACCTGTCTTCACAATACTGCATGATCTGGTTATCACAATGCTCCATGTCCTTGTGATCACAATGCGCCATTCCAAATGTCATCGCAATAATCCATAAAACTTATTAGACCAATGCTGCATGCCATTTTCATCACAATGTGCCATTCCAACTGTCATCACAATAATCCATGAAACTAATTAAACCAATGCTCCATGCCCTTGTCAACACAATGCTCCATGACCTTGTTATCACAAAGCTCCATGACCCCTGTCATCACAATGCTCTGTGACTCCAGTCATCACAATGCTTCAGGAACTTTGTCATCACAATGGTCCATGCCCTCGTCATCAACAGTCTCTGTGACCATTTTGACAACAATGCTCCATGAACTTTTCATCACAATGCTCTTGACCCTTGTCATCACAATGCTCTATGCCTTTCTCAGCAAAATGCTCCATTACCCTTGTCACCACAATGCTCCATGCGCTTGTCAACACAGTGCCCCATGACACATGTCATCACAATGCACCATGCGCTTGTCATCACAGTGCTCCACAATCTTGTCTTCACAATGCTCCATAAATCTTGTTATCACAACGCTCCATGCACTTCTCATCAAAATGCTCTCTCACTACTGATATCACAATGTTACATCACTATTCGTCACAATACTCCCTCACCCCTGTCATCAAAATGTTCCATGACCCCTGTCATCACAATGGTACATGCACTTATCATCAAAATGTTCGATGACCCCTGACATCAAAATGTTCCATAATACCGTCATCAAAATGCTCCATGACCCTTTTCATCAAAATGCTCCATGACCCCTGACATCACAATGTTCCATAACCACTGTCATCAAAATATTCCATGACACTTTTCTTCAAATTGCTCCATGACCCTGTCATCACCATCCTCCCTGCCCTTCTCATCACAATGCACAACGCCCTTGTCTTCAAAATGCTCCATGAACTTTTTCATCACAAAGATCCATGACACATGTCATCACAATGCTCCATGTCCTGGTCATCACAGTGCTTAATGAACGCTCTCATCACATTGCTCCAAGCCCTTGTCATCACAAAGCTCCATAACACATGTCATCAGAATGCTCCATGGGTTTCTCATCAAAATGATCCATGCCCTTGCCATCACAATGCTCCATTACACCTGTCATAACAATGCTCCATGACCCCTGCCATCATGATGTTCCTTGGCCTTGTCATCACAAGGATCCATTACCCTTCTCATCACAATGCTCCAAGACCCCTGTAATCACAATGCTCCATGCCCATTTTCATCTCAATGATCCATGAACCCTGTCATCACAATGCACCATACCCATCCTCATAGTGCTTCAGGCTGTTCTCATCACAATGAAATCAAAATGCATCATGAACTCTGTCATAACAATGCTCCAAACACTTGTGATCACAATATTCCATAACACTTGTCATCACAATGCCCCTTGAAACTCGTCATCACAATTATCCATGGTCTTCTCATCACAATGCTCCATGACCTTTGTCATCACAATGCTCAATACCCTTGTCATCAAAATGCTCCCTCACACTTGTTGTCTGTATGCTCCTTGAACCCTGTCATGAGAAGGCTCCATGCATTTCTCATCACAATGATCCATGCCCTTTTCATCACAATGCTCCAAGACCACTGTAATCACAATGCTACATGCCCTTGTTATCACAAAGCTCAATGACGCATGTCATTAGAATGTTCCTTGGCCTTCTCCTCACATTGCTCCATGCCCTAGTCATCACAATGTTCCAAGACCCCGGTAATCACAGTGGTCCATGCCCCTTATCATCAGTATGCTCCATGAGATGTGTCATCACATGGCTCCATGGATTTCTTATGACAATGATCCAGGAACTTGTCATCACAATGCTTCATGACATTGTAATGAAAATTCTCAATGGCCCTTGTCATCATAATGCCCCAAACCCTAGTCATCACAATGCTCCATTATAATTGTCATCACAATCCTCCATTACATTTGGCATCACAACACTCCCTGCCATTGTCATCGCAATGGAACATGACATATGTCATCACAGTGCTCCCTGGCAACTTTCTTCAAAATACTCCCTGAACTTCTCATCACAATGTTCCATGCCCTTGTCATCCCAATGCTTCATGCCCTTGTCATCACAATGCTCCATGACCCAAGTCATCACAACGCTCCGTGACTCCAGTCATCACAATGCTTCATAACATTTGTCATCACAATGGTCCATGCCCGCGTCATCACAAGGCTCTGTGACCATTGAAACCACAATAATCCATGAACATTTCATCACAGTGCTCCGTGACACTTGTCATCACAATGCTCCATGCCTTTGTCAGAAAAATGCTCCCTGACCCATGTCAACACAATGTGCCACGCGCTTTTCATCAAAACAGTCCACAAATTTGTCATGGCAATACTCCATAAACCTTGTAATCACAATGCTCCATGCCCTTCTCATCACAATGCTCCATTAACCCTGTCATAACAATGCTCCATGACCCTTGCCATCACAATGTTCCACGGCCTTGTCATCACAAGGCTCCATGACACTTGTCATCACAATGCTCCAAGACCCCTGTAATCACACTGCTCCGTGCCCTTGCCATCACAAAGCTCCATGACACATGTCATCATAATGTTCCATGGCCTTCTCCTCAAAATGCTCCATGCCCTTGTCATCACAATGCTCCAAGACCCCTGTTATCACAATACTCCATGCCCCTTTTCATCTCAATGCTCCATGAACCCTGTCATCACAATGCATCATGCACATCATCATAATGCTTCCGGCTATTGTCAGCGCAATGAAATCAAAATTCTCCATGGCCTCTCTCATCACAATGATCCATGACCCCTGTCATCAAAATACTCCATGAACATTTTCAGCCCAATGCTCCATGACACTTGTCATCATAATGATTCTTGCCCTTGTCATCCCAATGCTCCATGACCCATGTATTCACAATGATCCGTGACGCTTGTCATCACAGTGCCCCATGACACCTGTCATCACAACGCTCCATGCCTTTGTCAGCAAATTGCTACATGACCTTGTCATTACAATGCTCTATGCGCTTGTCTTCACAATACTCCATTACCATTGTCATCACAATCCTCCATGAACCTTGGGATCACATTGCTTCATGCCCTTGTCATCACAATGCTCCATGTCATTGTCATCACAGTGGGCCATTACATATGTCATCACAATGTTCCCTGACACCTGTCTTCACAATACTGCATGATCTGGTTATCACAATGCTCCATGTCCTTGTCATCACAATGCGCCATTCCAACTGTTATCGCAATAATCCATGAAATTTATTAGACCAATGCTGCATGCCATTTTCATCACAATGTGCCATTCCAACTGTCATCACAATAATCCATGAAACTAATTAAACCAATGCTCCATGCCCTTGTCAACACAATGCTCCATGACCTTGTTATCACAATGCTCCATGACCCCTGTCATCACAATGCTCTGTGACTCCAGTCATCACAATGCTTCATGAACTTTGTCATCACAATGGTCCATGCCCTCGTCATCAACAGTCTCTGTGACCATTTTGACAACAATGCTCCATGAACTTTTCATCACAATGCTCTTGACCCTTGTCATCACAATGCTCTATGCCTTTCTCAGCAAAATGCTCCATTACCCTTGTCATCACAATGCTCCATGCGCTTGTCAACACAGTGATCCATGACACATGTCATCACAATGCACCATGCGCTTGTCATCACAGTGCTCCACAATCTTGTCTTCACAATGCTCCATAAATCTTGTTATCACAACGCTCCATGCACTTCTCATGAAAATGCACTCTCACTACTGATATCACAATGTTACATCACTATTCGTCACAATACTCCCTCACCCCTGTCATCAAAATGTTCCATGACACCTGTCATCACAATGGTACATGCACTTATCATCAAAATGTTCGATGACCCCTGACATCAAAATGTTCCATAATCCCGTCATCAAAATGCTCCATGACCCTTTTCATCAAAATGCTCCATGACCCCTGACATCACAATGTTCCATAACCACTGTCATCAAAATATTCCATGACCCTTTTCTTCAAATTGCTCCATGACCCTGTCATCACCATGCTCCCTGCGCTTCTCATCACAATGCACAACGCCCTTGTCTTCAAAATGCTCCATGACCTTTTTCATCACAAAGATCCATGACACATGTCATCACAATGCTCCATGTCCTGGTCATCACAGTGCTTAATGAACGCTCTCATCACATTGCTCCAAGCCCTTGTCATCACAGAGCTCCATAACACATGTCATCAGAATGCTCCATGGGTTTCTCATCAAAATGATCCATGCCCTTGCCATCACAATGCTCCATTACACCTGTCATAACAATGCTCCATGACCCCTGCCATCATGATGTTCCTTGGCCTTGTCATCACAAGGATCCATGACCCTTCTCATCACAATGCTCCAAGGCCCCTGTAATCACAATGCACCATGCCCATTTTCATCTCAATGATCCATGAACCCTGTCATCACAATGCACCATGCCCATCATCATAAAGCTTCATGCTATTGTCATCACAATGATATCAAAATGCTCCATGAACTCTGCCATAAAAATGTTGCATACCCTGGTGATCACAATATTCCATAACACTTGTCATCACAATGCCCCTTGAAACTCGTCATCACAATTATCCATGGTCTTCTCATCACAATGCTCCATGACCTTTTTCATCACAATGCTCAATACCCTTGTCATCAAAATGCTCCCTCACACTTGTTGTCTGTATGCTCCTTGAACCCTGTCATGAGAAGGCTCCATGCGTTTCTCATCACAATGATCCATGCCCTTTTCATCACAATGCTCCAAGACCACTGTAATCACAATGCTCCATGCCCTTGTTATCACAAAGCTCAATGACGCATGTCATTAGAATGTTCCTTGACCTTCTCCTCACATTGCTCCATGCCCTAGTCATCACAATGTTCCAAGACCCCGGTAATCACAGTGGTCCATGCCCCTTATCATCAGTATGCTCCATGAGATTTGTCATCACATGGCTCCATGGTTTTCTTATCACAATGATCCAGGAAATTGTCATCACAATGCTTCACGACATTTTCATGATAATTCTCAATGGCCCTTGTCATCATAATGCCCCAAACCCTAGTCATCACAATGATCCATTATAATTGTCATCACAACCCTCCATTACATTTGGCATCACAACACTCCCTGCCATTGTCATCGCAATGGAACATGACATATGTCATCACAATGCTCCATGGCAACTTTCTTCAAAATACTCCCTGAACTTCTCATCACAATGATCCATGCCCTTGTCATCCCAATGCTCCATGCCCTTGTCATCACAATGCTCCATGACCCAAGTCATCACAATGCTCCGTGACTCCAGTCATCACAATGCTTCATAACATTTGTCATCACAATGGTCCATGCCCGCGTCATCACAAGGCTCTGTGACCATTGAAACCACAATAATCCATGAACATTTCATCACAATGCTCCGTGACACTTGTCATCACAATGCTCCATGCCTTTGTCAGAAAAATGCTCCCTGACCCTTGTCATCACAATGTGCCACGCGCTTTTCATCAAAATAGTCCACAAATTTGTCATGGCAATACTCCATCAACTTTGTAATCACAATGCTCCATGCCCTTCTCATCACAATGCTCCATTAACCCTGTCATAACAATGCTCCATGACCCTTGCCATCACAATGTTCCACGGCCTTGTCATCACAAGGCTCCATGACACTTGTCATCACAATGCTCCAAGACCCCTGTAATCACACTGCTCCGTGCCCTTGCCATCACAAAGCTCCATGACACATGTCATCATAATGTTCCATGGCCTTCTCCTCAAAATGCTCCATGCCCTTGTCATCACAATGCTCCAAGACCCCTGTTATCACAATACTCCATGCCCCTTTTCATCTCAATGCTCCATGAACCCTGTCATCACAATGCATCATGCACATCATCATAATGCTTCCGGCTATTGTCAGCGCAATGAAATCAAAATTCTCCATGACCTCTCTCATCACAATGCTCCATGACCCCTGCCATCAAAATACTCCATGAACATTTTCATCCCAATGCTCCATGACACTTGTCATCACAATGATTCTTGCCTTTGTCATCCCAATGCTCCATGACCCATGTATTCACAATGATCCGTGACGCTTGTCATCACAGTGCCCCATGACACCTGTCATCACAACGCTCCATGCCTTTGTCAGCAAATTGCTACATGACCTTGTCATTACAATGCTCTATGCGCTTGTCTTCACAATACTCCATTACCATTGTCATCACAATCCTCCATGAAACTTGGGATCACATTGCTTCATGCCCTTGTCATCACAATGCTCCATGCTCCTTGAAATCAAAATGATCCATGACCTCTGTCATCACAATGCTCCAAAGCCTTGTGATCACAAAGTTCCATAACACTTGTCATCACAACGCTCCATGATGCCTGTCATCACAATACTCCATGCCCTTTTCATCACAATGCTCCATGACCTTTGTCATCACAATTCTCAATACACTTGTCATCACAATGCTCCCTGACACTTGTCGTAAGAATGTTCCTTGAACACTGTCACGAAAAGGCCCCATGCCTTTTTCTTCACAATGTCCCATGCCGTTTTCATCACAATGCTCCATCCTTTTGTCATCAAAATACTCCACGAGCTTGTCATCAGAGTGCTTCATGACCCTTGTCATCACAATTCTCCATGCACTTGTCAACACAATGCTCCCTGACCCTTGTCATCAAAGTGTCCAAAGCCATTGTCATCACTATGCTCCATTACCTTTGTCATGAGAATCCTCCATGGCACTTGGCATCACAATGCTCCATGCCATTGTCATCACAGTGGGCCATTACATATGTCATCACAATGCTCCCTGACACCTGTCTTCACAATACTACATGACCTGGTTATCACAATGCTCCATGTCCTTGGCATCACAATGCGCCATTCCAACTGTCATCGCAATAATCCATGAAACTTATTAGACCAATGCTCCATGCCCTTTTCATCACAATGTGCCATTCCAACTGTCATCACAATAATCCATGAAACTAATTAAACCAATGCTCCATGCCCTTGTCAACACAATGCTCCATGACCTTGTTATCACAATGCTCCATGACCCCTGTCATCACAATGCTCCGTGACTCCAGTCATCACAACGCTTCATGAACTTTGTCATCACAATGGTCCATGCCCTCGTCATCAACAGTCTCTGTGACCATTTTGACAACAATGCTCCATGAACTTTTCATCACAATGCTCTTGACCCTTGTCATCACAATGCTCTATGCCTTTCTCAGCAAAATGCTCCATTACCCTTGTCACCACAATGCTCCATGCGCTTGTCAACACAGTGCTCCATGACACATGTCATCACAATGGACCATGCGCTTGTCATCACAGTGCTCCACAATCTTGTCTCCACAATGCTCCATAAATCTTGTTATCACAACGCTCCATGCACTTCTCATCAAAATGCTCTCTCACTACTGATATCACAATGTTACATCACTATTCGTCACAATACTCCCTCACCCCTCTCATCAAAATGTTCCATGACTCCTTTCATCACAATGGTACATGCACTTATCATCACAATGTTCGATGACCCCTGACATCAAAATGTTCCATAATCCCGTCATCAAATGGCTCCATGACCCTTTTCATCAAAATGCTCCATGACCCCTGACATCACAATGTTCCATAACCACTGTCATCAAAATATTCCATGACCCTTTTCTTCAAATTGCTCCATGACCCTGTCATCACAATGCTCCCTGCCCTTCTCATCACAATGCACAACGCCCTTGTCTTCAAAATGCTCCATGACCATTTTCATCACTAAGATCCATGACACTTGTCATCACAATGCTCCGTGTCCTTGTCATCACAGTGCTCAATGAACGCTCTCATCACATTGCTCCATGCCCTTGTCATCACAAAGCTCCATAACACATGTCATCAGAATGCTCCATGGGTTTCTCATCAAAATGATCCATGCCCTTGCCATCACAATGCTCCATTACACCTGTCATAACAATGCTCCATGACCCCTGCCATCAAGATGTTCCTTGGATTTGTCATCACAAGGATCCATGACCCTTCTCATCACAATACTCCAAGACCCCTGTAATCACAATGCTCCATGCCCATTTTCATCTCAATGATCCATGAACCCTGTCATCACAATGCACCATGCCCATCATCATAAAGCTTCATGCTATTGTCATCACAATGATATCAAAATGCTCCATGAACTCTGCCACAAAAATGCTGCATACCCTTGTGATCACAATATTCCATAACACTTGTCATCACAATGCCCCTTGAAACTCGTCATCACAATTATCCATGGTCTTCTCATCACAATGCTCCATGACCTTTGTCATCACAATGCTCAATACCCTTGTCATCAAAATGCTCCCTCACACTTGTTGTCTGTATGCTCCTTGAACCCTGTCATGAGAAGGCTCCATGCCTTTCTCATCACAATGATCCATGCCCTTTTCATCACAATGCTCCTAGACCACTGTAATCACAATGCTCCATGCCCTTGTTATCACAAAGCTCAATGACGCATGTCATTAGAATGTTCCTTGGCCTTCTCCTCACATTGCTCCATGCCCTAGTCATCACAATGTTCCAAGACCCCGGTAATCACAGTGGTCCATGCCCCTTTTCATCAGTATGCTCCATGAGATGTGTCATCACAAGTCTTCATGGTTTTCTTATCACAATGATCCAGGAAATTGTCATCACAATGCTTCACGACATTGTCATGAAAATTCTCAATGGCCCTTGTCATCATAATGCCCCAAACCCTAGTCAGCACAATGCTCCATTATAATTGTCATCACAATCCTCCATTACATTTGGCATCACAACACTCCCTGCCATTGTCATCGCAATGGAACATGACATATGTCATCACAATGCTCCCTGACAACTTTCTTCAAAATACTCCCTGAACTTCTCACCACAATGTTCCATGCCCTTGTCATCCCAATGCTCCATGCCCTTGTCATCACAATGCTCCATGACCCAAGTCATCACAATGCTCCGTGACTCCAGTCATCACAATGCTTCATAACATCTGTCATCACAATGGTCCATGCCCCCGTCATCACAAGGCTCTGTGACCATTGTAACCACAATAATCCATGAACTTTTCATCACAATGCTCCGTGACACTTGTCATCACAATGCTCCATGCCTTTGTCAGAAAAATGCTCCATGACCCTTGTCATCACAATGTGCCACGTGCTTTTCAGCAAAACAGTCCACAAATTTGTCATGGCAATACTCCATAAACCTTGTAATCACTATGCTCCATGCCCTTCTCATCACAGTGCTCCATTAACCCTGTCATAACAATGCTCCATGACCCTTGCCATCACAATGTTCCACGGCCTTGTCATCACAAGGCTCCATGACACTTGTCATCACAATGCTCCAAGACCCCTGTAATCACACTGCTCCGTGCCCTTGCCATCACACAGCTCCATGACACATGTCATCATAATGTTCCATGGCCTTCTCCTCAAAATGCTCCATGCCCTTGTCATCACAATGCTCCAAGACCCCTGTTATCACAATACTCCATGCCCCTTTTCATCTCAATGCTCCATGAACCCTGTCATCACAATGCATCATGCACATCATCATAATGCTTCCGGCTATTGTCAGCGCAATGAAATCAAAATTCTCCATGGCCTCGCTCATCACAATGCTCCATGACCCCTGTCATCAAAATACTCCATGAACATTTTCAACCCAATGCTCCATGACACTTGTCATCACAATGATTCTTGCCCTTGTCATCCCAATGCTCCATGACCCATGTATTCACAGTGATCCGTGACGCTTGTCATCACAGTGCCCCATGACACCTGTCATCACAACGCTCCATGCCTTTGTCAGCAAATTGCTACATGACCTTGTCATTACAATGCTCTATGCGCTTGTCTTCACAATACTCCATTACCATTGTCATCACAATCCTCCATGAACCTTGGGATCACATTGCTTCATGCCCTTGTCATCACAATGCTCCATGTCATTGTCATCACAGTGGGCCATTACATATGTCATCACAATGTTCCCTGACACCTGTCTTCACAATACTGCATGATCTGGTTATCACAATGCTCCATGTCCTTGTGATCACAATGCGCCATTCCAAATGTCATCGCAATAATCCATAAAACTTATTAGACCAATGCTGCATGCCATTTTCATCACAATGTGCCATTCCAACTGTCATCACAATAATCCATGAAACTAATTAAACCAATGCTCCATGCCCTTGTCAACACAATGCTCCATGACCTTGTTATCACAAAGCTCCATGACCCCTGTCATCACAATGCTCTGTGACTCCAGTCATCACAATGCTTCAGGAACTTTGTCATCACAATGGTCCATGCCCTCGTCATCAACAGTCTCTGTGACCATTTTGACAACAATGCTCCATGAACTTTTCATCACAATGCTCTTGACCCTTGTCATCACAATGCTCTATGCCTTTCTCAGCAAAATGCTCCATTACCCTTGTCACCACAATGCTCCATGCGCTTGTCAACACAGTGCCCCATGACACATGTCATCACAATGCACCATGCGCTTGTCATCACAGTGCTCCACAATCTTGTCTTCACAATGCTCCATAAATCTTGTTATCACAACGCTCCATGCACTTCTCATCAAAATGCTCTCTCACTACTGATATCACAATGTTACATCACTATTCGTCACAATACTCCCTCACCCCTGTCATCAAAATGTTCCATGACCCCTGTCATCACAATGGTACATGCACTTATCATCAAAATGTTCGATGACCCCTGACATCAAAATGTTCCATAATACCGTCATCAAAATGCTCCATGACCCTTTTCATCAAAATGCTCCATGACCCCTGACATCACAATGTTCCATAACCACTGTCATCAAAATATTCCATGACACTTTTCTTCAAATTGCTCCATGACCCTGTCATCACCATCCTCCCTGCCCTTCTCATCACAATGCACAACGCCCTTGTCTTCAAAATGCTCCATGAACTTTTTCATCACAAAGATCCATGACACATGTCATCACAATGCTCCATGTCCTGGTCATCACAGTGCTTAATGAACGCTCTCATCACATTGCTCCAAGCCCTTGTCATCACAAAGCTCCATAACACATGTCATCAGAATGCTCCATGGGTTTCTCATCAAAATGATCCATGCCCTTGCCATCACAATGCTCCATTACACCTGTCATAACAATGCTCCATGACCCCTGCCATCATGATGTTCCTTGGCCTTGTCATCACAAGGATCCATTACCCTTCTCATCACAATGCTCCAAGACCCCTGTAATCACAATGCTCCATGCCCATTTTCATCTCAATGATCCATGAACCCTGTCATCACAATGCACCATACCCATCCTCATAGTGCTTCAGGCTGTTCTCATCACAATGAAATCAAAATGCATCATGAACTCTGTCATAACAATGCTCCAAACACTTGTGATCACAATATTCCATAACACTTGTCATCACAATGCCCCTTGAAACTCGTCATCACAATTATCCATGGTCTTCTCATCACAATGCTCCATGACCTTTGTCATCACAATGCTCAATACCCTTGTCATCAAAATGCTCCCTCACACTTGTTGTCTGTATGCTCCTTGAACCCTGTCATGAGAAGGCTCCATGCATTTCTCATCACAATGATCCATGCCCTTTTCATCACAATGCTCCAAGACCACTGTAATCACAATGCTACATGCCCTTGTTATCACAAAGCTCAATGACGCATGTCATTAGAATGTTCCTTGGCCTTCTCCTCACATTGCTCCATGCCCTAGTCATCACAATGTTCCAAGACCCCGGTAATCACAGTGGTCCATGCCCCTTATCATCAGTATGCTCCATGAGATGTGTCATCACATGGCTCCATGGATTTCTTATGACAATGATCCAGGAACTTGTCATCACAATGCTTCATGACATTGTAATGAAAATTCTCAATGGCCCTTGTCATCATAATGCCCCAAACCCTAGTCATCACAATGCTCCATTATAATTGTCATCACAATCCTCCATTACATTTGGCATCACAACACTCCCTGCCATTGTCATCGCAATGGAACATGACATATGTCATCACAGTGCTCCCTGGCAACTTTCTTCAAAATACTCCCTGAACTTCTCATCACAATGTTCCATGCCCTTGTCATCCCAATGCTTCATGCCCTTGTCATCACAATGCTCCATGACCCAAGTCATCACAACGCTCCGTGACTCCAGTCATCACAATGCTTCATAACATTTGTCATCACAATGGTCCATGCCCGCGTCATCACAAGGCTCTGTGACCATTGAAACCACAATAATCCATGAACATTTCATCACAGTGCTCCGTGACACTTGTCATCACAATGCTCCATGCCTTTGTCAGAAAAATGCTCCCTGACCCATGTCAACACAATGTGCCACGCGCTTTTCATCAAAACAGTCCACAAATTTGTCATGGCAATACTCCATAAACCTTGTAATCACAATGCTCCATGCCCTTCTCATCACAATGCTCCATTAACCCTGTCATAACAATGCTCCATGACCCTTGCCATCACAATGTTCCACGGCCTTGTCATCACAAGGCTCCATGACACTTGTCATCACAATGCTCCAAGACCCCTGTAATCACACTGCTCCGTGCCCTTGCCATCACAAAGCTCCATGACACATGTCATCATAATGTTCCATGGCCTTCTCCTCAAAATGCTCCATGCCCTTGTCATCACAATGCTCCAAGACCCCTGTTATCACAATACTCCATGCCCCTTTTCATCTCAATGCTCCATGAACCCTGTCATCACAATGCATCATGCACATCATCATAATGCTTCCGGCTATTGTCAGCGCAATGAAATCAAAATTCTCCATGGCCTCTCTCATCACAATGATCCATGACCCCTGTCATCAAAATACTCCATGAACATTTTCAGCCCAATGCTCCATGACACTTGTCATCATAATGATTCTTGCCCTTGTCATCCCAATGCTCCATGACCCATGTATTCACAATGATCCGTGACGCTTGTCATCACAGTGCCCCATGACACCTGTCATCACAACGCTCCATGCCTTTGTCAGCAAATTGCTACATGACCTTGTCATTACAATGCTCTATGCGCTTGTCTTCACAATACTCCATTACCATTGTCATCACAATCCTCCATGAACCTTGGGATCACATTGCTTCATGCCCTTGTCATCACAATGCTCCATGTCATTGTCATCACAGTGGGCCATTACATATGTCATCACAATGTTCCCTGACACCTGTCTTCACAATACTGCATGATCTGGTTATCACAATGCTCCATGTCCTTGTCATCACAATGCGCCATTCCAACTGTTATCGCAATAATCCATGAAATTTATTAGACCAATGCTGCATGCCATTTTCATCACAATGTGCCATTCCAACTGTCATCACAATAATCCATGAAACTAATTAAACCAATGCTCCATGCCCTTGTCAACACAATGCTCCATGACCTTGTTATCACAATGCTCCATGACCCCTGTCATCACAATGCTCTGTGACTCCAGTCATCACAATGCTTCATGAACTTTGTCATCACAATGGTCCATGCCCTCGTCATCAACAGTCTCTGTGACCATTTTGACAACAATGCTCCATGAACTTTTCATCACAATGCTCTTGACCCTTGTCATCACAATGCTCTATGCCTTTCTCAGCAAAATGCTCCATTACCCTTGTCATCACAATGCTCCATGCGCTTGTCAACACAGTGATCCATTACACATGTCATCACAATGCACCATGCGCTTGTCATCACAGTGCTCCACAATCTTGTCTTCACAATGCTCCATAAATCTTGTTATCACAACGCTCCATGCACTTCTCATGAAAATGCACTCTCACTACTGATATCACAATGTTACATCACTATTCGTCACAATACTCCCTCACCCCTGTCATCAAAATGTTCCATGACACCTGTCATCACAATGGTACATGCACTTATCATCAAAATGTTCGATGACCCCTGACATCAAAATGTTCCATAATCCCGTCATCAAAATGCTCCATGACCCTTTTCATCAAAATGCTCCATGACCCCTGACATCACAATGTTCCATAACCACTGTCATCAAAATATTCCATGACCCTTTTCTTCAAATTGCTCCATGACCCTGTCATCACCATGCTCCCTGCGCTTCTCATCACAATGCACAACGCCCTTGTCTTCAAAATGCTCCATGACCTTTTTCATCACAAAGATCCATGACACATGTCATCACAATGCTCCATGTCCTGGTCATCACAGTGCTTAATGAACGCTCTCATCACATTGCTCCAAGCCCTTGTCATCACAGAGCTCCATAACACATGTCATCAGAATGCTCCATGGGTTTCTCATCAAAATGATCCATGCCCTTGCCATCACAATGCTCCATTACACCTGTCATAACAATGCTCCATGACCCCTGCCATCATGATGTTCCTTGGCCTTGTCATCACAAGGATCCATGACCCTTCTCATCACAATGCTCCAAGGCCCCTGTAATCACAATGCACCATGCCCATTTTCATCTCAATGATCCATGAACCCTGTCATCACAATGCACCATGCCCATCATCATAAAGCTTCATGCTATTGTCATCACAATGATATCAAAATGCTCCATGAACTCTGCCATAAAAATGTTGCATACCCTGGTGATCACAATATTCCATAACACTTGTCATCACAATGCCCCTTGAAACTCGTCATCACAATTATCCATGGTCTTCTCATCACAATGCTCCATGACCTTTTTCATCACAATGCTCAATACCCTTGTCATCAAAATGCTCCCTCACACTTGTTGTCTGTATGCTCCTTGAACCCTGTCATGAGAAGGCTCCATGCGTTTCTCATCACAATGATCCATGCCCTTTTCATCACAATGCTCCAAGACCACTGTAATCACAATGCTCCATGCCCTTGTTATCACAAAGCTCAATGACGCATGTCATTAGAATGTTCCTTGACCTTCTCCTCACATTGCTCCATGCCCTAGTCATCACAATGTTCCAAGACCCCGGTAATCACAGTGGTCCATGCCCCTTATCATCAGTATGCTCCATGAGATTTGTCATCACATGGCTCCATGGTTTTCTTATCACAATGATCCAGGAAATTGTCATCACAATGCTTCACGACATTTTCATGATAATTCTCAATGGCCCTTGTCATCATAATGCCCCAAACCCTAGTCATCACAATGATCCATTATAATTGTCATCACAACCCTCCATTACATTTGGCATCACAACACTCCCTGCCATTGTCATCGCAATGGAACATGACATATGTCATCACAATGCTCCATGGCAACTTTCTTCAAAATACTCCCTGAACTTCTCATCACAATGATCCATGCCCTTGTCATCCCAATGCTCCATGCCCTTGTCATCACAATGCTCCATGACCCAAGTCATCACAATGCTCCGTGACTCCAGTCATCACAATGCTTCATAACATTTGTCATCACAATGGTCCATGCCCGCGTCATCACAAGGCTCTGTGACCATTGAAACCACAATAATCCATGAACATTTCATCACAATGCTCCGTGACACTTGTCATCACAATGCTCCATGCCTTTGTCAGAAAAATGCTCCCTGACCCTTGTCATCACAATGTGCCACGCGCTTTTCATCAAAATAGTCCACAAATTTGTCATGGCAATACTCCATCAACTTTGTAATCACAATGCTCCATGCCCTTCTCATCACAATGCTCCATTAACCCTGTCATAACAATGCTCCATGACCCTTGCCATCACAATGTTCCACGGCCTTGTCATCACAAGGCTCCATGACACTTGTCATCACAATGCTCCAAGACCCCTGTAATCACACTGCTCCGTGCCCTTGCCATCACAAAGCTCCATGACACATGTCATCATAATGTTCCATGGCCTTCTCCTCAAAATGCTCCATGCCCTTGTCATCACAATGCTCCAAGACCCCTGTTATCACAATACTCCATGCCCCTTTTCATCTCAATGCTCCATGAACCCTGTCATCACAATGCATCATGCACATCATCATAATGCTTCCGGCTATTGTCAGCGCAATGAAATCAAAATTCTCCATGACCTCTCTCATCACAATGCTCCATGACCCCTGCCATCAAAATACTCCATGAACATTTTCATCCCAATGCTCCATGACACTTGTCATCACAATGATTCTTGCCTTTGTCATCCCAATGCTCCATGACCCATGTATTCACAATGATCCGTGACGCTTGTCATCACAGTGCCCCATGACACCTGTCATCACAACGCTCCATGCCTTTGTCAGCAAATTGCTACATGACCTTGTCATTACAATGCTCTATGCGCTTGTCTTCACAATACTCCATTACCATTGTCATCACAATCCTCCATGAAACTTGGGATCACATTGCTTCATGCCCTTGTCATCACAATGCTCCATGCTCCTTGAAATCAAAATGATCCATGACCTCTGTCATCACAATGCTCCAAAGCCTTGTGATCACAAAGTTCCATAACACTTGTCATCACAACGCTCCATGATGCCTGTCATCACAATACTCCATGCCCTTTTCATCACAATGCTCCATGACCTTTGTCATCACAATTCTCCATACACTTGTCATCACAATGCTCCCTGACACTTGTCGTCAGAATGTTCCTTGAACCCTGTCACGAAAAGGCTCCATGCCTTTTTCTTCACAATGTCCCATGCCGTTTTCATCACAATGCTCCATGCTTTTGTCATCAAAATACTCCACAAGCTTGTCATCAGAGTGCTCCATGACCCTTGTCATCACAATTCTCCATGCACTTGTCAGCACAATGCTCCCTGACCCTTGTCATCACAGTGTCCAAAGCCATTGTCATCACTATGCTCCATTACCTTTGTCACCAGAATCCTCCATGACACTTGGCAACACAATGCTCCATGCCATTGTCATCACAGTGGGCCATTACATATGTCATCACAATGCTCCCTGACACCTGTCTTCACAATACTGCATTACCTGGTTATCACAATGCTCCATGTCCTTGGCATCACAATTCGCCATTCCAACTGTCATCACAATAATCCATGAAACTTATTAGACCAATGCTCCATGCCCTTTTCATCACAATGTGCCACTCCAACTGTCATCGCAATAATCCATGAAACTAATTAAACCAATGCTCCATGCCCTTGTCAACACAATGCTCCATGACCTTGTTATCACAATGCTCCATGACCCCTGTCATCACAATGCTCCGTGACTCCAGTCATCACAATGCTTCATGAACTTTGTCATCACAATGGTCCATGCCCTCGTCATCAACAGTCTCTGTGACCATTTTGACAACAATGCTCCATGAACTTTTCATCACAATGCTCTTGACCCTTGTCATCACAATGCTCTTTGCCTTTCTCAGCAAAATGCTCCATTACCCTTGTCACCACAATGCTCCATGCACTTGTCAACACAGTGCTCCATGACACATGTCATCACAATGCACCATGCGCTTGTCATCAGAGTGCTCCACAATCTTCTCTTCACAATGCTCCATAAATCTTGTTATCACAACGCTCCATGCACTTCTCATCAAAATGCTCTCTCACTACTGATATCAGAATGTTACATCACTATTCGCCACAATACTCCCTCACCCCTCTCATCAAATGTTCCATGACTCCTGTCATCACAATGGTACATGCACTTATCATCACAATGTTTGATGACCCCTGACATCAAAATGTTCCATAAGCCCGTCATCAAAATGCTCCATGACACTTTTCATCAAAATGCTCCATGACCCCTGACATCACAATGTTCCATAACCACTGTCATCAAAATATTCCATGACCCTTTTCTTCAAATTGCTCCATGACCCTGTCATCACAATGCTCCCTGCCCTTCTCATCACAATGCACAACGCCCTTGTCTTCAAAATGCTCCATGACCTTTTTCATCACAAAGATCCATGACACTTGTCATCACAATGCTCCGTGTCCTTGTCATCACAGTGCTCAATGAACGCTCTCATCACATTGCTCCATGCCCTTGTCATCACAAAGCTCCATAACACATGTCATCAGAATGCTCCATGGGTTTCTCATCAAAATGATCCATGCCCTTGCCATCACAATGCTCCATTACACCTGTCATAACAATGCTCCATGACCCCTGCCATCAAGATGTTCCTTGGCCTTGTGATCACAAGGATCCATGACCCTTCTCATCACAATGCTCCAAGACCCCTGTAATCACAATGCTCCATGCCCATTTTCATCTCAATGATCCATGAACCCTGTCATCACAATGCACCATGCCCATCATCATAAAGCTTCATGCTATTGTCATCACAATGATATCAAAATGCTCCATGAACTCTGCCTTAAAAATGCTGCATACCCTGGTGATCACAATATTCCATAACACTTGTCATCACAATGCCCCTTGAAACTCGTCATCACAATTATCCATGGTCTTCTCATCACAATGCTCCATGACCTTTGTCATCACAATGCTCAATACCCTTGTCATCAAAATGCTCCCTCACACTTGTTGTCTGTATGCTCCTTGAACCCTGTCATGAGAAGGCTCCATGCCTTTCTCATCACAATGATCCATGCCCTTTTCATCACAATGCTCCAAGACCACTGTAATCACAATGCTCCATGCCCTTGTAATCACAAAGCTCAATGACGCATGTCATTAGAATGTTCCTTGGCCTTCTCCTCACATTGCTCCATGCCCTAGTCATCACAATGTTCCAAGACCCCGGTAATCACAGTGGTCCATGCCCCTTTTCATCAGTATGCTCCATGAGATGTGTCATCACAAGGCTCCATGGTTTTCTTATCACAATGATCCAGTAACTTGTCATCACAATGCTTCACGACATTGTCATGAAAATTCTCAATGGCCCTTGTCATCATAATGCCCCAAACCCTAGTCATCACAATGCTCCATTATAATTGTCATCACAATCTTCCATTACATTTGGCATCACAACACTCCCTGCCATTGTCATCGCAATGGAACATGACATATGTCATCACAATGCTCCCTGACAACTTTCTTCAATATACTCCCTGAACTTCTCATCACAATGTTCCATGCCCTTGTCATCCCAATGCCCCATGCCCTTGTCATCACAATGCTCCATGACCCAAGTCATCACAATGCTCCGTGACTCCAGTCATCACAATGCTTCATAACATTTGTCATCACAATGGTCCATGCCCGCGTCATCACAAGGCTCTGTGACCATTGAAACCACAATAATCCATGAACATTTCATCACAATGCTCCGTGACACTTGTCATCACCATGCTCCATGCCTTTGTCAGAAAAATGCTCCCTGACCCTTGTCATCACAATGTGCCACGTGCTTTTCATCAAAACAGTCCACAAATTTGTCGTGGCAATACTACATAAACATTGTAATCACAATGCTCCATGCCCTTCTCATCACAATGCTCCATTAACCCTGTCATAACATTGTTCCATGACCCTTGCCATCACAATGTTCCACGGCCTTCTCATCACAAGGCTCCATGACACTTGTCATCACAATGCTCCAAGACCCGTGTAATCACACTGCTCCGTGCCCTTGCCATCACAAAGCTCCATGACACATGTCATCATAATGTTCCATGGCCTTCTCCTCAAAATGCTCCATGCCCTTGTCATCACAATGCTCCAAGACCCCTGTTATCACAATACTCCATGCCCCTTTTCATCTCAATGCTCCATGAACCCTGTCATCACAATGCATCATGCACATCATCATAATGCTTCCGGCTATTGTCAGCGCAATGAAATCAAAATTCTCCATGACCTCTCTCATCACAATGCTCCATGACCCCTGTCATCAAAATACTCCATGAACATTTTCAGCCCCATGCTCCATGACACTTGTCATCACAATGATTCTTTCCCTTGTCATCCCAATGCTCCATGACCCATGTATTCACAATGATCCGTGACGCTTGTCATCACAGTGCCCCATGACACCTGTCATCACAACGCTCCATGCCTTTGTCAGCAAAATGCTACATGACCTTGTCATTACAATGCTCTCTGCGCTTGTCTTCACAATACTCCATTACCATTGTCATCACAATCCTCCATGAAAATTTGGATCACATTGCTTCATGCCCTTGTCATCACAATGCTCCATGCTCCTTGAAATCAATATGATCCATGACCTCTGTCATCACAATGCTCCAAAGCCTTGGGATCACAAAGTTCCATAACACTTGTCATCACAACGCTCCATGATGCCTGTCATCACAATACTCGATGCCCTTTTCATCACAATGCTCCATGACCTTTGTCATCACAATTCCCAATACACTTGTCATCACAATGCTCCCTGACACTTGTCGTCAGAATGTTCCTTGAACCCTGTCATGAAAAGGCTCCATGCCTTTTTCTTCACAATGTCCCATGCCGTTTTCATCACAATGCTCCATGCTTTTGTCATCAAAATACTCCACAAGCTTTTCATCAGAGTGCTCCATGACACTTGTCATCACAATTCTCCATGCACTTGTCAGCACAATGCTCCCTGACCCTTGTCATCACAGTGTCCAAGCCATTGTCATCACTATGCTCCATTAACTTTGTCATCAGAATCCTCCATGACACTTGGCAGCACAATGCTCCATGCCATTGTCATCACAGTGGGCCATTACATATGTCATCACAATGCTCCCTGACACCTGTCTTCTCAATACTGCATGACCTGGTTATCACAATGCTCCATGTCCTTGTCATCACAATGTGCCATTCCAACTGTCATCGCAATAATCCAAGAAACTTATTAGACCAATGCTCCATGCCCTTTTCATCACAATGTGCCATTCCAACTGTCATCGCAATAATCCATGAAACTAATTAAACCAATGCTCCATGCCCTTGTCAACACAAAGCTCCATGACCTTGTTATCACAATGCTCCATGACCCCTATCATCACAATGCTCCGTGACTCCAGTCATCACAATGCTTCATGAACTTTGTCATCACAATGGTCCATGCCCTCGTCATCAACAGTCTCTGTGACCATTTTGACAACAATGCTCCATGGACTTTTCATCACAATGCTCTTGACCCTTGTCATCACAATGCTCTATGCCTTTCTCAGCAAAATGCTCCATTACCCTTGTCATCACAATGCTCCATGCACTTGTCAACACAGTGCTCCATGACACATGTCATCACAATGCACCATGCGCTTGTCATCACAGTGCTCCACAATCTTGTCTTCACAATGCTCCATAAATCTTGTTATCACAACGCTCCATGCACTTCTCATCAAAATGCTCTCTCACTACTGATATCACAGTGTTACATCACTATTCGTCACAATACTCCCTCACCCCTCTCATCAAATGTTCCATGACTCCTGTCATAACAATGCTACATGCACTTATCATCACAATGTTCGATGACCCCTGACAACACAATGTTCCATAATCCCGTCATCAAAATGCTCCATGAGCCTTTTCATCAAAATGCTCCATGACCCCTGACATCACAATGTTCCGTAACCACTGTCATCAAAATATTCCATGACCCTTTTCTTCAAATTGCTCCATGACCCTGTCATCACAATGCTCCCTGCCCTTCTCATCACAATGTACAACACCCTTGTCTTCAAATTGCTCCTTGACCTTTTTCATCACAAATACCCATGACACTTGTCATCACAATGCTCCGTGTCCTTGTCATCACAGTGCTCAATGAACGCTCTCATCACATTGCTCCATGCCCTTGTCATCACAAAGCTCCATTACACCTGTCATCAGAATGCTCCATGGGTTTCTCATCAAAATGATCCATGCCCTTGCCATCACAATGCTCCATTACACGTGTCATAACAATGCTCCATGACCCTTGCCATCAAGATGTTCCTTGGCCTTGTCATCACAAGGATCCATGACCCTTCTCATCACAATGCTCCAAGACCCCTGTAATCACAATGCTCCATGCCCATTTTCATCTCAATGATCCATGAACCCTGTCATCACAATGCACCATGCCCATCATCATAAAGCTTCATGCTATTCTCATCACAATGATATCAAAATGTTCCATGAACTCTGCCATAAAAATGCTGCATACCCTTGTGATCAAAATATTCAATAACACTTGTCATCACAATGCCCCTTGAAACTCGTCATCACAATTATCCATGGTCTTCTCATCACAATGCTCCATGACCTTTGTCATCACAATGCTCAATACCCTTCTCCTCAAAATGCTCCCTCACACTTGTTGTCTGTATGCTCCTTGAACCCTGTCATGAGAAGGCTCCATGCCTTTCTCATCACAATGATCCATGCCCTTTTCATCACAATGCTCCAAGACCACTGTAATCACAATGCTCCATGCCCTTGTTATCACAAAGCTCAATGACGCATGTCATTAGAATGTTCCTTGGCCTTCTCCTCACATTGCTCCATGCCCTAGTCATCACAATGTTCCAAGACCCCGGTAATCACAGTGGTCCATGCCCCTTTTCATCAGTATGCTCCATGAGATGTGTCATCACATGGCTCCATGGTTTTCTTATCACAATGATCCATGAACTTGTCATCACAATGCTTCACGACATTGTCATGAAAATTCTCAATGGCCCTTGTCATCATAATACCCCAAACCCTAGTCATCACAATGCTCCATTATAATTGTCATCACAATCCTCCATTACATTTGGCATCACAACAATCCCTGCCATTGTCATCACAATGGAACATGACATATGTCATCACAATGCTCCCTGACAGCTTTCTTCAAAATACTCCCTGAACTTCTCATCACAATGTTCCATGCCCTTGTCATCCCAATGCTCCATGCCCTTGTCATCACAATGCTCCATGACCCAAGTCATCACAATGCTCCGTGACTCCAGTCATCACAATGCTTCATAACATTTGTCATCACAATGGTCCATGCCCGCGTCATCACAAGGCTCTGTGACCATTGTAACCACAATAATCCATGAACTTTTCATCACAATGCTCCGTGACACTTGTCATCACAATGCTCCATGCCTTTGTCAGAAAAATGCTCCATGACCCTTGTCATCACAATGTGCCACGCGCTTTTCATCAAAACGGTCCACAAATTTGTCATGGCAATACTCCATCAACCTTGTAATCACAATGCTCCATGCCCTTCTCATCACAATGCTCCATTAACCCTGTCATAACAATGCTCCATGACCCTTGCCATCACAATGTTCCACGGCCTTGTCATCACAAGTCTCCATGACACTTGTCATCACAATGCTCCAAGACCCCTGTAATCACACTGCTCCGTGCCCTTGCCATCACAAAGCTCCATGACACATGTCATCATAATGTTCCATGGCCTTCTCCTCAAAATGCTCCATGCCCTTGTCAACACAATGTTCCAAGACCCCTGTTATCACAATACTCCATGCCCCTTTTCATCTCAATGCTCCATGAACCCTGTCATCACAATGCATCATGCACATCATCATAATGCTTCCGGCTATTGTCAGCGCAATGAAATCAAAATTCTCCATGACCTCTCTCATCACAATGCTCCATGACCCCAGTCATCAAAATACTCCATGAACATTTTCAGCCCAATGATCCATGACACTTGTCATCACAATGATTCTGGCCCTTGTCATCCCAATGCTCCATGACCCATGTATTCACAATGATCCGTGACGCTTGTTATCACAGTGCCCCATGACACCTGTCATCACAACGCTCCATGCCTTTGTCAGCAAATTGCTACATGACCTTGTCATTACAATGCTCTATGCGCTTGTCTTCACAATACTCCATTACCATTGTCATCACAATCCTCCATGAACCTTGGGATCACATTGCTTCATGCCCTTGTCATCACAATGCTCCATGCTCCTTGAAATCAAAATGATCCATGACCTCTGTCATCACAATGCTCCAAAGCATTGTGATCACAAAGTTCCATAACACTTGTCATCACAACGCTCCATGATGCCTGTCATCACAATATTCCATGTCCTTTTCATCACAATGCTCCATGACCTTTGTCATCACAATTCTCAATACACTTGTCATCACAATGCTCCCTGACACTTGTCGTCAGAATGTTCCTTGAACCCTCTCACGAAAAGGCTCCATGCCTTTTTCTTCACAATGTCCCATGCCGTTTTCATCACAATGCTCTATGCTTTTGTCATCAAAATACTCCACAAGCTTGTCTTCATAGTGCTCCATGACCCTTGTCATCACAATTCTCCATGCAGTTGTCAGCACAATGCTCCCTGACCCTTTTCATCACAGTGTCCAAAGCCATTGTCATCACTATGCTCCATTACCTTTGTCATCAGAATCCTCCATGACACATGGCATCACAATGCTCCATGCCATTGTCATCACAGTGGGCCATTACATATGTCATCACAGTGCTCCCTGACACCTGTCTTCACAATACTCCATGACCTGGTTATCACAAGGCTCCATGTCCTTGTCATCACAATGCGCCATTCCAACTGTCATCGCAATAATCCATGAAACTTATTAGACCAATGCACCATGCCCTTTTCATCACAATGTGCCATTCCAATTGTCATTGCAATAATCCATGAAACTAATTAAACCAATGCTCCATGCCCTTGTCAACACAGTGCTCCATGACCTTGTTATCACAATGCTCCATGACCCCTGTCATCACAATGCTCCGTGACTCCAGTCATCACAATGTTTCATGAACTTTGTCATCACAATGGTCCATGCCCTCGTCATCAACAGTCTCTGTGACCATTTTGACAACAATGCTCCATGAACTTTTCATCACAATGCTCTTGACACTTGTCATCACAATGCTCTATGCCTTTCTCAGCAAAATGCTCTATTACCCTTGTCATCACAATGCTCCATGCGCTTGTCAACACAGTGCTCCATGACACATGTCATCACAATGCACCATGCGCTTGTCATCACAGTGCTCTACAATCTTGTCTTCACAATGCTCCATAAATCTTGTTATCACAACGCTCCATGCACTTCTCATCAAAATGCTCTCTCACTACAGATATCACAATGTTACATCACTATTCGTCACAATACTCCCTCACCCCTGTCATCAAAATGTTCCATGACTCCTGTCATCACAATGCTACATGCACTTATCATCAAAATGTTCGATGACCTATGACATCACAATGTTCCATAAGCCCTGTCATCAAAATGCTCCATGACCCTTTTCATCAAAATGCTCCATGTCCCCTGACATCACAATGCTCCATGGCCCTTTTCATTATAGTGCTCCATGACGCTCGTCATCACAATTATCCATGATCTTCTCATCACTATGCTCCAAGGTCTTGCCATCACAATGCTCCATGCCCTGGTCATCACAATTCTCCAAGTCCCATGTTATCACAATTCTCGACGTCCTTGTCATCACAATGCTCCATGACAGTTCTCATCACAATGTTACATGTTATTGTTATCACAATTCTCCATGCACATGTCATCGCAATGCTCCATGACCCCTGTCATAGCAAGGTCAATGCCTCTGTCATCACAATGCTTCACGACCTTTTCATCAAAATTCTCAATCGCCGTTGTCATCAAAATGCTCCATGACCCTTGTCATCACAATGCTCCAAGCCCTTGTCAACACAATGCTCCATTACCTTTGTCATCACAATCCTCGAAAACACTTGTCATCACAATGCTCCCTGACAATTGTCTTCAGAATGCTCCTTGAAACCTGTCACGAAAAGGCTCCATGCCTTTTTCATCACAATGCCCCATGCCGTTTTCATCACAATGCTCCATGCCATTGTCATCAAAATACTGCACAAGCTTGTCATCAGAATGCTCCATGACCTTTGTCATCACAATTCTGCATGCACTTGTCAGCACAATGCTCCCTGACACTTGTCGTCAGTATGTTCCTTGAAACCTGTGATGACAAAGTTCCATGGACTTCTCATCCCAATGCTCTATGCCCTTTTCATCACAGTGCTGCACGACCCCTGTAATCACAATGCTCCATGCCCCATTTCATCAGAATGTTCCATGAGACATATCATCACAAGGATCCATGGTCTTCTCATCACAATGCTCCAGTACCTTGTCATCACAATGCTCCATGACACCTGTCATCACAATATTCCATGAACATTTTCAGCCCAATGCTCCCTGACCTTCTCGTCACAATGCTCCATGACCCCTGTCATTACAATGCTCCATGACCCCTGTCATCACAACGCTCCATGTCCCTTGTCATCACAATACTCCATGAACATTTTCATCCCAATGCTCCATGACACTTGTCATCACAATGATCCATGCCCTTGTCATCCCAATGCTCCATGACCCCTGTATTCAAAATGCTCCGTGACGCTTATCTTCACAGTGCTCCATGACACCTGTCATCACAATGCTCCATGCCTTTGTCATCAAAATGCTACATGACATTGTCATTACAATGTTCTATGCACTTGTCATCACAATACTCCATTACCGTTGTCATCACAATCCTCCTTGAACCTTGGAATTACATTGTTTCATGTCCTTGTCATCACAATGCTCCATGCTCCTTGAAATCAAAATGATCCATGACCTCTGTCATCACAATGCTCCATGCCCTTGTTATCACAATGCTCCATGACCCATGTCATCACAAAGCTCCGTGAGTCCAGTCATCACAATGCTTCATGACCTTTGTCATCGCAATGGTCCATGCCCTCATCATCAACAGTCTCTGTGACCTTTTTAACCTCAGTGCTCCATGAAATTTTCATCAAAATGCTCTTTGACCCTTGTCATCACAGTACTTTATGCCTTTCTCAGCACAATGCTCCATGACCGTTGTCATCACAATGCTCCATGCGCTTGTCAGCACAATGCTCCTTGACACATGTCATCACAGTGCACCATGCGCTTCTCATCACAGTGCTCCACAATCTTGTCATCTCAATGCTCCATTAACCTTGTAATCACAATGCACCATGCACTTCTCATCAATATGCTCTCTCAACACTGATATCACAATGTTACATCACAATTCATCACAATACTCCCCCACCCCTGTCATCACAATGTTCCATGACTCCTGTCATCACCATGCTACATGCACTTATCATCACAATGTTCGATGACCTATGACATCACTATGTTCCATAAGCCCTGTCATCAAAATGCTCCATGACCCTTTTCATCAAAATGCTCCATGACCCTTGTCATCACAATTCTCCATGCAATTGCCAGCACAATGCTCCCTTACCCTTGTCATCACAATGCTCCAAGCCATTGTCATCACAATGCTCTATTACCTTTGTCATCAGAATCCTCCATGACACTTGGCATCACAATGCTCCATGGCATTGTCATCACAATGGGCCATTACATATGTCATCACAATGCTCCCTGACACCAGTCTTCACAATACTGCATGACCTGGTCTTCACAATGCTCCATTCCCTTGTCATCACAATGCGCCATTCCAACTGTCATTGCAATAATCCATGAAACTTATTAGACCAATATTCCATGCCCTTTTCATCACAATGCTCCATGCCCTTGTTATCACAATGCTCTGTGACACCAGTCATCACAATGCCTCATGACCTTTTTCATCCCAATAGTCCATGCCCTCGTCATCAACAGTCTCTGTGACCTTTTTAACCTCAATGCTCCATGAAATTTTCATCACAATACACTTTAACCCTTGTCATCATAATACTCTATGCCTTTCTCAGCACAATGCTCCATGACCGTTGTCATCACAATGCTCCATGCGCTTGTCAGCACAATGCTCCATGACACATGTCAGCACAATGCACCATGCGCTTGTCTTCACAATGCTCCATGCACTTCTCATCAAAATACCCTCTCACCACCTCTATCACAATGTTACATCACTATTCATCACAATACTCCCTCAACCCTGTCATCACAATGTTCCATGACTCCTGTCATCACCATGCTACATGCACTGATCATCAGAATATTCGATGACCTATGACATCACAATGTTCCATAAGCCCTGTCATCAAAATGCTCCATGACCCTTTTCATCACAATGCTCCATGTCCCCACACATCACAATGCTCCATAGCCCTCGTCATTATAGTGCTCCATGACGCTCGTCATCACAATTATCCATTGTCTTCTCATCACAATGCTCCACGGTCTTGCCATCACAATGCTCCATGCCCTGGTCATCACAATGCTCCAAGTCCCATGTCATCACAATTCTCCACGACCTTGTCATCACAATGCTCCATGACAGTTCTCATCACAATGTTATATGTTATTGTCATCACAATTCTCCATGCACATGTCATCACAATGTTCCATGACCACTGGCATAGCAAGGTCCATGCCTCTGTCATCAGAATGCTTCACGACCTTTTCATCAAAATTCTCAATGGCCGTTGTCATCAAAATGCTCCATGACCCTTGTCATCACAATGCTCCAAGCCCTTGTCATCACAATGCTCCATTACCTTTGTCATCACAATCCTCGAAATCATTTGTCATCACAATGCTCCCTGACAATTGTCGTCAGAATGCTCCTTGAACCCTGTCACGAAAAGGCTCCATGACTTTTTCATCACAAAGCCTCATGCCGTTTTCATCACAATGCTCCATGCCATTATCATCAAAATACTCCACAAGCTTTTCATCAGAATGCTCCATGACCTTTGTCATCACAATTCTGCATGCACTTGTCAGCACAATGCTCCCTGACCCTTGTCATCACAGTGCTCCAAGCCATTGTCATCACAGTGGTCCATTACCTTTGTCATCAGAATCCTCCATGACACTTGTCATCAAAATGTTCCATGCCATTGTCATCACAATGGGCCATTACATATGTCATCACAATGCTACCTGACACCAGTCTTCACAATACTGCATGGCCTGGTCTTCACAATGCTCCATGCCCTTGTCATCACAATGCGCCTTTTCAACTGTCATTGCAATAATCCATGAAACTTATTAGACCAATATTCCATGCCCTTTTCTTCACAATGCTCCATGCCCTTGTTATCAGAATGCTCTGTGACTCCCGTCATCACAATGCTTCATGACCTTTGTCATCCCAATGGTCCATGCCCTCATCATCAACAGTCTCTGTGACCTTTTTAATCTCAATTCTCCATGGAATTTTTATCAGAATGCTCTTTAACCCTTGTCATCACAATACTCTACGCCTTTCTCAGCACAGTGCTCCATGACCATTGTCATCACAATGCTCCATGTGCTTGTCATCACAGTGCTCCACAATCTTCTCATCACAATGCTCCATTAACCTTCTCTTCACAATGCTCCATGCACTTCTCATCAAAATGCCCTCTCACCACTGATATCACAATGTTACATCACTATTCATCACAATACTCCCTCACCCCTGTCATCACAATGTTCAATGACTCCTGTCATCACCATGCTACATGCACTGATCATCAGAATATTCGATGACCTATGACATCACAATGTTCCATAAGCCCTGTCATCAAAATGCTCCATGACCCTTTTCATCAAAATGCTCCATGTCCCCTGACATCACAATGATCCATAGCCCTTGTCATTATAGTGCTCCATGACGCTCGTCATCACAATTATCCATGGTCTTCTCATCACCATGCTCAACGGTCTTGCCATCACAATGCCCCATGCCCTGGTCATCACAATGCTCCAAGTCCCATGTCATCACAATTCTCCAAGTCCTTGTCATCAAAATGCTCCATGACAGTTCTCATCACAATGCTACATGTTATTGTCATCACAATTCTCCATTCACATGTCATCGCAATGCCCCATGACCCCTGTCATAGCAAGCTCCATGCCTCTGTCATCACAATGCTTCACGACATTTTCATCAAAATTCTCAATGGCCGTTGTCATCAAAATGCTCCATGACCCTTGTCATAACAATGCTCCAAGCCCTTGTCATCACAATGCTCCATTACCTTTGTCATCACAATCCTCGAAAACACTTGTCATCACAATGCTCCCTGACAATTGTGGTCAGAATGCTCCTTGAACCCTGTCAGGAAAAGGCTCCATGCCTATGTCATCACAATGCCTCATGCCGTTTTCATCACAATGCTCCATGCCATTGTCATCAAAATACTCCACAAGCTTGTCATCAGAATGTTCCATGACCTTTGTCATCACAATTCTGCATGCACTTGTCAGCACAATGCTCCCTGACCCTTGTCATCACAGTGCTCAAAGTCATTGTCATCACAATGGTCCATTACCTTTGTCATCAGAATCCTCCATGACACTTGGCATCACAATGCTCCATGAACCCTGTCATCACAATGCATCAAGCCCATCATCATAATGCTTCCGGCTCTTCTCACCACAATGAAATCAAAATTCTCCATGACCTCTGTCATCACAATGCTCCATGACCCCTGTCATCACAATACTCCTTGAACATTTTCAGCCCAATGCTCCATTACCCTTGTCATCACAATGATCCATGCCCTTGTCATCCCAATGCTCCATGACCCCTGTATTCACAATGCTCCGTGATTCTTGTCATCACAGTGCTCCATGACACCTGTCATCACAATGCTCCATGCACCTATCATCACAATGCTCCATGCCCTTGTTATCACAATGCTCCATGACCACTGTCATCCCATTGCACCGTGACCCAAGTCACCACAATGTTTCATAACATTTGTCATCACAATGGTCCATGCCCGCATCATCAAAAAAATCTGTGACCATTGTAACCACAATGCTCCATGAATTTTTCATCACAATGCTCCGTGACCCTGTCATCACAATGCTCCATGCCTTTCTCAGAAAAATGCTCCATGACCCTTGTCATCAAAATGTGCCGCACGCTTTTTATCACAACGGTCCAGAAATTTGTCATCGCAATGCTCCATAAACATTGAAAACACAATGCTCCTTTCCCTTCTCATCACAATGCTCCATTAACCCATCATAACAATGATCCATGACCCCTGAAATCAGAATGTTCCACGGAATTGTCATCACAAGGCTCCAAGACACTTGTTGTCACAATGCACCAAGACCCCTCTAATCACAATGCTCCATGCCCTTGTCATCACAAAGCTCCATGCCACAGGTCATCAGAATGTTCCATGGCCTTCTCATCAAAATGATCCATGCCTTGTCATCACAGTGCTCCAAGACGCCTGTAATCACAATCCTCCATGCCCATATTCATCAGTATGCTCCTTGAGATTTGTCATCACAAGGCTCCAAGGTTTTCTCATCACAATGCTCCAGGACATTGTCCTCACAATGCTTCACGACCTTGTCATGACAATTCTCAATGGCCCTTGTCATCATAATGCTCCAATCCCTAGTCATCACAATGCTGCATTATATTTGTCATCACAATCCTCCATTACATTTGTCATCACAATGCTCCCTGCCATTGTCATCACAATGGACCATGACATATGTCATCAAAATGCTCCCTGACATGTCTTCACAATATTCCATGACCTTCTCATTACAATGCGCCATGCCCTTGTCATCACAATGCTCCATGACCCCTGTCATCACAATGTTCCGTGACTCCAGGCATCACAATGATTCATAACATTTGTCATCACTGGGGTCGATGCCCACGTCATCATAAGGCTCTGTGACCTTTGTAACCACAATGCTCCATGAATATTTCATCACAATGCTCCATGACCCTTGTCATCACAATGCTCCATGCCTTTTAAGAAAAATTCTCTGACCCTTGCATGACCCTTGTCATCCCAACGGTCCACAAATTATTCATCGCAATGCTCCATAAACCTTGTAATCACAATGTTCCGTGCCCTTCTCATCACAGTGCTCCATTACCCCTCTCATAACAATGCTCCATGACACCCGCATTCACAATATTCCACGGCCTTATCATCACAATTCTCCATGACACTTGTCATCACAATGCTCCAAGACCCCTGTAATCACAATGTTCCATGCCCCTTTTCATCTCAATGCTCCATGAACCCTGTTATGACAATGCATCATGCCCATCATCATAATGCTTCCGGCTATTTTCACCACAATGAAATCAAAATTCTCCATGACCTCTGTCATCACAATGATCCATGACCCCTGTCTTCACAATACTCCATGAACATTTTCATCCCAATGCTCCATGACCCTTGTCATCACAATGATCCATGCCCTTGTCATCCCAATGCTCCATGACCCATGTATTCACAATGCTCCGTGATGCTTGTCATCACAGTGCTCCATGACACCTGTCATCACAATGTCCCATGCCTTTGTCAGCAAAATGCTACATGACCTTGTCATTACAATGCTCTATGCGCTTTTCATCACAATGCTCCATTACTATTGTCATCACAATCCTGCATGAACTTTGGGATCACATTGCTTCATGCTCTTGTCATCACAATTCTCCATGCTCCTGAAATCAAAATGATCCATGACCTATGTCATCACAATGCTCCAAACCCTTGTGATCACAAAGTTCAATAACCTTTCTCATCACAACGCTCCATGATGCCTGTCATCACAATACTCCATGCCCTTTTCATGAAAATGCTCCATGAATTTTGTCATCACAATTCTCAATACACTTGTCATTACAATGCTCCCTGACACTTGTCGTCTGAATGCTCCTTGAACACTGTCACGAAAAGGCTCCATGCCTTTTTCATCACAATGTCCCATGCCATTTTCATCACAATGCTCCATGCCACTGTCATCACAATGCTCCATTACCTTTGTCATCAGAATCCTCCATGACACTTGGCATCACAATGCTCCATGCCATTGTCATCACAATGGGCCTTTACATATGTCATCACAATGCTCCCTGACACCTGTCTTCACAATACTGCATGAACTGGTCATCACAATGCTCCATGCCATTGCCATCACAATGCGCCGTTCCAACTGTCATCGCAATAATCCACGAAAATTATTAGAAGAATGCTTCATGCCGTTTCATCACAATGCTCTAAGATCCCTATCCTCACAATGCTACGTGACTCCAGTCATCACAAATCTTCATGACCTTTGTCTTCACTATGGTCCATGCGCTCGTCATCAACAGTCTCTGTGAACATTTTAACCACAATGCTCCATGAAATTTTCAGCACAATGCCCTTTGACCCTTGTCATCACAATGCTCTATGCCTTTCTCAGCACAATGCTCCATGACCCTTGTCATCACAATGCTCCATGCGCTTGTCAGCACAATGTTCTATGACACATGTCAACAAGATGCACCATGCGCTTGTCATTACAGTGCTCCACAATCTGGTCATCACAATGCTCCATAAACCTTGTCATCACAATGCTCCATGCATTTCTCATCAAAATGCTCTCTCACCACTGATATCACAGTGTTACATCACTGTTCGTCACAATAATCCCTCACCCCTGTCATCATAATGTTCCATGACTCCTGTCATCACAATGGTACATGCACTTATCATCACAATGTTCGATGACCCCTGACATCACAATGTTCCGTAACACCTGTCATCAAAATGCTCCATGACACTTTTCATCAAAATGCTACATGACACCTGATATCACAATGTTCCATAACACCTCTCATCAAAATGTTCCATGACACTTTTCATCAAATTGCTCCATGACCCTGTAATCACAATGCTCCCTGCCCTTCTCATCACAATGCACAACGCCCTTGTCATCAAAATGCTCCATGTCCTTGTCATCACAAAGATCCATGACCCTTGGCATCACAATGCTCGATGGCCTTCTCATCACAATGCTCCATGCCCTTGACATCACAATGCTCCATTACCCATGTCATAATAATGCTCCATGACCACTGCCATCACGATGTTCCTTGGCCTTTTCATCACAAGGCTCCATGACCCTTCTCATCACATGCTCCAAGACAACTGTAATCACAATGCTCCATGCCCCTTTTCATCTCAATGATCCATGAACCCTGTCATCACAATGCAACATTCCCATCATCATAATGCTTCATGCTATTGTCATCACAAAGAAATAAAAATGCTCCATGAACTCTGTCATAACAATGCTCCAAACCCTTGTGATCACAATATTCCAAAACACTTGTCATCACAATGCCCCATGACACTCGTCATCACAATTATCCATGGTCTGCTCATCACAATGCTCCATGACATTTGCCATCACAATGCTCAATACACTTGTCATCAAAATGCTCCCTGTCATTATTGTCTGTATGCTCCTTGAACCCTGTCATGACAAGACTCCATGCCTTTTTCATCACAATGATCCATGCCTTTTTCATCACAATCCTCCAATATTCCTGTAATCACAATGCTTCATGCCCTTGTCATCACAATGTTCTATGACGCATATCATTAGAATGCTCCTTGGACTTCTCCTCACAATGCTCCTTGACCTTGTCATCACAATGTTCCAAGACCCCTGTAACCACAGTGGTACCTTCCCCTTTTCATCAGTATGCTCCATGAGATTTGTCATCACAAGGCTCCATGGTTTTCTTATCACAGTGCTCCAGGACATTGTCATCACAATGATTCATGACCTTGTTATGAAAATTTTCAATGGCCCTTCACATCATAATGCTCCAAGCCCTAGTCATCACAATGCTCCATTATATTTGTCCTCACAATCCTCCATTACATTTGGCATCACAATGCTCCCTGCCATTGTCATCACAATGGACTATGACATATGTCATCACAATGCTCCATGGCACCTTTCTTCAAAATACTCCATGAACTTCTCATCACAATGTTCCATGCCCCTGTCATCACAATGCTCCATGCCGTTGTCATCACAATTCTCCATGACCCCTGTCATCACAATGCTCCGTGACTCCAGTCATCACAATGCTTCACTAAATTTGTCATCACAATGTTCCATGCCCGCGTCATCACAAGGCTCTGTGACGTTTGTAACAACAATGTTCCATGAACTTTTCATCACAGTGTTCCGTGACACTTGTCATCACAATGCTCCATGCCTTTGTCATAAGAATGCTCCATGACCCTTGTCATCACAATGTGCCACACACTTTTCATCAAAACGGTCCGCAAATTTGTCATTGCAATGCTCCATAAACCTTGTAATCACAATGCTCCTTGCACTTCTCATCACAATGGTCCATTACCACTCCCATAACAATGTTCCATGAACCATGCCATCACGATGTTTCTGGGGCTTGTCATCACAAGGCTCCATGACACTTCTCATCACACTGCTCCAAGAACCCTGTAATCACAATGCTCCATGCCCCTTTTCAACTCAATGTTCCATGAACCCTGTCATCACAATGCACCATGCCCATCATCATAGTGCTTCATGCTATTGTCATCACAATGAAATCAAAATGCTCCATGAACTCTGTCATAACAATGCTGCAAACCCTTGTGATCACAATATTCCATAACACTTGTCATCACAATGCCCATTGACAATCGTCATGACAGTTATCCATGGTCTTCTCATCAAAATGCTCCATGACCTTTGTCATCACAGTGCTCAATACACTTGTCATCAAAATGCTCCCTCACCCTTGTTGTCTGTATGCTCCTTGAACCCTGTCAGGACAAGGCTCCATGCCTTTCTCATCACAATGATCCATGCACTTTTCATCACAATGTTCCAAGACCCCTGTAATCACAATGATCCATGTCCTTGTCATCACAAAGCTCTATGAGGCATGTCATTAGAATGTTCCTTGGTCTTCTCCTGACATTGATCCATGCCCTTGTCATCACAATGTTCCCAGACCCCGGTAATCACAGTGGTCCATGCCCCTTTTCTTCAGTATGCTCCATGAGATTTGTCATCACAAGGCTCCATGGTTTTCTTAACACACTACTCCAGGAACTTGTCATCACAATGCTTCACGACATTGTCATGAAAATTCTCAATGGCTCTTTTCATCATAATGGTCCAAGCCCTAGTTATCACAATGCTCCATTATATTTGTCATCAAAATCCTCCATTACATTGGGCATCACAATACTCCCTGCCATTGTCATCGCAATGGACTATGACATATGTCATCACAATGCTCCCTGACACCTTTATTCAAAATACTCCATGATCATCTCATCACAATGCTCCATGCCCTTGTCATCACAATGCTCCATGACCACTGTCATCACAATGCTCCGTGACTCCATTCATCACAATGCTTCATAACATTTGTCATCACAGTGGTACATGCCCGCATCATCACAAGGCTCTGTGACCTTTGTAACCACAATGCTCCATGAACTTTTAATCACAATGCTCCGTGACACTTGTCATCACAATGCTCCATGCCTTTGTCAGAAAAATGCTCCATGACAATTGTCATCAAAATGTGCCACACGCTTTTTATCACAACCGTCCACAAATTTGTCATCACAATGCTCCATAAACATTGAAAACACAATGCTCCTTTCCCTTCTCATCACAATGCTCCATTAACCCATCATAACAATGATCCATGACCCCTGCCATCACAATGTTCCACGGCATTGTCATCACAAGGCTCCAAGACACTGGTCATCACAATGCTCTAAGACACCTGTAATCACAATGCTCCATGCCCTTGTCATCACAAAGCTCCATGACACATGTCATCAGAATGTTCCATGGCCTTCTCATCAAAATGCTCCATGCCTTGTCATCACAGTGCTCCAAGACGCCTGTAATCACAATGCTCCATGCCCATTTTCATCAGTATGCTCCATGACATTTGTCATCACAAGGCTGCAAGGTTTTCTCATCACAATGCTCCAGGACATTGTCCTCACAATGCTTCACGACCTTGTCATGACAATTCTCAATGGCCCTTGTCATCATAATGCTCCAATCCCTAGTCATCACAATGCTCCCTTATATTTGTCATCACAATCCTCCATTACATTTGTCATCACAATGCTCCCTGCCATTGTCATCACAATGGACCATGACATATGTCATCACAATCCTCCCTGACACGTCTTCACAATATTCCATGACCTTCTCACCACAATGCTCCATGCCCTTGTTATCACAATGCTCCATGACCCCTGTCATCACAATGTTCCGTGACTCCAGGCATCACAATGATTCATAACATTTGTCATCACAGTGGTTGATGCCCGCGTCATCATAAGGCTCTGTGACCTTTTTAACCACAATGCTCCTTGAACATTTCATCACAATGCTCCGTGACCCTTGTCATCACAATGCTCCATGCCTTTGTAAGAAAAATTCTCTGACCCTTGCATGACCCTTGTCATCCCAACGGTCCACAAATTATTCATCGCAGTGCTCCATAAACCTTGTAATCACAATGTTCCATGCCCTTCTCATCACAGTGCTCCATTACCCCTCTCATAACAATGCTCCATGACACCCGCCATCACAATGTTC
Source organism: Mesoplodon bidens (assembly GCF_964165515.1). Taxonomy (NCBI): domain Eukaryota; kingdom Metazoa; phylum Chordata; class Mammalia; order Artiodactyla; family Ziphiidae; genus Mesoplodon; species Mesoplodon bidens. The sequence continues at coordinate 484,064 of NW_027672312.1, read as the reverse complement.
CACGGCCTTATCATCACAAGTCTCCATGACACTTGTCATCACAATGCTCCAAGACCCCTGTAATCGCAATGCTCCATGCCCCTTTTCATTTCTATGCTCCATGGACCATGTCATCACAATGCATCATGCCCATCATAATAATCCTTCCGGCTATTGTCAGCACAATGAAATCAAAATTCTACATGACCTCTGTCATCACAGTGCTCCATGACCCCTGTCATCACAAAACTCCATGAACATTTTCAGCCCAATGCTCCATGACATTTGTCATTAAAATGATCCATGCCCTTGTCATCCCAATGCTCCATGACACCTGTATTCATAATGTTTTGTGACGCTTGTCATCACAGTGCTCCATGACACCTATTGTCACAATGCTCCATGCATTTCTCAGCAAAATGCTACATGATATTGTCATTGCAATGCTCTATGCGCTTGTCATCACAATACTCCATTACCATTGTCATCACAATCCTCCATGAACCTTGGGATCACATTGCTTCATGCCCTTGTCATCACAATGCTCCATGCTCCTTGAAATCAAAATGATGCATGACCTCTGTCATCGCAGTGCTCTAAACCCTAGTGATCACAATGATCCATAACACTTGTCATCACAACACTCCATGATGCCTGTCATCACAATGCTCCATACGCTTTTCATCACAATGCTCCATGACCTTTGTCATCACAATTCTCAATACACTTGTCATCAAAATGCTCCCTGACAATTGTCGTCAGAATGCTCCTTGAATTCTGTCACGAAAAGGCTCCATGGGTTTTTCATCACAATGCCCCATGCCGTTTTCATCACAATGCTGCATGCTATTGTTATCAAAATACTCCACAAGCTTGTCATCAGAAAGCTCCTTGACCATTGTCATCACAATTCTCCATGCACTTGTCAGCACAATGCTCCCTGACCCTTGTCATCACAATGCTCCAAGCCATTGTCATCACAATGCTCCATTATATTTATCATCACAATCCTCGATTACATTTGGCATCACAATGCTCCCTGCCATTGTCATCGCAATGGATCGTGACATATGTCATCACAATGCTCCGTGACACCTGTCTTCACAATACTCCATGACCTTCTCATCACAACGCTCCATGCCCTTGTCATCACAATGCACCATGTCCACTGTCATCACAATAATCTCTGAAATTTGTCAGACCAATTCTCCATGCCGCTCTCATCACAGTGCTCCAAGCCCTTTTCATCACAATGCTACATGACCCCTGTCATCACAATGCTCTGTGACTCCAGTTATCACAATGCTTCATAACATTTGTCATCACAATGGTCCATGCCCACATCATCACAAGGCTCTGTGACGTTTGTAACCACAATGCTACATGAACTTTTCATCACAATGCTCCGTGACTCTTGTCATCACAAAGCTCCATGCCTTTGCCAGAAAAATGCTCCATGACCCTTGTCATCACAGTGTGTCATGCACTTTTCGTCACAACGGTCCACAAATTTGTCTTTGCAATGCTCAATAAACTTTGGAATCACAATGCTCCATACCCTTCTCATCAAAATGCTCCATTATCCCTGTCATAACAATGCTCCATGACCCCTGCCATCACAATGTTCCACGGCCTTGTCATCACAAGGCTCCATGACACTTGTCATCACAATGCTCCAAGACCCCTGTAATCACAATGCTCCATGCCCTTGTCATCACAAAGCTCCATGACACATGTCACCAGAATGTCCCATGGCCTTCTCATCAAAAGGCTCCATGCCCTTGTCATCACAATGCTCCAAGACCACTGTAATCACAATGCTCCATGCCCCTTTTAATCTCTATGCTCCATGAACCCTGTCATCAAAATGCATCATGCCCATCATCATAATGCTTCCAGCTATTGTCAGCACAATTAAATCAAAATTCTCCATGACCTCTGTCATCACAATGCTCCATGACTCCTGTCATCACAATACTCCATGAAAATTTTCAGCCCAGTTCTCCATGACGCTTGTCATCACAATGATCCATTAACATATAATCCCAATGCTCCATGACCCCTGTATTCACAATGCTCCTTGACGCTTGTCATCACAGTGCTCCATGACACCTATCATCACAATGCTCCATGCCTTTGTCAACAAAATGCCTCATGACTTGTCATTACAATGCTCTATGTGCTTGTCATCACAACACTGCATTTCCATTGTCATCACAATCCTCCAAGAATCTTGGGATCACATTGCTTCATGCACTTGTCATCACAATGCTCCCTGCTCTTCTCATCAAAATGCACATCGCCCTTGTCATCAAAGTTCTCCATGACTTTGTCATCACAAAGATCCATAAACGCTCTCATCACATTGCTCCATGCCCTTGTCTTCAAAAAGCTCCATGACACATATCATCAGAAAGTTCCATGGCCTTCTCATCACAATGCTCCTTGCCCTTTCCATCACAATGTTCCATTACCCCGTCATCACAATGCTCCATGACCCCTGACATCACGATGTTCCAAAGACTTTTCATCACAAGGCTCCATGACCCTTCTCATCACAATGCTCCAAGACCTCTAAAATCACAATACTCCATGTCCCTTTTCATCTCAATAAACCATGAACCCTCTCATCACAACGTACCATACCCATCATCATAATGCTTCATGGTATTGTCATCAAAATGACATCAAAATGCTCCATGACCTCTGTCATAACCATGATCCAAACCCTTATGATCACAATATTCCATAACACTTGTCATCACAATGCCCCATGACGCCCGTCATCACAATTATCCATGGTCTTCTCATCACAATGCTCCATGACATATGTCATCACAATGCGCCATGAGCGTGTCTTCACAGCGCTCCTCAAACTTGTCATCACAATGCTCCATAAACCTTGTCATCACAAAGCTCCATGCACTTCTCATCAAAATGCTCTCTCACCACTGATATCACAATGTTACATCACTATTCATCACAATACTCCCTCACCCCTGTCATCACAATGTTCCATGACTCCTGTCATCACAATGCTACTTGCAATTATTTTCACAATGTTCGATGACCCCTGACATCACAATGTTCCATAACCCCTGTCATCTAAATGCTCCATGACCATTTTCATCAAATTGATTCATGACCCCTGACATCACAATATTCCATAACCCCTGTCATTAAAATGATCCATGACCCTGTGCATCAAATTGCTCCAGGACCCTGTCATCACAATGCTCCATGACCCCTGTCATCACAATACTCCTTGAACATTTTCAGCCCAATGCTCCATTACCCTTGTCATCACAATGATCCATGCCCTTGTCATCCCAATGCTCCATGACCCCTGTATTCACAATGCTCCGTGATTCTTGTCATCACAGTGCTCCATGACACCTGTCATCACAATGCTCCATGCACCTATCATCACAATGCTCCATGCCCTTGTTATCACAATGCTCCATGACCACTGTCATCCCATTGCACCGTGACCCAAGTCACCACAATGTTTCATAACATTTGTCATCACAATGGTCCATGCCCGCATCATCAAAAAAATCTGTGACCATTGTAACCACAATGCTCCATGAATTTTTCATCACAATGCTCCGTGACCCTGTCATCACAATGCTCCATGCCTTTCTCAGAAAAATGCTCCATGACCCTTGTCATCAAAATGTGCCGCACGCTTTTTATCACAACGGTCCAGAAATTTGTCATCGCAATGCTCCATAAACATTGAAAACACAATGCTCCTTTCCCTTCTCATCACAATGCTCCATTAACCCATCATAACAATGATCCATGACCCCTGAAATCAGAATGTTCCACGGAATTGTCATCACAAGGCTCCAAGACACTTGTTGTCACAATGCACCAAGACCCCTCTAATCACAATGCTCCATGCCCTTGTCATCACAAAGCTCCATGCCACAGGTCATCAGAATGTTCCATGGCCTTCTCATCAAAATGATCCATGCCTTGTCATCACAGTGCTCCAAGACGCCTGTAATCACAATCCTCCATGCCCATATTCATCAGTATGCTCCTTGAGATTTGTCATCACAAGGCTCCAAGGTTTTCTCATCACAATGCTCCAGGACATTGTCCTCACAATGCTTCACGACCTTGTCATGACAATTCTCAATGGCCCTTGTCATCATAATGCTCCAATCCCTAGTCATCACAATGCTGCATTATATTTGTCATCACAATCCTCCATTACATTTGTCATCACAATGCTCCCTGCCATTGTCATCACAATGGACCATGACATATGTCATCAAAATGCTCCCTGACATGTCTTCACAATATTCCATGACCTTCTCATTACAATGCGCCATGCCCTTGTCATCACAATGCTCCATGACCCCTGTCATCACAATGTTCCGTGACTCCAGGCATCACAATGATTCATAACATTTGTCATCACTGGGGTCGATGCCCACGTCATCATAAGGCTCTGTGACCTTTGTAACCACAATGCTCCATGAATATTTCATCACAATGCTCCATGACCCTTGTCATCACAATGCTCCATGCCTTTTAAGAAAAATTCTCTGACCCTTGCATGACCCTTGTCATCCCAACGGTCCACAAATTATACATCGCAATGCTCCATAAACCTTGTAATCACAATGTTCCGTGCCCTTCTCATCACAGTGCTCCATTACCCCTCTCATAACAATGCTCCATGACACCCGCATTCACAATATTCCACGGCCTTATCATCACAATTCTCCATGACACTTGTCATCACAATGCTCCAAGACCCCTGTAATCACAATGTTCCATGCCCCTTTTCATCTCAATGCTCCATGAACCCTGTTATGACAATGCATCATGCCCATCATCATAATGCTTCCGGCTATTTTCACCACAATGAAATCAAAATTCTCCATGACCTCTGTCATCACAATGATCCATGACCCCTGTCTTCACAATACTCCATGAACATTTTCATCCCAATGCTCCATGACCCTTGTCATCACAATGATCCATGCCCTTGTCATCCCAATGCTCCATGACCCATGTATTCACAATGCTCCGTGATGCTTGTCATCACAGTGCTCCATGACACCTGTCATCACAATGTCCCATGCCTTTGTCAGCAAAATGCTACATGACCTTGTCATTACAATGCTCTATGCGCTTTTCATCACAATGCTCCATTACTATTGTCATCACAATCCTGCATGAACTTTGGGATCACATTGCTTCATGCTCTTGTCATCACAATTCTCCATGCTCCTGAAATCAAAATGATCCATGACCTATGTCATCACAATGCTCCAAACCCTTGTGATCACAAAGTTCAATAACCTTTCTCATCACAACGCTCCATGATGCCTGTCATCACAATACTCCATGCCCTTTTCATGAAAATGCTCCATGAATTTTGTCATCACAATTCTCAATACACTTGTCATTACAATGCTCCCTGACACTTGTCGTCTGAATGCTCCTTGAACACTGTCACGAAAAGGCTCCATGCCTTTTTCATCACAATGTCCCATGCCATTTTCATCACAATGCTCCATGCCACTGTCATCACAATGCTCCATTACCTTTGTCATCAGAATCCTCCATGACACTTGGCATCACAATGCTCCATGCCATTGTCATCACAATGGGCCTTTACATATGTCATCACAATGCTCCCTGACACCTGTCTTCACAATACTGCATGAACTGGTCATCACAATGCTCCATGCCATTGCCATCACAATGCGCCGTTCCAACTGTCATCGCAATAATCCACGAAAATTATTAGAAGAATGCTTCATGCCGTTTCATCACAATGCTCTAAGATCCCTATCCTCACAATGCTACGTGACTCCAGTCATCACAAATCTTCATGACCTTTGTCTTCACTATGGTCCATGCGCTCGTCATCAACAGTCTCTGTGAACATTTTAACCACAATGCTCCATGAAATTTTCAGCACAATGCCCTTTGACCCTTGTCATCACAATGCTCTATGCCTTTCTCAGCACAATGCTCCATGACCCTTGTCATCACAATGCTCCATGCGCTTGTCAGCACAATGTTCTATGACACATGTCAACAAGATGCACCATGCGCTTGTCATTACAGTGCTCCACAATCTGGTCATCACAATGCTCCATAAACCTTGTCATCACAATGCTCCATGCATTTCTCATCAAAATGCTCTCTCACCACTGATATCACAGTGTTACATCACTGTTCGTCACAATAATCCCTCACCCCTGTCATCATAATGTTCCATGACTCCTGTCATCACAATGGTACATGCACTTATCATCACAATGTTCGATGACCCCTGACATCACAATGTTCCGTAACACCTGTCATCAAAATGCTCCATGACACTTTTCATCAAAATGCTACATGACACCTGATATCACAATGTTCCATAACACCTCTCATCAAAATGTTCCATGACACTTTTCATCAAATTGCTCCATGACCCTGTAATCACAATGCTCCCTGCCCTTCTCATCACAATGCACAACGCCCTTGTCATCAAAATGCTCCATGTCCTTGTCATCACAAAGATCCATGACCCTTGGCATCACAATGCTCGATGGCCTTCTCATCACAATGCTCCATGCCCTTGACATCACAATGCTCCATTACCCATGTCATAATAATGCTCCATGACCACTGCCATCACGATGTTCCTTGGCCTTTTCATCACAAGGCTCCATGACCCTTCTCATCACATGCTCCAAGACAACTGTAATCACAATGCTCCATGCCCCTTTTCATCTCAATGATCCATGAACCCTGTCATCACAATGCAACATTCCCATCATCATAATGCTTCATGCTATTGTCATCACAAAGAAATAAAAATGCTCCATGAACTCTGTCATAACAATGCTCCAAACCCTTGTGATCACAATATTCCAAAACACTTGTCATCACAATGCCCCATGACACTCGTCATCACAATTATCCATGGTCTGCTCATCACAATGCTCCATGACATTTGCCATCACAATGCTCAATACACTTGTCATCAAAATGCTCCCTGTCATTATTGTCTGTATGCTCCTTGAACCCTGTCATGACAAGACTCCATGCCTTTTTCATCACAATGATCCATGCCTTTTTCATCACAATCCTCCAATATTCCTGTAATCACAATGCTTCATGCCCTTGTCATCACAATGTTCTATGACGCATATCATTAGAATGCTCCTTGGACTTCTCCTCACAATGCTCCTTGACCTTGTCATCACAATGTTCCAAGACCCCTGTAACCACAGTGGTACCTTCCCCTTTTCATCAGTATGCTCCATGAGATTTGTCATCACAAGGCTCCATGGTTTTCTTATCACAGTGCTCCAGGACATTGTCATCACAATGATTCATGACCTTGTTATGAAAATTTTCAATGGCCCTTCACATCATAATGCTCCAAGCCCTAGTCATCACAATGCTCCATTATATTTGTCCTCACAATCCTCCATTACATTTGGCATCACAATGCTCCCTGCCATTGTCATCACAATGGACTATGACATATGTCATCACAATGCTCCATGGCACCTTTCTTCAAAATACTCCATGAACTTCTCATCACAATGTTCCATGCCCCTGTCATCACAATGCTCCATGCCGTTGTCATCACAATTCTCCATGACCCCTGTCATCACAATGCTCCGTGACTCCAGTCATCACAATGCTTCACTAAATTTGTCATCACAATGTTCCATGCCCGCGTCATCACAAGGCTCTGTGACGTTTGTAACAACAATGTTCCATGAACTTTTCATCACAGTGTTCCGTGACACTTGTCATCACAATGCTCCATGCCTTTGTCATAAGAATGCTCCATGACCCTTGTCATCACAATGTGCCACACACTTTTCATCAAAACGGTCCGCAAATTTGTCATTGCAATGCTCCATAAACCTTGTAATCACAATGCTCCTTGCACTTCTCATCACAATGGTCCATTACCACTCCCATAACAATGTTCCATGAACCATGCCATCACGATGTTTCTGGGGCTTGTCATCACAAGGCTCCATGACACTTCTCATCACACTGCTCCAAGAACCCTGTAATCACAATGCTCCATGCCCCTTTTCAACTCAATGTTCCATGAACCCTGTCATCACAATGCACCATGCCCATCATCATAGTGCTTCATGCTATTGTCATCACAATGAAATCAAAATGCTCCATGAACTCTGTCATAACAATGCTGCAAACCCTTGTGATCACAATATTCCATAACACTTGTCATCACAATGCCCATTGACAATCGTCATGACAGTTATCCATGGTCTTCTCATCAAAATGCTCCATGACCTTTGTCATCACAGTGCTCAATACACTTGTCATCAAAATGCTCCCTCACCCTTGTTGTCTGTATGCTCCTTGAACCCTGTCAGGACAAGGCTCCATGCCTTTCTCATCACAATGATCCATGCACTTTTCATCACAATGTTCCAAGACCCCTGTAATCACAATGATCCATGTCCTTGTCATCACAAAGCTCTATGAGGCATGTCATTAGAATGTTCCTTGGTCTTCTCCTGACATTGATCCATGCCCTTGTCATCACAATGTTCCCAGACCCCGGTAATCACAGTGGTCCATGCCCCTTTTCTTCAGTATGCTCCATGAGATTTGTCATCACAAGGCTCCATGGTTTTCTTAACACACTACTCCAGGAACTTGTCATCACAATGCTTCACGACATTGTCATGAAAATTCTCAATGGCTCTTTTCATCATAATGGTCCAAGCCCTAGTTATCACAATGCTCCATTATATTTGTCATCAAAATCCTCCATTACATTGGGCATCACAATACTCCCTGCCATTGTCATCGCAATGGACTATGACATATGTCATCACAATGCTCCCTGACACCTTTATTCAAAATACTCCATGATCATCTCATCACAATGCTCCATGCCCTTGTCATCACAATGCTCCATGACCACTGTCATCACAATGCTCCGTGACTCCATTCATCACAATGCTTCATAACATTTGTCATCACAGTGGTACATGCCCGCATCATCACAAGGCTCTGTGACATTTGTAACCACAATGCTCCATGAACTTTTAATCACAATGCTCCGTGACACTTGTCATCACAATGCTCCATGCCTTTGTCAGAAAAATGCTCCATGACAATTGTCATCAAAATGTGCCACACGCTTTTTATCACAACCGTCCACAAATTTGTCATCACAATGCTCCATAAACATTGAAAACACAATGCTCCTTTCCCTTCTCATCACAATGCTCCATTAACCCATCATAACAATGATCCATGACCCCTGCCATCACAATGTTCCACGGCATTGTCATCACAAGGCTCCAAGACACTGGTCATCACAATGCTCTAAGACACCTGTAATCACAATGCTCCATGCCCTTGTCATCACAAAGCTCCATGACACATGTCATCAGAATGTTCCATGGCCTTCTCATCAAAATGCTCCATGCCTTGTCATCACAGTGCTCCAAGACGCCTGTAATCACAATGCTCCATGCCCATTTTCATCAGTATGCTCCATGACATTTGTCATCACAAGGCTGCAAGGTTTTCTCATCACAATGCTCCAGGACATTGTCCTCACAATGCTTCACGACCTTGTCATGACAATTCTCAATGGCCCTTGTCATCATAATGCTCCAATCCCTAGTCATCACAATGCTCCCTTATATTTGTCATCACAATCCTCCATTACATTTGTCATCACAATGCTCCCTGCCATTGTCATCACAATGGACCATGACATATGTCATCACAATCCTCCCTGACACGTCTTCACAATATTCCATGACCTTCTCACCACAATGCTCCATGCCCTTGTTATCACAATGCTCCATGACCCCTGTCATCACAATGTTCCGTGACTCCAGGCATCACAATGATTCATAACATTTGTCATCACAGTGGTTGATGCCCGCGTCATCATAAGGCTCTGTGACCTTTTTAACCACAATGCTCCTTGAACATTTCATCACAATGCTCCGTGACCCTTGTCATCACAATGCTCCATGCCTTTGTAAGAAAAATTCTCTGACCCTTGCATGACCCTTGTCATCCCAACGGTCCACAAATTATTCATCGCAATGCTCCATAAACCTTGTAATCACAATGTTCCATGCCCTTCTCATCACAGTGCTCCATTACCCCTCTCATAACAATGCTCCATGACACCCGCCATCACAATGTTCCACGGCCTTATCATCACAAGTCTCCATGACACTTGTCATCACAATGCTCCAAGACCCCTGTAATCGCAATGCTCCATGCCCCTTTTCATTTCTATGCTCCATGGACCATGTCATCACAATGCATCATGCCCATCATAATAATCCTTCCGGCTATTGTCAGCACAATGAAATCAAAATTCTACATGACCTCTGTCATCACAGTGCTCCATGACCCCTGTCATCACAAAACTCCATGAACATTTTCAGCCCAATGCTCCATGACATTTGTCATTAAAATGATCCATGCCCTTGTCATCCCAATGCTCCATGACACCTGTATTCATAATGTTTTGTGACGCTTGTCATCACAGTGCTCCATGACACCTATTGTCACAATGCTCCATGCATTTCTCAGCAAAATGCTACATGATATTGTCATTGCAATGCTCTATGCGCTTGTCATCACAATACTCCATTACCATTGTCATCACAATCCTCCATGAACCTTGGGATCACATTGCTTCATGCCCTTGTCATCACAATGCTCCATGCTCCTTGAAATCAAAATGATGCATGACCTCTGTCATCGCAGTGCTCTAAACCCTAGTGATCACAATGATCCATAACACTTGTCATCACAACACTCCATGATGCCTGTCATCACAATGCTCCATACGCTTTTCATCACAATGCTCCATGACCTTTGTCATCACAATTCTCAATACACTTGTCATCAAAATGCTCCCTGACAATTGTCGTCAGAATGCTCCTTGAATTCTGTCACGAAAAGGCTCCATGGGTTTTTCATCACAATGCCCCATGCCGTTTTCATCACAATGCTGCATGCTATTGTTATCAAAATACTCCACAAGCTTGTCATCAGAAAGCTCCTTGACCATTGTCATCACAATTCTCCATGCACTTGTCAGCACAATGCTCCCTGACCCTTGTCATCACAATGCTCCAAGCCATTGTCATCACAATGCTCCATTATATTTATCATCACAATCCTCGATTACATTTGGCATCACAATGCTCCCTGCCATTGTCATCGCAATGGATCGTGACATATGTCATCACAATGCTCCGTGACACCTGTCTTCACAATACTCCATGACCTTCTCATCACAACGCTCCATGCCCTTGTCATCACAATGCACCATGTCCACTGTCATCACAATAATCTCTGAAATTTGTCAGACCAATTCTCCATGCCGCTCTCATCACAGTGCTCCAAGCCCTTTTCATCACAATGCTACATGACCCCTGTCATCACAATGCTCTGTGACTCCAGTTATCACAATGCTTCATAACATTTGTCATCACAATGGTCCATGCCCACATCATCACAAGGCTCTGTGACGTTTGTAACCACAATGCTACATGAACTTTTCATCACAATGCTCCGTGACTCTTGTCATCACAAAGCTCCATGCCTTTGCCAGAAAAATGCTCCATGACCCTTGTCATCACAGTGTGTCATGCACTTTTCGTCACAACGGTCCACAAATTTGTCTTTGCAATGCTCAATAAACTTTGGAATCACAATGCTCCATACCCTTCTCATCAAAATGCTCCATTATCCCTGTCATAACAATGCTCCATGACCCCTGCCATCACAATGTTCCACGGCCTTGTCATCACAAGGCTCCATGACACTTGTCATCACAATGCTCCAAGACCCCTGTAATCACAATGCTCCATGCCCTTGTCATCACAAAGCTCCATGACACATGTCACCAGAATGTCCCATGGCCTTCTCATCAAAAGGCTCCATGCCCTTGTCATCACAATGCTCCAAGACCACTGTAATCACAATGCTCCATGCCCCTTTTAATCTCTATGCTCCATGAACCCTGTCATCAAAATGCATCATGCCCATCATCATAATGCTTCCAGCTATTGTCAGCACAATTAAATCAAAATTCTCCATGACCTCTGTCATCACAATGCTCCATGACTCCTGTCATCACAATACTCCATGAAAATTTTCAGCCCAGTTCTCCATGACGCTTGTCATCACAATGATCCATTAACATATAATCCCAATGCTCCATGACCCCTGTATTCACAATGCTCCTTGACGCTTGTCATCACAGTGCTCCATGACACCTATCATCACAATGCTCCATGCCTTTGTCAACAAAATGCCTCATGACTTGTCATTACAATGCTCTATGTGCTTGTCATCACAACACTGCATTTCCATTGTCATCACAATCCTCCAAGAATCTTGGGATCACATTGCTTCATGCACTTGTCATCACAATGCTCCCTGCTCTTCTCATCAAAATGCACATCGCCCTTGTCATCAAAGTTCTCCATGACTTTGTCATCACAAAGATCCATAAACGCTCTCATCACATTGCTCCATGCCCTTGTCTTCAAAAAGCTCCATGACACATATCATCAGAAAGTTCCATGGCCTTCTCATCACAATGCTCCTTGCCCTTTCCATCACAATGTTCCATTACCCCGTCATCACAATGCTCCATGACCCCTGACATCACGATGTTCCAAAGACTTTTCATCACAAGGCTCCATGACCCTTCTCATCACAATGCTCCAAGACCTCTAAAATCACAATACTCCATGTCCCTTTTCATCTCAATAAACCATGAACCCTCTCATCACAACGTACCATACCCATCATCATAATGCTTCATGGTATTGTCATCAAAATGACATCAAAATGCTCCATGACCTCTGTCATAACCATGATCCAAACCCTTATGATCACAATATTCCATAACACTTGTCATCACAATGCCCCATGACGCCCGTCATCACAATTATCCATGGTCTTCTCATCACAATGCTCCATGACATATGTCATCACAATGCGCCATGAGCGTGTCTTCACAGCGCTCCTCAAACTTGTCATCACAATGCTCCATAAACCTTGTCATCACAAAGCTCCATGCACTTCTCATCAAAATGCTCTCTCACCACTGATATCACAATGTTACATCACTATTCATCACAATACTCCCTCACCCCTGTCATCACAATGTTCCATGACTCCTGTCATCACAATGCTACTTGCAATTATTTTCACAATGTTCGATGACCCCTGACATCACAATGTTCCATAACCCCTGTCATCTAAATGCTCCATGACCATTTTCATCAAATTGATTCATGACCCCTGACATCACAATATTCCATAACCCCTGTCATTAAAATGATCCATGACCCTGTGCATCAAATTGCTCCAGGACCCTGTCATCACAATGCTCTCTGCCCTTCTCATCAGAATGCACATCACCCTTGTTATCAAAATGCTCCATGTCCTTTTCAACACAAAGATCCATGACACTTGGCATCAAAATGCTCCATGTCTTTGTCATCACAATGCTCCATGAAAGCCCTCATCACATTGCTCCATGCCCGTGTCAACACAAAGCTCCATGACGCATGTCATCAGAATGCTCCATCCCTTCTCCTCACAATGCTCCATGACCCCTGCCATTACGATGTTCCATGGACTTGTCATCACAAGGCTCCATGACACTTCTCATCACAATGCTCCATGACTTTTGTCATCACAATGCTCAATACACTTGTCATCAAAATGCTCCCTGACACTTGTCGTCAGTATGCTCTTTGAACCCTCTCATGACAAGTCTCCATGACTTTTTCATCACAATGATACATGTCGTTTGCATGATAATGCTCCAGTACACCTGTAATCAAAATGCTCCATGCCTTGTTATCACAAAGCTCCATGACTCATGTCATCAGAATGCTCCATGGCCTTCTCATCACAATGCTCCATGCCCTTGTCATCACAATGCTCCAAGACCAATGTAATCACAGTGTTCCATGCCCCTTTTCATCCCAAGGATCCATGAACCCTCTCATCAAATTGCACCATGCCCTTCATCATAATGCTTCATGCTATTGTCATCACAATGAAATCAAAATGCTCCATGACCGCTGTCATAACAATGCTCCAAACCCATGTGATCCCAATATTCCATAAAACTTGTCCTCACAATGCCCATGACGCTCGTCATCACAATTATCCATGGTCTTCTCATCACAATGCTCCATGACCTTTGTCATCACAATGCTCAATACACTTGTCATCAAAATGCTCCCTGACCCTTGTTGTCTGTATGCTCCTTGAACCCTGTCATGACAAGGCTCCATACCGTTTTCATCACAATGATCCATTCCCTTTTCATCACAATGCTCCAAGACCCCTGTAATCACACTGCTCCATGCCCTTGTCATCACAAAGCTCCATGACGCATGTCATCAGAATGCTCCATGGCTTTCTCATCACATTGATCCAAGACCTTGCCATCACAATGCTCCATTACACCTGTCATTACAGTGCTCCTTAACCCCTGCCATCACGATGATCCATGGACTTGTCATAACAAGGCTCCATGACACTTCTTATCACAATGCTCGAAGACCCCTGTAATCACAGTGCTCCATGCCCCTTTTCATCAGTATGCTCCATGAGGCTTGTCATTACGAGGCTCCATGATTTTCTCATCACAATGCTCCAGGAGTTTGTCATCACAATGCTTCATGCCCTTGTCATAAAAATTCTCAATGGCCATTCTCATCATAATGATGCAAGCCCTAGTCATCACAATGCTCCATTATATTTGTCATCAGAATCCTCCATTACATTTGGCATCACGATGCTCCCTGCCAATGTCATCACAATGGACCATGACATATGTCATCACAGTGCTCCCTGACAGCTGTCTTCACAATACTCCATGACCATCTCATCACAATGCTCCATGCCCTTGTCATCACAATGCACCATGACCACTCTCATCACAATACTCTATGAAACTGGTCAGACCAATGTTTCATGCCCCTGTCATCACAATGCTCCATGCCCTAGTCATCACCATGCTCCATGACCCATGTCATCACCATGCTCCATGACCCCTGTCATCACAATGCTCCGTGACTCCAGTCATCACAATGCGGCATAACGTTTGCCATCACAATGGTCCATGCCCGCGTCATCACAAGGCTCTGTGACATTTGGAACCACAATGCTCCATGAACTTTTCATCACAATGCTCCATGACCATTGTCATCACAATGCTCCATGCCTTTGGCAGAAAAATATTCAATGTCCCTTGTCATCACAATGTGCCGCACGCTTTTCCTCACAACGGTCCACAAATTTTCATTGCATTGCTCCATTAACCTTGTAATCAAAATGCTCCATGCATTTCTCATCAAAATGCTCTCTCACAAGAGATATCACATTGTTACATCACTAGTCGTCACAATACTCCCTCACCCTGTAATCACAATATTCCATGACCCCAGTCATCACAATTCTACATCCCCTTATAATCACAATGTTCCATGAACCCTGACATCACAATGTTCCATAACCCCTGTCATCAAAATGCTCCATGATCTTTACATCCCAAAGCTCCATGACACCTGACATCACAATGTTCTATAACCCCTGGCTTCAAAATGTTCCATTACACTTTTCATCAAATTCCTGCATAACCTGTCACAAAAATAATCCCTGCCCTTCTCATCACAATGCACCACACCCTTGTCAACAAAATGCACCATGACCTTTGTCATCACAAAGCTCCATGACCCTTGGCATCACAATGCTCCATGTCATTGTCATCACAAAGCTCCATGACACTTGTCATCACAATGCTCGATGCCCTTCTCATAACAATGCTCCATGTCCTTGTCATTACAAACCTCATTGACTCATGTATCACAGTGTTCCGTGCCCTTGTCATCACAATGCTCCATGCCCACTCTCATCACAATAATCCATGAAACATATCAGACCAATGGTCCTTGCCCTTCTCATCACAATTCTCCAAGACCCTTGTAATCACAATGCTCCATGCCCCTTTTCATCTCAATGCTCCATGAACCCTTTCAACACAATGCACGATGCCCATCATCACAATGCTTCAGGCTATTGTCATCACAATGAAATCAAAATGCTCGATGACCTCTGGCATCACAATGCTCCAAACTCTTTTGATCACAATGTTCCATAACCCTTATCATCACAGCACCCCATGACGCCCATCATCACAATTATCCATGATCTTCTCATCACTATGCTCCATAACCCTTGTCATCACCATGCTCTATACACTTGTCATCACAATGCTCCCTGACACTGGTCGTCAGTATGCTCCTTGAACGCTATCATGACAAGGCTCCATGCCCTTTTCATCACAATTCTCCAAGACACCTGTAATCGCAGTGCTCCATGCACTTGTCATCACAAAGCTCCATGACGCATGTCATCAGAATACTCCATGGCCTCCTCACAATGCTCCATGCCCTTGTCATAACAATGTTCCAAGACTCCTGTAATCACAATGCCCCATGCCCCTTTTCATCAGAATGCTCCATGAGACTTGTCATCACAAGTCTCCATGGTCTTCTATTCACAATGCTACATTTCCTTGTCATCACAATGTTCCATGACCCCTGTAATCACAATACTCCATGAATATTTTCAGCCCAATGCTCCATGACCTTCTCATCACAATGCTCCATGACCAATATCATCACAATGCTCCATGACCACTGTCATCACAACACACCATGATCGCTGACAACACAGTGATACGGGACACTTGTCATCACAATGCTCAATTCCCTACTCATCACAATGCTCCATGATCCCTGTCATCACTATACTACATGAACAGTTTAAGCACAATGCTCCATGACGCTTATCATCACAATGATCAATGCCCTTGTCATCCCAATGCTCCATGACCCCTGTATTCACAATGCTCAGTGACGCATGTCACCAAAGTGATCCATGACACCTGTCATCACAATGCTCCATGCCTTTGTCAGCAAAATGCTACATGACATTGTCATTACAATGTTCTATGTGCTTGTCATCACAAAACTGCATTACCATTGTCATCACAATCCTCCATGAACCTTGGAATCATATTGCTTCATGCCATTGTCATCACAATGCTCCATGCTCCTTGAAATCAAAATGATCCATGATTCTGTCATCACAATGCTCCAAAATTTGTGATCACAATGTTCCATAACACTTGTCATCACAATGCTCCCTGACTCTTGTCCTCAGAATGCTCCTTGAACCCTGTCACTAAAAGGCTCCATGCATTTTTCATCACAAAGCCCCATGCCATTTTCATCACAATGCTCCATGCCATTGTCATCAAAATATCCCACAATTTTGTCATCAAAATGCTCCATGACCCGTGTCATCACAATTCTCCGTGCACTTGCCAGCACAATGCACCCTGACCTTTGTCATCACAATGCTCCAAGCCATTGTCATCACAAAGCTTCATAACCTGTGTCATCAGAATCCTCCATGACACTTGGCATCACAATGCTCCATGTCATTGTCATCACAATGGGCCATTACATATGTCATCACAATGCTCCCTGACACCTGTCTTCACAATACAGCATGACGTGGTCTTCACAATGCTCCATGCCCTTGTCATCAAAATGCGCCATTCCAACTTACATTGCAATAATCCATGATACTTATAAGACCAATGACCCATGCCCTTGTAATCACAATGCTCATGGCCTTGTTATCAAAATGCTCCGTTACTCCAGTCATCACAATTCTTCATGACCTTTGTCATCAAAATGTTCCATGCCCTCATAATCAACAGTCTCTGTGACCTTTTTAACCTCAATGCTCCATGAAATTTTCATCACAATGCTCTTTGGCCCTTGTCATCACAATGCTCTATGCCTTTCTCAGCACAATGCTCCATGACCGTTGTCATCACAATGCTCCATGCACTTGTCAGCCCAATGATCCATGACACGTCATCACAATGCACCATGCGCTTGTAATCACAGTGCTCCACAATCTTGTCATCACAATGCTCCATGCACTTCTCATCAATATGCTCTCTCACCACTGATATCACAATGTTACATCACTGTTCATCTCAATACTCCCTCACCCCTGTCATCACAATGTTCCATGACTCCTGTCATCACAATGCTACATGCACTTATCATCACAGTGTTCGATGACCTATGACATCACAATGTTCCATAACCCCTGTCATCAAAATGATCCATGACGCTTTTCATCAAAATACTCCATGTCCCCTGACATCACATTTAACCATAGCCCTTGTCATTACAGTGCTCCATGACGCTCATCATCTCAATTATCCATGGTTTTCTCATCACAATGCTCCATGGTCTTGCCATCACAATGCTCCATGCCCTGGTCATCACAATGCTCCATGTCCCTTGTCATCACATTTCTCACGTCCTTGTCTTCACAACGCTCCATGACAGTTCTCTTCACAATGTTACATGCTTTTGCCATCAAAATTCTCCATGCACATATCATCACAATGCCCCATGACCCCTGTCATAGCAAGCTCCATGCCTCTGTCATCACAATGCTTCACGACATTTTCATAAAAATTCTCAATGGCCGTTGTCATCAAAATGCTCCATGACACTTGTCATCACAATGCTCCAAGCCCTTGTCATCACAGTGATCAATTACATTTGTCATCACAATCCTCCAAAACACTTGGCATCACAATGCTCCATGCCATTGTCATCACAATGGAACATGAAATATGTCATCACAATGCTCCCTGACACCTGTCTTCACAATACTCCATGACATTGTCATCACATGTGCCCTGCCCAATGTCAACACAATTATCCATGAAACTTGTCAAACCAATGCTCCATGCCACTGTCATCACAATGTTCCATGCCCTTGTCATCACAATGCTCCATGACACCAGTTCTCACAATGCTCCGTGACTCCAGTCATCACAAGGCTTCATGACCTGTGTCATCACAATGATCCATGCCCTCATCATCACAAGGCTCTGTGAACATTGTCACCACAATGCTCCATGAACTTTTCATCACAATGCTCCGTGACACTTGTTACCACAATGCTCCATCCCTTTGTCAACTCAATGCTCCATGACCCTTGTCATCACAATGTTCCATGCACTTGTCAGTGCAGTGCTCCATGACCCATGTCATCACAATGCTCCAGAAACCTTGTCATCACAATGCTCCTTGCACGTCTTATCAAAAGGCTCTCTCACCACTGATATCAAAATGTTCCCTCACTAGTCATCACAATACACCCACTCCCCTGTCATCACAATGGTCCATAACACCTGTCATGAAAAAGTTCCATGACCCCTGACATCACAATATTCCATAAACCCTGTCATCAAAATGTTCCATGACTCTTTTCATCAAATTGCTCCATGACCCTGTCATCACAATGCTCCCTGCCCTTCTCATCACAATGCACAACGCCCTTGTCATCAAAATGCTCCATGACATTGTCATCACAAAGATCCATGACCCTTGTCATCACAATGCTCCATGTCATTGTCATCACAGTGCTCCATGATCACTCTCATCACATTGATGCATGCCCTTGTCGCCACAAAGCTCCATGACACATGTCATCAGAATGATCCATGGCCTTCTCATCACAGTGCTCCATGCCCATGCCATCACAATGCTCCATTACACCTGTCATCACAATGCCCCAAGACCCCTGTAATCACAATGATCCATGCCCCTTTTCATCTCAATGCTCCATGAGCCCTGTCTTGACAATGCACCATGCCCACCATCATAATGCTTCATGCTATTGTCATCACAATGAAATCATAATGTTCCATGTCCTCTCTCATAACAATGCTCCAAATCCTTCTGATCTAAATGTTCCATAACACTTATCATCACAATGCCCCATGACGCTCGTCATCACAATTATCCATGGTCTTCTCATCACAAGGCTCCATGACATTTGTCACCACAATGCTCAATACCATTGTTATCACAAAGCTACCTGACACTTGTCCTAAGTATGCTCCTTGAGCCCTGGGATGACAAGGCTCCATGGCCTTCTCATCCCAATGCTCCATGCCCTTGTCATCACAGTGCTCCACAACCCCTGTAATCACAAGGCTCCATGCCAATTTTCATCAGAATGCTCCATGAGACATATCATCACAAGGCTCCATGGTCTTCTCATCACAATGCTCCAGTACCTTGTCATCACAATGCTCCATTACACCTGTCATCACAATACTCCATGAACATTTTCAGCCCAATGTTCCATGAACTTCTCATCACCATGCTCCATGACCCCTGTCATTACAATGCTCCATGACCCCTGTCATCACAACGCTCCATGTCCCTTGTCATCACAATACTCCATGAACATTTTCATCCCAATGCTACATGACCCTTGTCATCACAATGATCCATGCCCTTGTCATCCCAATGCTCCATGACCCCTGTATTCACAATGCTCCGTGACGCTTGTCATCACAGTGCTCCATGACACCTGTCATCACAATGCTCCATGCCATTGTCAGCAAAATGCTACATGACATTGTCATTACAAAGCTCTATGCACTTGTCATCACAATACTCCATTACCATTGTCATCACAATCCTCCATGAACTTTGGGATCACATTGTATCATGCCCTTGTCATCACAATGCTCCATGCTCCTTGAAATCAAAATGATCCATGACCTGTGTCATCACAATGCTCCAAACACTTGTGGTCACAATGTTCCGTAACACTTGTCATCACAATTCTCCATAATGCCTGTCATCACAATATTCCATGCCCTTTTCATCACAATGCTCCATGACCTTTGTCATCACAAATCTCAATACACTTGTCATCACAATGCTCCCTGACTCTTTTCGTCAGAATGCTCCTTGAACCCTGTCACGAAAAGGCTCCATGCATTTTTCATCA
This sequence comes from Mesoplodon bidens, assembly GCF_964165515.1. Taxonomy (NCBI): domain Eukaryota; kingdom Metazoa; phylum Chordata; class Mammalia; order Artiodactyla; family Ziphiidae; genus Mesoplodon; species Mesoplodon bidens. Next base: position 463,133 of record NW_027672312.1, on the reverse strand, counting down.
CAATGCCCCATGCCGTTTTCATCACAATGCTCCATGCCATTGTCATCAAAATACTCCACTAGCTTGTCATCAGAATGCTCCATGACCTTTATCATCACAATTCTCCATGCACTTGTCAGCACAATGCTCCCTGACCCTTGTCATCACAATGCTCCAAGCCATTGTCATCACAATGCTCCATTACATTTGTCATCAGAATCCTCCATGATACTTGGCATCACAATGCTCCATGCCATTGTCATCACAATGGGCCATTACATATGTCATCACAATGCTCCCTGACACCTCTCTTCACAATAAAGCATGACCTGGTCTTCACAATGCTCCATGCCCTTGTCATCACTATGCTCCATACCCTTGTTATCACAATGCACCATGACCCATGTCATCACAGTGCTCCGTGAGTACAGTCATCACCATGCTTCATGACATTTGTCATCACTATGGTCCATGCCCTCGTCATCAACAGTCTCTGTGACCATTTTCATCTCAATGCTCAATGAAATTTTCATCACAATACTCTTTGACCCGTGTCATCACAATACTCTATGCCTTTCTCAGCACAATTCTCCATGACCGTTGTCATCACAATGCTCCATGTGCTTGTCAGCACAATGCTCCATGACACATGTCATCACAGTGCACCATGCGCTTGTCATCACAATGCTCTATTACCCCAGTTCTCACAATGCTCTCTGACTCCAGTCATCACAAGGCTGCTTGACCTGTGTCATCACAATGATCCATGCCCTCATCATCACAAGTCTCTGTGAACTTTGTCACCACAATGCTCCATGAACTTTTAATCACAATGCTCCGTGACACTTCTTATCACAATGCTCCGTCCCTTTGTCAACTCAATGCTCCATGTCCCTTGTCATCACGTTACTCCATGAACAATTTCGTCCCAATGCTCCATGCCACTTTTCATCTCAATGATCCATGAACCCTGTCATCACATTGCACCATGCCCATCATCATAATGTTTCATTCTATTGTCATCAAAATGAAATCAAAATGCTCCATGACCTCTGTCATAACAATCCTCCAAACCCTTGTGATCACAATATTCCATAACTCTTGTCATCACAATGCCCCATGACTCTCGTTATCACAATTATCCATGGTCTTCTCATCACAATGTTCCATGCCCTTGTCATCACAATGCGCCATTCCAAATGTCATTGCAATAATCCATGAAAATTATTAGACCAATGCTCCATGCCCTTGTCATCGCAATGCTCCATGCCCTTGTTATCACAATGCCCCATGACCACTGTCATCACAATGCTCCGTGACTCCAGGCATCACAATGCTTCATGAACTTTGTCATCACAATGGTCCATGCCCTCGTCATCAACGCTCTCTGTGACCTTTTTAACCACAATGCTCCATGAACTTTTCATCACGATGCTCTTTGACCCTTGTCATCACAATGCTCCATGCGCTTTTCAGCACAATGCTCCATGACACGTCATCACAATGCACCATTAGCTTGTCATCACAGTGCTCCAAAATCTTGTCATCACAATGCTCCATAAACATAGTCATCACAATGCTCCATGCAATTATCATCAAAATGCTCTCTCAACACTGATATCACAATGTTACATCACAATTCGTCACAATACTCCCTCACCCCTGGCATCGCAATGTTCCATGACTCCTCTCTTCACCATGCTACATGCATTTTCATCACAATGTTCGATGACCCCTAACATCACAAAGTTCCATCACCCCTGTCATCAAAATGCTCCATGACGCTTTTCATCAAATTGCTCCATGACCCTGTCATCAAAATGCTCCAGGCCCTTGTCATCACAAAGCACAACACCCTTGTCATCAAAATGCTCCATGACATTTGTCATCACAAAGATCCATGACACTTGGAATCACAATGCTCCATGTCATTGTCATCACGATGCTCCATGAACGCTCTCAACACATTGCTCCATGCACTTGTCATTACAAAGCTCCATGACACATGTCATCAGAATGCTCCATGGCCTTCTCATCACAATGCACCATGCCCTTGCCATCACAATGCTCCATTACACCTGTCAAAAAAATGCTCCATGACACCTGCCATCACAGTGTTCCATGGTCTTGTCATCACAAGGCTCCATGACCGTTCTCATCACAATGCTCCAAGACCCCTGTAATCACATAGCTCCATGTCCCTTTTCATCTCAATGATCCATGAACCCTGTCATCACAATGCACCATGCCCATCATCATAATGCTTCATGCTATTGTCATCAAAATGAAATCAAAATGCTCCATGACCTCTGTCATAACAATGCTCCAAACCCTTGTGATCACAATATTTCATAACTCTTGTCATCACAATGCCCCATGACTCTCGTTATCACAATTATCCATGGTCTTCTCATCACAATGCTCCATGACCTTTGTCATCACTGTGCTCAATACACTTGTCATCAAAATGCTCCCTGACACTTATTGTCTGTATGATCCTTGAAACCTGTCATTACAAAGCTCCATGCCATTTTCATCACAATGATCCAGGTCTTTTCATCACAATGTTCCAAGACCCCTGTAATCACAATGCTCCATGACCTTGTCATCACAAAGCTCACTGACGTATGCCATTAGAATGCTCCTTGGCCTTCACCTCACAATGCTCCATGCCCATGTCATCACAAAGTTCCAAGACACCTGTAATCAAAATGGTCCATGTCCCTTTTCTTCAGTATGCTCCATGAGATTTGTCATCACAAGGCTCCTTGGTATTCTCATCACAATGCTCCAGGAACTTGTCATCACAATGCTACATGACATTTCATAAAAATTCTCAATGGCCCTTTTCATCATAATGCTCCAAGACCTAGTCATCACAATGCTTCATTATGTTTGTCATCACAATCCTACATTACATTTGGCATCAAAATGCTCCCTGTCATTGTCATCGCAATGGACCATGACATATGTCATCACAATGCTCCCTGACACCTTTCTTCAAAATACTCCATGAACTTCTCATCACAATGTTCCATGCCCCTATCATCACAATGCTCCCTGCCCTTCTCATCACAATGCACAACACCCTTGTCATCAAAATGCTCCATGACATTTGTCATCACAAAGATCCATGACACATGGCGTCACAATGCTCCATGTCATTGTCATCACGATGCTCCATGAACACTCTCATCACATTGCTCCATGCCCTTGTCATTACAAAGCTCCATGACACATGTCATCAGAATGCTCCATGGCCTTCTCCTCACAATGCACCACGCCCTTGCCATCACAATGCTCCATTACACCTGTCATAAAAATGCCCCATGACACCTGCCATCACGATGTTCCATGGGCTTGTCATCACAAGGCTCCATGACCGTTCTCAACACAATGCTCCAAGACCCATGTAATCACAATGCTCCATGACCCTTTTCATCTCACTGATCCATGAACCCTGTCATCACATTGCACCATGCCCATCATCATAATGCTTCATGCTATTGTCATCAAAATGAAATCAAAATGCTCCATGACCTCTGTCATAACAATGCTCCAAACCCTTGTGATCACAATATTCCATAACTCTTGTCATCACAATGCCCCATGACTCTCGTTATCACAATTATCCATGGTCTTCTCATCACAATGCTCCATGCCCATGTCATCACAATGCGCCATTCCAAATGTCATTACAATAATCCATGAAACTTATTAGACCAATGCTCCATGCCCTTGTCATCACAATGCTCCATGCCCTTGTTATCACAATGCCCCATGACCACTGTCATCACGATGCTGCGTGACTCCAGGCATCACAATTCTTCATGAACTTTGTCATCACATTGGTCCATGCCCTCGTCATCAACGGTCTCTGTGACCTTTTTAACCACAATGCTCCATGAACTTTTCATCACAATGCTCTTTGACCCTTGTCATCACAATTCTCCATGCGCTTTTCAGCACAATGCTCCATGACACATGTCATCACAATGCACCATTAGCTTGTCATCACAGTGCTCCAAAATCTTGTCATCACAATGCTACATAAAACTTGTCATCACAATGCTCCATGCAATTATCATCAAAATGCTCTCTCAACACTGATATCACCATGTTACATCACAGTTCGTCACAATACTCCCTCACCCCTGGCATCGCAATGTTCCATGACTCCTGTCTTCACCATGCTACATGCATTTTCATCACAATGTTCGATGACCCCTGACATCACAATGTTCCATCACCCCTGTCATCAAAATGCTCCATGACACTTTTCATCAAATTGCTATGACCCTGTCATCAAAATGCTCCAGGCCCTTGTCATCACAATGCACAACACACTTGTCATCACAATGCACAACACCCTTGTCATCAAAATGCTCCATGACATTTGTCATCACAAAGATACATGACACTTGGCATCACAATGCTCCATGTCATTGTCATCACGATGCTCAATGAACGCTCTCATCACATTGCTCCAAGCCCTTGTCATTGCAAAGCTCCATGACACAAGTCATCAGAATGCTCCATGGCCTTCTCATCGCAATGCACCACGCCCTTGCCATCACAATGCTCCAATACACCTTTCAAAAAAATGCTCCATGACACCTGCCATCACGATGTTCCATGGTCTTCTCATCACAAGGCTCCATGACCGTTCTCATCACAATGCTCCAAGACCCCTGTAATCACAATGCTCCATGCCCCTTTTCATCTCTATTATCCATGAACCCTGTCATCAAAATGCACAATGCCCATCATCATAATGCTTCATGCTATTGTCATCAAAATGAAATCAAAATGTTCCATGACCTCTGTCATAACAATGCTCCAAATCCTTGTGATCACAATATTTCATAACTCTTGTCATCACAATGCCCCATGACTCTCATTATCACAATTATCCATGGTTTTCTCATCACAATGCTCTATGACCTTTGTCATCACAATGCTCAATACACTTGTCATCAAAATGCTCCCTGACACTTATTGTCTGTATGATCCTTGAAACCTGTCATTACAAGGCTCCATGCCATTTTCATCACAATGATCCATGTCCTTTTCATCACAATGTTCCAAGACCCCTGTAATCACAATGCTCCATGCCCTTGTCATCACAGAGCTCAATGACGTATGTCATTATAATGCTCCTTGGCTTTCACCTCACAATGCTCCATGCCCATGTCATCACAAAGTTCCAAGAAGCCTGTAATCACAAAGGTCCATGTCCCTTTTCTTCAGTATGCTCCAAGAGATTTGTCATCACAAGGCTCCATGGTATTCTCATCACAATGCTCCAGGAACTTGTCATCACAATGCTACATGACTTGTCATAAAAATTCTCAATGGCCCTTTTCATCATAATGCTCCAAGCCCTAGTCATCACAATGCTTCATTATGTTTGTCATCACAATCCTACATTACATTTGGCATCACAATGCTCCCTGTCATTGTCATCGCAATGGACCATGACATATGTCATCACAATGCTCCCTGACACCTTTCTTCAAAATACACCATGAACTTCTCATCACAATGCTCCATGCCCCTATCATCACAATGCTCCATGCCCTTGTCATCACAATGCTCCATGATCCCTGTCATCACATTGCTCTGTGACTCCAGTCATCACAATGCTTCATAACATTTGTCATCACAATGGTCCATGCCCGCATCTTCTCAAGAATCTGTGACAACCATTGTAACCACAGTGCTCCATGAACTTTTCATCACAATGCTCCGTGACCCTTGTCATCAGAATTCTCCATGCCTTTGTCAGAAAAATGCTCCATTACACTTGTCATCACAATGTGCCACGCGCTTTTTATCACAACGGTCCACAAATTTGTCATCACAATGCTCCATAAACATTGAAAACACAATGCTCCTTTCCCTTCTCATCACAATGCTCTATTAACCCATCATAACAATGATCCATGACCTCTGCCATCACAATGTTCCACGGCATTGTCATCACAAGTCTCCAAGACAGTTGTCATCACAATGCTCCAAGACCCCTGTAATCACAATGCTCCATGCCCTTGTCATCACAAAGCTCCTTGACACATGTCATCAGAATGTTCCATGTCCTTCTCAACAAAATGATCCATGCCTTGTCATCACAGTGCTCCAAGACCCCTGTAATCACAATGCTCCATGCCCCTTTTCATCAGTATGCTCCATGAGGTTTGTCATCACAAGGCTCCATGGTTTTCTCATCACAATGCTCCAGGACCTTGTCATCAAAATGCTTGACGACCTTGTCATGAAAATTCTCAAAGGCCCTTGTCATCATAATGCTCCAATCCCTAGTCATCACAATGCTCCATTATATTTGTCATCACAATGCTCCATTACATTTGTCATCACAATGCTCCCTGCCATGTCATCACAATGTGCCATGACATATGTCATCACAATGCTCCCTGACACATGTCTTCACAATACTCCATGACCTTCTCATCACAAAGCTCCATGCCCTTGTCCTCACAATGCTCCATGACCCCTGTCATCACAATGTTCCGTGACTCCAGGCATCACAATGCTTCATAACATTTGTCATCACATTGGTCGATGCCCGCGTCATCATAAGGCTCTGTGACCTTTGTAACCACAATGCTCCATGAACATTTCATCACAATGCTCCGTGACCCTTGTCATCACAATGCTCCATGCCTTTGTAAGAAAAATTCTCTATGACCCTTGCATGACCCTTGTCATCCCAACGGTCCACAAATTATTCATCGCAATGCTCCATAAACGTTGTAATCACAATGTTCCATGCCCTTCTCATCACAATGCTCCACTAAACCTCTCATAACAATGCTCCATGACACCCGCCATCACAATGTTCCACGGCCTTATCATCACAAGTCTCCATGACACTTGTCATCACAATGCTCCAAGACCCCTGTAATCACAATGCTCCATGCCCCTTTTCATCTCAATGCTCCATGAACCCTGTCATCACAATGCATCATGCCCATCATCATAATGCTTCCGGCTATTGTCACAACAATGAAATCAAAATTCTCCATGACCTCTGTCATCACAATGCTCCATGACCCCTGTCATCACAATACTCCATGAACATTTTCAGCCCAGTGCTCCATGACCATTGTCATCACAATGATCCATGCCCTTGTCATCCCAATGCTCCATGACCCCGCTATTCACAATGCTCCGTGATGCTTGTCATCACTGTGCTCCATGACACCAGTCATCACAATGCTTCATGAACTTTGTCATCACAATGGTCCATGCCCTCGTCATCAACAGTCTCTGTGACCTTTTTAACCACAATGCTCCATGAACTTTTCATCACAATGCTCTTTGACCCTTGTCATCACAATGCTCCATGCGCTTTTCAGCACAATGCTCCATGACTTATGTCATCACAATGCACCATTAGCTTGTCATCACAGTGCTCCAAAATCTTGTCATCACAATGCTCCATAAACCCTGTCATCACAGTGCTCCATGCAATTATCATCAAAATGCTCTCTCAACACTGATATCACAATGTTACATCACAATTCGTCACAATACTCCCTCACACCTGGCATCGCAATGTTCCATGACTCCTGTCTTCACCATGCTACATGCATGTTCATCACAATGTTCGATGACCCCTGACATCACAATGTTCCATGACCTATGTCATCAAAATGCTCCATGACGCTTTTCATCAAATTGCTCCATGAACCTGTCATCAAAATGCTCCCTGTCCTTCTCATCACAATGCACAACACCCTTGTCATCAAAATGCTCCATGACATTTGTCATCACAAAGATCCATGACACTTGGCATCACAATGCTCCATGTCATTGTCATCACGATGCGCCATGAACACTCTCATCACATTGCTCCATGCCCTTGTCATTACAAAGCTCCATGACACATGTCATCAGAATGCTCCATGGACTTCTCCTCACAATGCACCACACCCTTGCCATCACAATGCTCCATTACATCTGTCATAAAAATGCACCATGACACCTGCCATCACGATGTTCCATGGCCTTGTCATCACAAGGCTCCATGACCGTTCTCATCACAATGCTCCAAGACCCCTGTAATCACAATGCTCCATGACCCTTTTCATCTCAATGATCCATGAACCCTGTCATCACATTGCACCATGCCCATCATCATACTGCTTCATGCTATTGTCATCAAAATGAAATCAAAATGCTCCATGACCTCTGTCATAACAATGCTCCAAACCATTGTGATCACAATATTCCATAACTCTTGTCATCACAATGCCCCATGACTCTCGTTATCACAATTATCCATGGTCTTCTCATCACTATGCTCCATGCCCTTGTCATCACAATGCGCCATTCCAAATGTCATCACAATAATCCATGAAACTTATTAGACCAATGCTCCATGCCCTTGTCATCACAATTCTCAATACACTTGTCATCAAAATGCTCCCTGACACTTATTGTCTGTATGATACTTGAAACCTGTCATTACAAGGCTCCATGCCATTTTCATCACAATGATCCATGTCCTTTTCATCACAATGTTCCAAGACCCCTGTAATCACAATGCTCCATGCCCTTGTCATCATAAAGCTCAATGACGTATGTCATTAGAATGCTCCTTGGCCTTCTCCTCACAATGCTCCATGCCCATGTCATGACAAAGTTCCAAGACCCCTGTAATCACAATGGTCCATGTCCCTTTTCTTCAGTATGCTCCATGAGATTTGTCATCACAAGGCTTCATGATATTCTCATAACAATGCTCCAGGAACTTTTCATCACAATGCTACATGACCTGTCATAAAAATTCTCAATGGCCCTTTTCATCATAATGCTCCAAGCCCTAGTCATCACAATGCTTCATTATGTTTGTCATCACAATCCTACATTACATTTGGCATCACAATGCTCCCTGTCATTGTCATCGCAATGGACCATGACATATGTCATCACAATGCTCCCTGACACCTTTCTTCAAAATACTCCATGAACTTCTCATCACAATGCTCCATGCCCCTATCATCACAGTGCTCCATGCCCTTGTCATCACAGTGCTCCATGACCCCTGTCATCACATTGCTCCGTGACTCCAGTCATCACAATGCTTCATAACATTTGTCATCACAATGGTCCATGCCCGCATCATCACAAGAATCTGTGACGACCTTTGTAACCACAGTGCTCCATGAACTTTTCATCACAATGCTCCGTGACCCTTGTCATCAGAATGCTCCATGCCTTTGTCAGAAAAATGCTCCATGACCCTTGTCATCACAATGTGCCACGCACTTTTTATCACAACGGTCCACAAATTTGTCATCACAATGCTCCATAAACATTGAAAACACAATGCTCCTTTCCCTTCACATCACAATGCTCCATTAACCCATCATAACTATGATCCATGACCTCTGCCATCACAATGTTCCACGGCATTGTCATCACAAGTCTCCAAGACACTTGTCATCACAATGCTCCAAGACCACTGTAATCACAATGCTCCATGCCCTTGTCATCACAAAGCTCCATGACACATGTCATCAGAATGTTCCATGTCCTTCTCATCAAAATGATCCATGCCTTGTCATCACAGTGCTCCAAGACCACTGTAATCACAATGCTCCATGCCCCTTTTCATCAGTATGCTCCATGAGGTTTGTCATCACAAGGCTCCATGGATTTCTCATCACAATGCTCCAGGAACTTGTCATCACAATGCTTCACGACCTTGTCATGAAAATTCTCAATGGCCCTTGTCATCATAATGCTCCAATCCCTAGTCATCACAATGCTCCATTATATTTGTCATCACAATCCTCCATTACATTTGTCATCACAATGCTCCCTGCCATTGTCCTCACAATGGACCATGACATATGTCATCACAATGCTCCCTGACACATGTCTTCACAATATTCCATGACCTTCTCATCACAATGCTCCATGCCCTTGTCATCACAATGCTCCATGACCCCTGTCATCACAATGTTCCGTGACTCCAGGCATCACAATGCTTCATAACATTTGTCATCACAGTGGTCGATGCCCGCGTCATCATAAGGCTCTGTGACCTTTGTAACCACAATGCTCCATGAACATTTCATCACAATGCTCCGTGATACTTGTCATCACAATGCTCCATGCCTTTGTAAGAAAAATTCTCTATGACCCTTGCATGACCCTTGTCATCCCAACGGTCCACAAATTATCCATCGCAGTGCTCCATAAACCTTGTAATCACAATGTTCCATGCCCTTCTCATCACAATGCTGCACTACCCCTCTCATAAGAATGCTCCATGACACCCGCCATCACAATGTTCCACGGCCTTATCATCACAAGTCTCCATGACACTTGTCATCACAATGCTCCAAGACACCTGTAATCACAATGCTCCATGCCCCTTTTCATCTCAATGCTCCATGAACCCTGTCATCACAATGCATAATGCCCATCATCATGATGCTATCGGCTATTGTCACCACAATGAAATCAAAATTCTCCATGACCTCTGTCATCACAATGCTCCATGACCCCTGTCATCACAATACTACATGAACATTTTCAGCCCAATGCTCCATGACCCTTGTCATCAAAATGATCCATGCCCTTGTTATCACAATGCTCCATGACCACTGTCATCACAATGCTCCGTGACTCCAGTCATCACAATGCTTCATGAACTTTGTCATCACAATGGTCCATGCCCTCGTCATCAACAGTCTCTGTTACCTCTTTAACCACAATGCTCCATGAACTTTTCATCACAATGCTCTTTGACCCTTGTCATCACAATGCTCCATGCGATTTTCAGCACAATGCTCATGACACATGTCATCACAATGCACCATTAGCTTGTCATCACAGTGCTCCAAAATCTTGTCATCACAGTGCTCCATGCAATTATCATCTAAATGCTCTCTCAACACTGATATCACAATGTTACATCACAATTCGTCACAATACTCCCTCACACCTGGCATCGCAATATTCCATGACACATGTCTTCACCATGCTACATGCATTTTCATCACAATGTTCGATGACCCCTGACATCACAATGTTCCATGACCCCTGTCATCAAAATGCTCCATGACGCTTTTCATCAAATTGCTCCATGAACCTGTCATCAAAATGCTCCCTGCCCTTCTCATCACAATGCACAACACACTTGTCATCAAAATGCTCCATGACATTTTTCATCACAAAGATCCATGACACTTGGCATCACAATGCTCCATGTCATTGTCATCACGATGTTCCATGAACACTCTCAACACATTGCTCCATGCCCTTGTCATTACAAAGCTCCATGACACATGTCATCAGAATGCTCCATGATCTTCTCCGCACAATGCACCATGCCCTTGCCATCACAATGCTCCATTACACCTGTCATAAAAATGCCCCATGACACATGCCATCACAATGTTCCATGGTCTTGTCATCACAAGGCTCCATGACCGTTTTCATCACAATGTTCCAAGACACCTGTAATCACAATGTTCCATGACCCTTTTCATCTCAATGATCCATGAACCATGTCATCACATTGCACCATGCCCATCATCATAATGCTTCATGCTATTGTCATCAAAATGAAATCAAAATGCTCCATGACCTCTGTCATAACAATGCTCCAAACCCTTGTGATCACAATATTCCATAACTCTTGTCATCACAATGCCCCATGACTCTCGTTATCACAATTATCCATGGTCTACTCATCACAATGCTCCATGCCCTTGTCATCACAATGCGCCATTCCAAATGTCAGTGCAATAATGCATGAAACTTATTAGACCAATGCTCCATGCCCTTGTCATCACAATGCTCCATGCCCTTGTTATCACAATGCCCCATGACCACTTTCATCACAATGCTCCGTGACTCCAGGCATCACAATGCTTCATGACCTTTGTCATCACAATGGTCCATGCCCTCGTCATCAATGGTCTCTGTGACCTTTTTAACCACAATGCTCCATGAACTTTTCATCACAGTGCTCTTTGACCATTGCCATCACAATTCTCAATACACTTGTCATTACAATGCTCCCTGACACTTGTCGTCAGAATGCTCCTTGAACACTGTCACGAAAAGGCTCCATGAGTTTTCCATCACAATGGCCCATGCCATTTTCATCACAATGCTCCATGCCATTGTCATCAAAATACTCCACAAGCTTGTCATCAGAATGCTCCATGACCGTTGTCATCACAATTCTCCATGCACTTGTCAGCACAATGCTCCCTGACCATTGTCATCACAATGCTCCAAGCCATTGTCATCGCAATGCTCCATTACATTTGTCTTCAGAATCCTCCATGACACTTGGCATCACAATGCTCCATGCCATTGTCATCACAATGGGCCATTACATGTGTCATCACAATGCTCCCTGACACCTGTCTTCACAATACTGCATGACCTGGTCATCACAATGCTCCATGCCTTTGCCATCACAATGCGCCATTCCAAGTTTCATCTCAATAGTCCATGAAACTTATTAGAACAATGCTTCATGCCTGTTCATCACAATGCTCTATGAACCCTGTCATCACAATGCTACGTGACTCCAGTCATCACAATTCTTCATGAACTTTGTCATCACAATGGTCCATGCCCTCTTCATCAACGGTCTCTGTGACCTTTTTAAACACAATGCTCCATGAGCTTTTCATCACAATGTTCTTTGAACCTTGTCATCACTATTCTCCATGCGCTTTCCAGCACAATGCTCCATGACACATGTCATTACAATGCACCATTAGCTTGTCATCACAGTGATCCAAAATCTTGTCATCACAATGCTCCATAAAACTTGTCATCACAATGCTCCATGGAATTATCATCAAAATGCTCTCTCAACACTGATATCACAATGTTACATCACAATTTGTCACAGTACTCCCTCACCCCTGGCATCGCAATGTTCCATGACTCCTGTCTTCACCATGCTACATGCATTTTCATCACAATGTTCGATGACCCCTGACATCACAATGTTCCATCACCCCTGTCATCAAAATGCTCCATGACACTTTTCATCAAATTGCTCCATGACCCTGTCATCAAAATGCTCCAGGCCCTTGTCATCACAATGCACAACATCCTTGTCATCAAAATGCTCCATGACATTTTTCATCACAAACATCCATGACACTTGGCATCACAATGCTCCATGTCATTGTCATCACGATGCTCCATGAACGCTCTCATCACATTGCCCCATGCCCTTGTCATTACAAAGCTCCATGACACATGTCATCCGAATGCTCCATGGCCTTCTCATCACAATGCACCACGCCCTTGCCATCACAATGCTCCATTACACCTGTCAATAAAATGCTCCATGACACCTGCCATCACGATGTTCCATGGTCTTCTCCTCACAAGGCTCCATGACCGTTCTCATCACAATGCTCCAAGACCCCTGTAATCACAATGCTCCATGCCCCTTTTCATCTCCATGATCCATGAACCCTGTCATCACAATGCACCATGCCCATCATCATAATGCTTCATGCTATTTTCATCAAAATGAAATCAAAATGCTCCATGACCTCTGTCATAACAATGCTCCAAATCCTTGTGATCACAATATTTCATAACTCTTGTCATCACAAAGCCCCATGACTCTCATTATCACAATTATCCATGGTCTTCTCATCACAATGCTCTATGACCTTAGTCATCACAATGCTCAATACACTTGTCATCAAAATGCTCCCTGACACTTATTGTCTGTATGATCCTTGAAACCTGTCATTACAAGGGTCCATGCCATTTTCATCACAATGATCCATGTCCTTTTCATCACAATGTTCCAAGACCCCTGTAATCACAATGCTCCATGCCCTTGTCATCACAAAGCTCAATGACGTATGTCATTAGAATGCTCCTTGGCTTTCACCTCACAATGCTCCATGCCCATGTCATCACAAAGTTCCAAGACGCCTGTAATCACAAAGGTCCATGTCCCTTTTCTTCAGTATGCTCCAAGAGATTTGTCATCACAAGGCTCCATGGTATTCTCATCACAATGCTCCAGGAACTTGTCATCACAATGCTACATGACTTGTCATAAAAATTCTCAATGGCCCTTTTCATCATAATGCTCCAAGCCCTAGTCATCACAATGCTTCATTATGTTTGTCATCACAATCCTACATTACATTTGGCATCACAATGCTCCCTGTCATTGTCATCGCAATGGACCATGACATATGTCATCACAATGCTCCCTGACACCTTTCTTCAAAATACACCATGAACTTCTCATCACAATGCTCCATGCCCCTATCATCACAATGCTCCATGCCCTTGTCATCACAATGATCCATTATCCCTGTCATCACATTGCTCTGTGACTCCAGTCATCACAATGCTTCATAACATTTGTCATCACAATGGTCCATGCCCGCATCATCTCAAGAATCTGTGACAACCGTTGTAACCACAGTGCTCCATGACTTTTCATCACAATGCTCCGTGACCCTTGTCATCAGAATGCTCCATGCCTTTGTCAGAAAAATGCGCCATTACACTTGTCATCACAATGTGCCACGCACTTTTAATCACAACGGTCCACAAATTTGTCATCACAATGCTCCATAAACATTGAAAACACAATGCTCCTTTCCCTTCTCATCACAATGCTCCATTAACCCATCATAACAATGATCCATGACCTCTGCCATCACAATGTTCCACGGCATTGTCATCACAAGTCTCCAAGACAGTTGTCATCACAATGCTCCAAGACCCCTGTAATCACAATGCTCCATGCCCTTGTCATCACAAATCTCCATGACACATGTCATCAGAATGTTCCATGTCCTTCTCAACAAAATGATCCATGCCTTGTCATCACAGTGCTCCAAGACCCCTGTAATCACAATGCTCCATGCCCCTTTTCATAAGTATGCTCCATGAGGTTTGTCATCACAAGGCTCCATGGTTTCTCATCACAATGCTCCAGGACCTTGTCATCACAATGCTTGACGACCTTGTCATGAAAATTCTCAAAGGCCCTTGTCATCATAATGCTCCAATCCCTAGTCATCACAATGCTCCATTATATTTGTCATCACAATGCTCCATTACATTTGTCATCACAATGCTCCCTGCCATGTCATCACAATGTACCATGACATATGTCATCACAATGCTCCCTGACACATGTCTTCACAATAATCCATGACCTTCTCATCACAAAGCTCCATGCCCTTGTCATCACAATGCTCCATGACCCCTGTCATCACAATGTTCCGTGACTCCAGGCATCACAATGCTTCATAACATTTGTCATCACATTGGTCGATGCCCGCGTCATCATAAGGCTCTGTGACCTTTGTAACCACAATGCTCCATGAACATTTCATCACAATGCTCCGTGACCCTTGTCATCACAATGCTCCATGCCTTTGTAAGAAAAATTCTCTATGACCCTTGCATGACCCTTGTCATCCCAACGGTCCACAAATTATTCATCGCAATGCTCCAAAAACCTTGTAATCACAATGTTCCATGCCCTTCTCATCACAATGCTCCACTAACCCTCTCATAACAGTGCTCCATGACACCCGCCATCACAATGTTCCACGGCCTTATCATCACAAGTCTCCATGACACTTGTCATCACAATGATCCAAGACCCCTGTAATCACAATGCTCCATGCCCCTTTTAATCTCAATGCTCCATGAACCCTGTCATCACAATGCATCATGCCCATCATCATGATGCTTCCGGCTATTGTCACAACAATGAAATCAAAATTCTCCATGACCTCTGTCATCACAATGCTCCATGACCCCTGTCATCAGAATACTCCATGAATATTTTCATCCCAATGCTCCATGACCCTTGTCATCAAAATGATCCATGCTCTTGTCATCCCAATGCTCCATGACCCCTGTATTCACAATTCTCCGTGATGCTTGTCATCACAGTGCTCCATGACACCAGTCATCACAATGCTCCATGCCTTTGTCAGCAAAATGCTACATGACCTTGTCATTACAATGCTCTATGCGCTTTTCATCAAAATACTCCATTACTATTGTCATCAGAATCCTCCATGAACCTTGGGATCACATTGCTCCATGCTCTTGTCATGACAATGCTCCATGCTCCTGAAATCAAAATGATCCATGACCTCTGTCATCACAATGCTCCAAACCCTTGTGATCACAAAGTTCAATAACCTTTGTCATCACAACGCTCCATGATGCCTGTCATCATAATAGTCCATGCCCTTTTCATCAAAATGCTCCTTGAACTTTGTCATCACAATTCTCAATACACTAGTCATTACAATGCTCCCTGACACTTGTTGTCAGAATGCTCCTTGAACACTGTCACGAAAAGGCTCCATGACTTTTTCATCACAATGTCCCATGCCATTTTCATCACAATGCTCCATGCCATTGTCATCAAAATACTCCACAAGCTTGTCATCAGAATGTTCCATGACCGTTGTCATCACAATTCTCCATGCACTTGTCAGCACAATGCTCCCTGACCATTGTCATCACAATGATCCAAGCCATTGTCATCGCAATGCTCCATTACCTTTGTCATCAGAATCCTCCATGACACTTGGCATCACAATGCTCCATGCCACTGTCATCACAATGGGCCATTACATATGTCATCACAATGCTCCCTGACACCTGTCTTCACAATACTGCATGACCTGGTCATCACAATGCTGCATGCAATTGCCCTCACAATGTGCCATTCCAAGTGTCATCGCAATAATCCATGAAACTTATTAGACCAATGCTTCATGCCCTTTCATCACAATGCTCTATGAATCCTGTCATCACAATGCTACGTGACTACAGTCATCACAATTCTTCATGACCTTTGTCATCACAATGGTCCATGCCCTCGTCATCAACAGTCTCTGTGATCTTTTTAACCACAATGCTCCAAGAACTTTTCAGAACAATGCCCTTTGACCCTTGTCATCACAATGCTCTATGCCTTTCTCAGCACAATGCTCCATGACCCTTGTCATCAGAATGCTCCATGTGCTTGTCAGCACAATGCTCCATGACACATGCCATCAAGATGCACCATGCGCTTGTCATCACAATGCGCCATTCCAAATGTCATTGCAATAATCCATGAAACTTATTAGACCAATGCTCCATGCACTTGTCATCACAATGCTCCATGCCCTTGTTATCACAATGCTCCATGACCACTGTCATCACAATGCTCCGTGACTCCAGTCATCACAATGCTTCATGAACTTTGTCATCACAATGGTCCATGCCCTCGTCATCAACAGTCTCTGTGACCTTTTTAACCACAATGCTCCATGAACTTTTCATCACAATGCTCTTTGACCCTTGTCATCACAGTGCTCCATGCGCTTTTCAGCACAATGCTCCATGACTTATGTCATCACAATGCACCATTAGCTTGTCATCACAGTGCTCCAAAATCTTGTCATCACAATGCTCCATAAACCCTGTCATCACAGTGCTCCATGCAATTATCATCAAAATGCTCTCTCAACACTGATATCACAATGTTACATCACAATTCGTCACAATACACCCTCACACCTGGCATCGCAATGTTCTATGACTCCTGTCTTCACCATGCTACATGCATATTCATCACAATGTTCGATGACCCCTGACATCACAATGTTCCATGACCTATGTCATCAAAATGCTCCATGACGCTTTTCATCAAATTGCTCCATGACCCTGTCATCAAAATGCTCCCTGTCCTTCTCATCACAATGCACAACACCCTTGTCATCAAAATGCTCCATGACATTTGTCATCACAAATATCCATGACACTTGGCATCACAATGCTCCATGTCATTGTCATCACGATGCGCCATGAACACTCTCATCACATTGCTCCATGCCTTTGTCATTACAAAGCTCCATGACACATGTCATCAGAATGCTCCATGACCTTCTCCTCACAATGCACCACGCCCTTGCCATCACAATGCTCCATTACATCTGTCATAAAAATGCCCCATGACACCTGCCATCACGATGTTCCATGGCCTTGTCATCACAAGGCTCCATGACCGTTCTCATCACAATGCTCCAAGACCCCTGTAATCACAATGCTCCATGACCCTTTTCATCTCAATGATCCATGAACCCGGTCATCACATTGCACCATGCCCATCATCATAATGCTTAATGCTATTGTCATCAAAATGAAATCAAAATGCTCCATGACCTCTGTCATAACAATGCTCCAAACCATTGTGATCACAATATTCCATAACTCTTGTCATCACAATGCCCCATGAATCTCGTTATCACAATTATCCATGGTCTTCTCATCACTATGCTCCATGCCCTTGTCATCACAATGCGCCATTCCAAATGTCATCACAATAATCCATGAAACTTATTAGACCAATGCTCCATGCCCTTGTCATCACAATTCTCAATACACTTGTCATCAAAATGCTCCCTGACACTTATTGTCTGTATGATCCTTGAAACCTGTCATTACAAGGCTCCATGCCATTTTCATCACAATGATCCATGTCCTTTTCATCACAATGTTCCAAGACCCCTGTAATCACAATGCTCCATGCCCTTGTCATCATAAAGCTCAATGACGTATGTCATTAGAATGCTCCTTGGCCTTCTCCTCACAATGCTCCATGCCCATGTCATGACAAAGTTCCAAGACCCCTGTAATCACAATGGTCCATGTCCCTTTTCTTCAGTATGCTCCATGAGATTTGTCATCACAAGGCTTCATGGTATTCTCATCACAATGCTCCAGGAACTTGTCATCACAATGCTACATGACTTGTCATAAAAATTCTCAATGGCCCTTTTCATCATAATGCTCCAAGCCCTAGTCATCACAATGCTTCATTATGTTTGTCATCACAATCCTACATTACATTTGGCATCACAATGCTCCCTGTCATTGTCATCGCAATGGACCATGACATATGTCATCACAATGCTCCCTGACACCTTTCTTCAAAATACTCCATGAACTTCTCATCACAATGCTCCATGCCCCTATCATCACAATGCTCCATGCCCTTGTCATCACAGTGCTCCATGACCCCTGTCATCACATTGCTCCGTGACTCCAGTCATCACAATGCTTCATAACATTTGTCATCACAATGGTCCATGCCCGCATCATCACAAGAATCTGTGACGACCGTTGTAACCACAGTGCTCCATGAACTTTTCATCACAATGCTCCGTGACCCTTGTCATCAGAATGCTCCATGCCTTTGTCAGAAAAATGCTCCATGACCCTTGTTATCACAATGTGCCACGCACTTTTTATCACAACGGTCCACAAATTTGCCATCACAATGCTCCATAAACATTGAAAACACAATGCTCCTTTCCCTTCACATCACAATGCTCCATTAACCCATCATAACAATGATCCATGACCTCCGCCATCACAATGTTCCACGGCATTGTCATCACAAGTCTCCAAGACACTTGTCATCACAATGCTCCAAGACCACTGTAATCACAATGCTCCATGCCCTTGTCATCACAAAGCTCCATGACACATGTCATCAGAATGTTCCATGTCCTTCTCATCAAAATGATCCATGCCTTGTCATCACAGTGCTCCAAGACCACTGTAATCACAATGCTCCATGCCCCTTTTCATCAGTATGCTCCATGAGGTTTGTCATCACAAGGCTCCATGGATTTCTCATCACAATGCTCCAGGAACTTGTCATCACAATGCTTCACGACATTGTCATGAAAATTCTCAATGGCCCTTGTCATCATAATGCTCCAATCCCTAGTCATCACAAGGCTCCATTATATTTGTCATCACAATCCTCCATTACATTTGTCATCACAATGCTCCCTGCCATTGTCATCACAATGGACCATGACATATGTCATCACAATGCTCCCTGACACATGTCTTCACAATATTCCATGACCTTCTCATCACAATGCTCCATGCCCTTGTCATCACAATGCTCCATGACCCCTGTCATCACAATGTTCCGTGACTCCAGGCATCACAATGCTTCATAACATTTGTCATCACAGTGGTCGATGCCTTCGTCATCATAAGGCTCTGTGACCTTTGTAACCACAATGCTCCATGAACATTTCATCACAATGCTCCGTGATACTTGTCATCACAATGCTCCATGCCTTTGTAAGAAAAATTCTCTATGACCCTTGCATGACCCTTGTCATCCCAACGGTCCACAAATTATTAATCGCAGTGCTCCATAAACCTTGTAATCACAATGTTCCATGCCCTTCTCATCACAATGCTGCACTACCCCTCTCATAACAATGCTCCATGACACCCGCCATCACAATGTTCCACGGCCTTATCATCACAAGTCTCCATGACACTTGTCATCACAATGCTCCAAGACACCTGTAATCACAATGCTCCATGCCCCTTTTCATCTCAATGCTCCATGAACCCTGTCATCACAATGCATAATGCCCATCATCATGATGCTATCGGCTATTGTCACCACAATGAAATCAAAATTCTCCATGACCTCTGTCATCACAATGCTCCATGACCCCTGTCATCACAATACTACATGAACATTTTCAGCCCAATGCTCCATGACCCTTGTCATCAAAATGATCCATGCCCTTGTTATCACAATGCTCCATGACCACTGTCATCACAATGCTCCGTGACTCCAGCCATCACAATGCTTCATGAACTTTGTCATCACAATGGTCCATGCCCTCGTCATCAACAGTCTCTGTTACCTCTTTAACCACAATGCTCCATGAACTTTTCATCACAATGCTCTTTGACCCTTGTCATCACAATGCTCCATGCGCTTTTCAGCACAATGCTCCATGACTTATGTCATCACAATGCACCATTAGCTTGTCATCACAGTGCTCCAAAATCTTGTCATCACAGTGCTCCATGCAATTATCATCTAAATGCTCTCTCAACACTGATATCACCATGTTACATCACAATTCGTCACAATACTCCCTCACACCTGGCATCGCAATGTTCCATGACACATGTCTTCACCATGCTACATGCATTTTCATCACAATGTTCGATGACCCCTGACATCACAATGTTCCATGACCCCTGTCATCTAACTGCTCCATGACGCTTTTCATCAAATTGCTCCATGACCCTGTCATCAAAATGCTCCCTGCCCTTCTCATCACAATGCACAACACACTTGTCATCAAAATGCTCCATGACATTTTTCATCACAAAGATCCATGACACTTGGCATCACAATGCTCCATGTCATTGTCATCACGATGTTCCTTGAACACTCTCATCACATTGCTCCATGCCCTTGTCATTACAAAGCTCCATGACACATGTCATCAGAATGCTCCATGATCTTCTCCGCACAATGCACCACGCCCTTGCCATCACAATGCTCCATTACACCTGTCATAAAAATGCCCCATGACACATGCCATCACAATGTTCCATGGTCTTGTCATCACAAGGCTCCATGACCGTATTCATCACAATGTTCCAAGACCCCTCTAATCACAATGCTCCATGACCCTTTTCATCTCAATGATCCATGAACCATGTCATCACATTGCACCATGCCCATCATCATAATGCTTCATGCTATTGTCATCAAAATGAAATCAAAATGCTCCATGACCTCTGTCATAACAATGCTCCAAACCCTTGTGATCACAATATTCCATATCTCTTGTCATCACAATGCCCCATGACTCTCGTTATCACAATTATCCATGGTCTTCTCATCACAATGCTCCATGCCCTTGTCATCACAATGCGCCATTCCAAATGTCAGTGCAATAATGCATGAAACTTATTAGACCAATGCTCCATGCCCTTGTCATCACAATGCTCCATGCCCTTGTTATCACAATGCCCCATGACCACTGTCATTACAATGCTCCGTGACTCCAGGCATCACAATGCTTCATGACCTTTGTCATCACAATGGTCCATGCCCTCGTCATCAACGGTCTCTGTGACCTTTTTAACCACAATGCTCCATGAACTTTTCATCACAATGCTCTTTGACCATTGTCATCACAATTCTCAATACACTTGTCATTACAATGCTCCCTGACACTTGTCGTCAGAATGCTCCTTGAACACTGTCACGAAAAGGCTCCATGAGTTTTTCATCACAATGTCCCATGCCATTTTCATCACAATGCTCCATGCCATTGTCATCAAAATACTCCACAAGCTTGTCATCAGAATGCTCCATGACCGTTGTCATCACAATTCTCCATGCACTTGTCAGCACAATGCTCCCTGACCATTGTCATCACAATACTCCAAGCCATTGTCATCGCAATGCTCCATTACATTTGTCATCAGAATCCTCCATGATACTTGGCATCACAATGCTCCATGCCATTGTCATCACAATGGGCCATTACATATGTCATCACAATGCTCCCTGACACCTGTCTTCACAATACTGCATGACCTGGTCATCACAATGCTCCATACCATTGCCATCACAATGCGCCATTCCAAGTTTCATCGCAATAGTCCATGTAACTTATTAGACCAATGCTTCATGCCCTTTCATCATAATGCTCTATGAACCCTGTCATCACAATGCTACGTGACTCCAGTCATCACAATTCTTCATGAACTTTGTCATCACAATGGTCCATGCCCTCTTCATCAACGGTCTCTGTGACCTTTTTAAACACAATGCTCCATGAACTTTTCATCACAATGTTCTTTGAACCTTGTCATCACAATTCTCCATGCGCTTTTCAGCACAATGCTCCATGACACATGTCATTACAATGCACCATTAGCTTGTCATCACAGTGATCCAAAATCTTGTCATCACAATGCTCCATAAAACTTGTCATCACAATGCTCCATGGAATTATCATCAAAATGCTCTCTCAACACTGATATCACAATGTTACATCACAATTTGTCACAATACTCCCTCACCCCTGGCATCGCAATGTTCCATGACTCCTGTTTTCACCATGCTACATGCATTTTCATCACAATGTTCGATGACACCTGACATCACAATGTTCCATCACCCCTGTCATCAAAATGCTCCATGACACTTTTCATCAAATTGCTCCATGACCCTGTCATCAAAATGCTCCAGTCCCTTGCCATCACAATGCACAACATCCTTGTCATCAAAATGCTCCATGACATTTGTCATCACAAAGATCCATGACACTTGGCATCACAATGCTCCATGTCATTGTCATCACGATGCTCCATGAACGCTCTCATCACATTGCCCCATGCCCTTGTCATTACAAAGCTCCATGACACATGTCATCCGAATGCTCCATGGCCTTCTCATCACAATGCACCACGCCCTTGCCATCACAATGCTCCATTACACCTGTCAAAAAAATGCTCCATGACACCTGCCATCACGATGTTCCATGGTCTTCTCCTCACAAGGCTCCATGACCGTTCTCATCACAATGCTCCAAGACCCCTGTAATCACAATGCTCCATGCCCCTTTTCATCTCCATGATCCATGAACCCTGTCATCACAATGCACCATGCCCATCATCATAATGCTTCATGCTATTTTCATCAAAATGAAATCAAAATGCTCCATGACCTCTCTCATAACAATGCTACAAATCCTTGTGATCACAATATTTCATAACTCTTGTCATCACAATGCCCCATGACTCTCGTTATCACAATTATCCATGGTCTTCTCATCACAATGCTCCATGACCTTTGTCATCACAATGCCCAATACACTTGTCATCAAAATGCTCCCTGACACTTATTGTCTGTATGATCCTTGAAACCTGTCATTACAAGGCTCCATGCCATTTTCATCACAATGATCCATGTCCTTTTCATCACAATGTTCCAAGACCACTGTAATCACAATGCTCCATGCCCTTGTCATCATAAAGCTCAATGACGTATGTCATTAGAATGCTCCTTGGCCTTCACCTCACAATGCTCCATGCCCATGTCCTCACAAAGTTCCAAGACCCCTGTAATCACAATGGTCCATGTCCCTTTTCTTCAGTATGCTCCATGAGATTTGTCATCACAAGGCTCCATGGTATTCTCATCACAATGCTCCAGGAACTTGTCATCACATTGCTACATGACTTGTCATAAAAATTCTCAATGGCCCTTTTCATCATAATGCTCCAAGCCCTAGTCATCACAATGCTTCATTATGTTTGTCATCACAATCCTACATTACATTTGTCATCACAATGCTCCCTGTCATTGTCATCGCAATGGACCATGACATATGTCATCACAATGCTCCCTGACACCTTTCTTCAAAATACTCCATGAACTTCTCATCACAATGCTCCATGCCCCTATCATCACAATGCTCCATGCCCTTGCCATCACAATGCTCCATGACCCCTGTCATCACATTGCTCCGTGACTCCAGTCATCACAATGCTTCATAACATTTGTCATCACAATGGTCCATGCCCGCATTATCACAAGAATCTGTGACGACCGTTGTAACCACAGTGCTCCATGAACTTTTCATCACAATGCTCCGTGACCCTTGTCATCAGAATGCTCCAGGCCTTTGTCAGAAAAATGCTCCATGACCCTTGTCATCACAAAGTGCCACGCGCTTTTTATCACAACGGTCCACAAATTTGTCATCACAATGCTGCATACACATTGAAAACGCAATGCTCCTTTCCCTTCTCATCACAATGCTCCATTAACCCATCATAACAATGATCCATGACCTCTGCCATCACAATGTTCCACGGCATTGTCATCACAAGTCTCCAAGACACTTGTCATCACAATGCTCCAAGACCCCTGTAATCACAATGCTCCATGCCCTTGTCATCACAAAGCTCCATGACACATGTCATCAGAATGTTCCATGTCCTTCTCATCAAAATGATCCATGCCTTGTCATCACAGTGCTCCAAGAACCCTGTAATCACAATTCTCCATGCCCCTTATCATCAGTATGCTCCATGAGGTTTGTCATCACAAGGCTCCATGGTTTTCTCATCACAGTGCTCCAGGACCTTGTCATCACAATGCTTCACGACCTTGTCATGAAAATTCTCAATGGCCCTTGTCATCATAATGCTCCAATCCCTAGTCATCACAATGCTCCATTATATTTGTCATCACAATCCTCCATTACATTTGTCATCACAATGCTCCCTGCCATTGTCATCACAATGGACCATGACATATGTCATCACAATGCTCCCTGACACATGTCTTCACAATATTCCACGACCTTCTCATAACAATGCTCCATGCCTTTGTCATCACAATGCTCCATGACCCCTGTCATCACAATGTTCCGTGACTCCAGGCATCACAATGCTTCATAACATTTGTCATCACAGTGGTCGATGCCCGTGTCATCATAAGGCTCTCTGACCTTTGTAACCACAATGCTCCATGAACATTTCATCACAATGCTCCGTGATACTTGTCATCACAATGCTCCATGCCTTTGTAAGAAAAATTCTCTATGACCCTTGCATGACCCTTGTCATCCCAACGGTCCACAAATTATTCATCGCAGTGCTCCATAAACCTTGTAATCACAATGTTCCATGCCCTTCTCATCACAATGCTGCACTACCCCTCTCATAACAATGCTCCATGACACCCGCCATCACAATGTTCCACGGCCTTATCATCACAAGTCTCCATGACACTTGTCATCACAATGCTCCAAGACACCTGTAATCACAATGCTCCATGCCCCTTTTCATCTCAATGCTCCATGAACCCTGTCATCACAATGCATAATGCCCATCATCATGATGCTATCGGCTATTGTCACCACAATGAAATCAAAATTCTCCATGACCTCTGTCATCACAATGCTCCATGACCCCTGTCATCACAATACTACATGAACATTTTCAGCCCAATGCTCCATGACCCTTGTCATCAAAATGATCCATGCCCTTGTTATCACAATGCTCCATGACCACTGTCATCACAATGCTCCGTGACTCCAGTCATCACAATGCTTCATGAACTTTGTCATCACAATGGTCCATGCCCTCGTCATCAACAGTCTCTGTGACCTCTTTAACCACAATGCTCCATGAACTTTTCATCACAATGCTCTTTGACCCTTGTCATCACAATGCTCCATGCGCTTTTCAGCACAATGCTCATGACACATGTCATCACAATGCACCATTAGCTTCTCATCACAGTGCTCCAAAATCTTGTCATCACAATGCTCCATGCAATTATCATCTAAATGCTCTCTCAACACTGATATCACAATGTTACATCACAATTCGTCACAATACTCCCTCACACCTGGCATCGCAATGTTCCATGACACCTGTCTTCACCATGCTACATGGATTTTCATCACAATGTTCGATGACCCCTGACATCACAATGTTCCATGACCCCTGTCATCAAACTGCTCCATGACGCTTTTCATCAAATTGCTCCATGACCCTGTCATCAAAATGCTCCCTGCCCTTCTCATCACAATGCACAACACACTTGTCATCAAAATGCTCCATGACATTTTTCATCACAAAGATCCATGACACTTGGCATCACAATGCTCCATGTCATTGTCATCACAATCCTCCATGAACCTTGGGATCAGATTGCTTCATGCTCTTGTCATCACAATGCTCCATGCTCCTGAAATCAAAATGATCCATGACCTCTGTCATCACAATGCTCCAAACCCTTGTGATCACAAAGTTCAATAACCTTTGTCATCACAACGCTCCATGATGCCTGTCATCACAATACTCCATGCCCTTTTCATCAAAATGCTCCTTGAACTTTGTCATCACAATTCTCAATACACTTGTCATTACAATGCTCCCTGACACTTGTCGTCTGAATGCTCCTTGAACACTGTAACGAAAAGGCTCCATGACTTTTTCATCACAATGTCCCATGCCATTTCATCACAATGCTCCATGCCATTGTCATGAAAATACTCCACAAGCTTGTCATCCGAATGCTCCCTGACCTTTGTCATCACAATGCTCCAAGCCATTGTCATCGCAATGCTCCATTACCTTTGTCATCAGAATCCTCCATGACACTTGGCATCACAATGCTCCATGCCATTGTCATCACAATGGGCCATTACATATGTCATCACAATGCTCCCTGGCACCTGTCTTCACAATACTGCATGACCAGGTCATCACAATGCTCCATGCCATTGCCATCACAATGCGCCATTCCAAGTGTCATCGCAATAATCCATGAAAATTATTAGACAAATGCTTCAAGCCCTTTCATCACAATGCTCTATAAACCCTGTCATCACAATGCTACGTGACTCCAGTCATCACAATTCTTCATGACCTTTGTCATCACAATGGTCCATGCCCTCGTCATCAACAGTCTCTGTGATCATTTTAACCACAATGCTCCATGAACTTTTCAGAACAATATCTTTTGACCCTTGTCATCACAATGCTCTATGCCTTTCTCAGCACAATGCTCCATGAACCTTGTCATCAGAATGCTCCATGTGCTTGTCAGCACAATGCTCCATGACACATGTCATCAAGATGCACCATGCGCTTGTCATCACAATGTGCCATTCCAAATGTCATCGAAATAATCCATGAAACTTATTAGACCAATGCTCCATGCACTTGTCATCACAATGCTCTATGCCTTTGTTATCACAATGCTCCATGACCACTGTCATCACAATGCTCCGTGACTCCAGTCATCACAATGCTTCATGAACTTTCTCATCACAATGGCCCATGCCCTCGTCATCAACAGTCTCTGTGACCTTTTTAACCACAATGCTCCATGAACTTTTCATCACAATGCTCTTTGACCCTTGTCATCACAATTCTCCATGCGCTTTTCAGCACAATTCTCATGACACATGTCATCACAATGCACCATTAGCTTGTCATCACAGTGCTCCAAAATCTTGTCATCACAGTGCTCCATGCAATTATCATCTAAATGCTCTCTCAACACTGATATCACAATGTTACATCACAGTTCGTCACAATACTCCCTCACCCCTGGCTTCGCAGTGTTCCATGACTCCTGTCTTCACCATGCTACATGCATTTTCATCACAATGTTCGATGACCCCTGACATCACAATGTTCCATCACCCCTGTCATCAAAATGCTCCATGACACTTTTAATCAAATTGCTATGACCCTGTCATCAAAATGCTCCAGGCCCTTGTCATCACAATGCACAACACCCTTGTCATCAAAATGCTCCATGACATTTGTCATCACAAAGATCCATGACACTTGGCATCACAATGCTCCATGTCATTGTCATCACGATGCTCAATGAACGCTCTCATCACATTGCTCCAAGCCCTTGTCATTGCAAAGCTCCATGACACATGTCATCAGAATGCTCCATGGCCTTCTCATCGCAATGCACCACGCCCTTGCCATCACAATGCTCCAATACACCTGTCAAAAAAATGCTCCATGACACCTGCCATCACGATGTTCCATGGTCTTCTCATCACAAGGCTCCATGACCGTTCTCATCACAATGCTCCAAGACCCCTGTAATCACAATGCTCCATGACCCTTTTCATCTCTATGATCCATGAACCCTGTCATCAAAATGCACAATGCCCATCATCATAATGCTTCATGCTATTGTCATCAAAATGAAATCAAAATGCTCCATGACCTCTGTCATAACAATGCTCCAAATCCTTGTGATCACAATATTTCATAACTCTTGTCATCACAATGCCCCATGACTCTCATTATCACAATTATCCATGGTCTTCTCATCACAATGCTCTATGACCTTTGTCATCACAATTCTCAATACACTTGTCATCAAAATGCTCCCTTACACTTATTGTCTGTATGATCCTTGAAACCTGTCATTACAAGGCTCCATGCCATTTTCATCACAATGATCCATGTCCTTTTCATCACGATGTTCCAAGACCCCTGTAATCACAATGCTCCATGCCCTTGTCATCACAAAGCTCAATGACGTATGTCATTAGAATGCTCCTTGGCTTTCACCTCACAATGCTCCATGCCCATGTCATCACAAAGTTCCAAGACGCCTGTAATCACAAAGGTCCATGTCCCTTTTCTTCAGTATGCTCCAAGAGATTTGTCATCACAAGGCTCCATGGTATTCTCAGCACAATGCTCCAGGAACTTGTCATCACAATGCTACATGACTTGTCATAAAAATTCTCAATGGCCCTTTTCATCATAATGCTCCAAGCCCTAGCCATCACAATGCTTCCTTATGTTTGTCATCACAATCCTTCATTACATTTGGCATCACAATGCTCCCTGTCATTGTCATCGCAATGGACCATGACATATGTCATCACAATGCTCCCTGACACCTTTCTTCAAAATACACCATGAACTTCTCATCACAATGCTCCATGCCCCTATCATCACAATGCTCCATGCCCTTGTCATCACAATGCTCCATGATCCCTGTCATCACATTGCTCTGTGACTCCAGTCATCACAATGCTTCATAACATTTGTCATCACAATGGTCCATGCCCGCATCATCTCAAGAATCTGTGACAACCGTTGTAACCACAGTGCTCCATGAACTTTTCATCACAATGCTCCGTGACCCTTGTCATCACAATGCTCCATGCCTTTGTCAGAAAAATGCTCCATTACACTTGTCATCACAATGTGCCACGTGCTTTTTATCACAACGGTCCACAAATTTGTCATCACAATGCTCCATAAATATTGAAAACACAATGCTCCTTTCCCTTCACATCACAATGCTCCATTAACCCATCATAACAATGATCCATGACCTCTGCCATCACAATGTTCCACGGCATTGTCATCACAAGTCTCCAAGACAGTTGTCATCACAATGCTCCAAGACCCCTGTAATCACAATGCTCCATGCCCTTGTCATCACAAAGCTGCATGACACATGTCATCAGAACGTTCCATGTCCTTCTCATCAAAATGATCCATGCCTTGTCATCACAGTGCTCCAAGACCCCTGTAATCACAATGCTCCATGCCCCTTTTCATAAGTATGCTCCATGAGGTTTGTCATCACAAGGCTCCATGGTTTTCTCATCACAATGCTTCACGACCTTGTCATGAAAATTCTCAAAGTCCCTTGTAATCATAATGCTCCAATCCCTAGTCATCACAATGCTCCATTATATTTGTCATCACAATGCTCCATTACATTTGTCATCACAATGCTCCCTGCCATGTCATCACAATGTACCATGACATATGTTATCACAATGCTCCCTGACACATGTCTTCACAATACTCCATGACCTTTTCATCACAAAGCTCCATGCACTTGTCATCACAATGCTCCATGACCACTGTCATCACAATGTTCCGTGACTCCAGGCATCACAATGCTTCATAACATTTGTCATCACATTGGTCGATGCCCACGTCATCATAAGGCTCTGTGACCTTTGTAACCACAATGCTCCATGAACATTTCATCACAATGCTCCGTGACCCTTGTCATCACAATGCTCCATGCCTTTGTAAGAAAAATTCTCTATGACCCTTGCATGACCCTTGTCATCCCAACGGTCCACAAATTATTCATCGCAATGCTCCATAAACGTTGTAATCACAATGTTCCATGCCCTTCTCATCACAATGCTCCACTAACCCTCTCATAACAATGCTCCATGAGACCCGCCATCACAATGTTCCACGGCCTTATCATCACAAGTCTCCATGACATTTGTCATCACAATGCTCCAAGACCCCTGTAATCACAATGCTCCATGCCCTTTTAATCTCAATGCTCCATGAACCCTGTCATCACAATGCATCATGCCCATCATCATGATGCTTCCGGCTATTGTCACAACAATGAAATCAAAATTCTCCATGACCTCGGTCATCACAATGCTCCATGACCCCTGTCATCACAATACTCCATGAATATTTTCAGCCCAATGCTCCATGACCCTTGTCATCAAAATGATCCATGCTCTTGTCATCCCAATGCTCCATGACCCCTGTATTCACAATTCTCGGTGATGCTTGACATCACAGGGCTCCATGACACCAGTCATCACAATGCTCCATGCCTTTGTCAGCAAAATGCTACATGACCTTGTCATTACAATGCTCTATGCGCTTTTCATCACAATACTCCATTACTATTGTCATCACAATCCTCCATGAACGTTGGGATCAGATTGCTTCATGCTCTTGTCATCACAATGCTCCATGCTCCTGAAATCAAAATGATCCATGACCTCTGTCATCACAATGCTCCAAACCCTTGTGATCACAAAGTTCAATAACCTTTGTCATCACAACGCTCCATGATGCCTGTCATCATAATACTCCATGCCCTTTTCATCAAAATGCTCCTTGAACTTTGTCATCACAATGCTCAATACACTTGTCATCAAAATGCTCCCTGACACTTATTGTCTGTATGCTCCTTGAAACCTGTCACGAAAAGTATCCATGCCTTTTTCATTACAATGCCCCATGCCATTTTCACCACAATGCTCCATGCCATTGTCATGAAAATACACCACAAGCTAGTCATCAGAATGCTCCATGACCCTTGTCATCACAATTCTCCATGCACTTGTCAGCACAATGCTCCCTGACCCTTGTCATCACAATGCTCCAAGCCATTGTCATCACAATGCTCCATTACCTTTGTCATCAGAATCCTCCATGACAGTTGGCATCACAATGCTCCATGCCATTGTCATCACAATGGGCCATTACATATGTCATCACAATGCTCCCTGACACCTGTCTTCACAATACTGCATGACCTGGTCATCACAATGCTCCATGCAATTGCCATCACCATGTGCCATTCCAAGTGTCATCACAATTATCCATGAAACTTATTAGACCAATGCTTCATGCCCTTTCATCACAATGCTCTATGAACCCTGTCATCACAATGCTACGTGACTCCAGTCATCACAATTCTTCATGACCTTTGTCATCACAATGGTCCATGCCCTCGTCATCAACAGTCTCTGTGATCATTTTAACCACAATGCTCCAAGAACTTTTCAGAACAATGCCCTTTGACCCTTGTCATCACAATGCTCTATGCCTTTCTCAGCACAATGCTCCATGACCCTTGTCATCAGAATGCTCCATGTGCTTGTCAGCACAAAGCTCCATGACACATGTCATCAAGATGCACCATGCGCTTGTCCTCACAATGCGCCATTCCAAATGTCATTGCAATAATCCATGAAACTTATTAGACCAATGCTCCATGCACTTGTCATCACAATGCTCCATGCCCTTGTTATCACAATGCACCATGACCACTGTCATCACAATGCTCCGTGACTCCAGTCATCACAATGCTTCATGAACTTTGTCATCACAATGGTCCATGCCCTCGTCATCAACAGTCTCTGTGACCTTCTTAACCACAATGCTCCATGAACTTTTCATCACAATGCTCTTTGACCCTTGTCATCACAATGCTCCATGCGCTTTTCAGCACAATGCTCCATGACTTATGTCATCACAATGCACCATTAGCTTGTCATCACAGTGCTCCAAAATCTTGTCATCACAATGCTCCATAAAACCTGTCATCACAGTGCTCCATGCAATTATCATCAAAATGCTCTCTCAACACAGATATCACAATGTTACATCACAATTCGTCACAATACTCCCTCACACCTGGCATCGCAATGTTCCATGACTCCTGTCTTCACCATGCTACATGCATTTTCATCACAATGTTCGATGACCCCTGACATCACAATGTTCCATGACCTATGTCATCAAAATGCTCCATGACGCTTTTCATCAAATTGCTCCATGAACCTGTCATCAAAATGCTCCCTGCCCTTCTCATCACAAAGCACAACACCCTTGTCATCAAAATGCTCCATGACATTTGTCATCACAAAGATCCATGACACTTGGCATCACAATGCTCCATGTCATTGTCATCACGATGCGCCATGAACACTCTCATCACATTGCTCCATGCCCTTGTCATTACAAAGCTCCATGACACATGTCATCAGAATGCTCCATGACCTTCTCCTCACAATGCACCACGCCCTTGCCATCACAATGCTCCATTACATCTGTCATAAAAATGCCCCATGACACCTGCCATCACGATGTTCCATGGCCTTGTCATCACAAGGCTCCATGACCGTTCTCATCACAATGCTCCAAGACCCCTGTAATCACAATGCTCCATGACCCTTTTCATCTCAATGATCCATGAACCCTGTCATCACATTGCACCATGCCCATCATCATAATGCTTCATGCTATTGTCATCAAAATGAAATCAAAATGCTCCATGACCTCTGTCATAACAATGCTCCAAACCATTGTGATCACAATATTCCATAACTCTTGTCATCACAATGCCCCATGACTCTCGTTATCACAATTATCCATGGTCTTCTCATCACTATGCTCCATGCCCTTGTCATCACAATGCGCCATTCCAAATGTCATCACAATAATCCATGAAACTTATCAGACCAATGCTCCATGCCCTTGTCATCACAATGCTCAATACACTTGTCATCAAAATGCTCCCTGACACTTATTGTCTGTATGATCCTTGAAACCTGTCATTACAAGGCTCCATGCCATTTTCATCACAATGATCCATGTCCTTTTCATCACAATGTTCCAAGACCCCTGTAATCACAATGCTCCATGCCCTTGTCATCATAAAGCTCAATGACGTATGTCATTAGAATGCTCCTTGGCCTTCTCCTCACAATGCTCCATGCCCATGTCATGACAAAGTTCCAAGACCCCTGTAATCACAATGGTCCATGTCCCTTTTCTTCAGTATGCTCCATGAGATTTGTCATCACAAGGCTTCATGGTATTCTCATCACAATGCTCCAGGAACTTGTCATCACAATGCTACATGACTTGTCATAAAAATTCTCAATGGCCCTTTTCATCATAATGCTCCAAGCCCTAGTCATCACAATGCTTCATTATGTTTGTCATCACAATCCTACATTACATTTGGCATCACAATGCTCCCTGTCATTGTCATCGCAATGGACCATGACATATGTCATCACAATGCTCCCTGACACCTTTCTTCAAAATACTCCATGAACTTCTCATCACAATGCTCCATGCCCCTATCATCACAATGCTCCATGCCCTTGTCATCACAGTGTTCCATGACCCCTGTCATCACATTGCTCCGTGACTCCAGTCATCACAATGCTTCATAACATTTGTCATCACAATGGTCCATGCCCGCATCATCACAAGAATCTGTGACGACCGTTGTAACCACAGTGCTCCATGAACTTTTCATCACAATGCTCCGTGACCCTTGTCATCAGAATGCTCCATGCCTTTGTCAGAAAAATGCTCCATGACCCTTGTCATCACAATGTGCCACGCACTTTTTATCACAACGGTCCACAAATTTGTCATCACAATGCTCCATAAACATTGAAAACACAATGCTCCTTTCCCTTCACATCACAATGCTCCATTAACCCATCATAACAATGATCCATGACCTCTGCCATCACAATGTTCCACGGCATTGTCATCACAAGTCTCCAAGACACTTGTCATCACAATGCTCCAAGACCACTGTAATCACAATGCTCCATGCCCTTGTCATCACAAAGCTCCATGACACATGTCATCAGAATGTTCCATGTCCTTCTCATCAAAATGATCCATGCCTTGTCATCACAGTGCTCCAAGACCACTGTAATCACAATGCTCCATGCCCCTTTTCATCAGTATGCTCCATGAGGTTTGTCATCACAAGGCTCCATGGATTTCTCATCACAATGCTCCAGGAACTTGTCATCACAATGCTTCACGACATTGTCATGAAAATTCTCAATGGCCCTTGTCATCATAATGCTCCAATCCCTAGTCATCACAATGCTCCATTATATTTGTCATCACAATCCTCCATTACATTTGTCATCACAATGCTCCCTGCCATTGTCATCACAATGGACCATGACATATGTCATCACAATGCTCCCTGACACATGTCTTCACAATATTCCATGAACTTCTCATCACAATGCTCCATGCCCTTGTCATCACAATGCTCCATGACCCCTGTCATCACAATGTTCCGTGACTCCAGGCATCACAATGCTTCATAACATTTGTCATCACAGTGGTCGATGCCCGCGTCATCATAAGGCTCTGTGACCTTTGTAACCACAATGCTCCATGAACATTTCATCACAATGCTCCGTGATACTTGTCATCACAATGCTCCATGCCTTTGTAAGAAAAATTCTCTATGACCCTTGCATGACCCTTGTCATCCCAATGGTCCACAAATTATTCATCGCAGTGCTCCATAAACCTTGTAATCACAATGTTCCATGCCCTTCTCATCACAATGCTGCACTACCCCTCTCATAACAATGCTCCATGACACCCGCCATCACAATGTTCCACGGCCTTATCATCACAAGTCTCCATGACACTTGTCATCACAATGCTCCAAGACACCTGTAATCACAATGCTCCATGCCCCTTTTCATCTCAATGCTCCATGAACCCTGTCATCACAATGCATAATGCCCATCATCATGATGCTATCGGCTATTGTCACCACAATGAAATCAAAATTCTCCATGACCTCTGTCATCACAATGCTCCATGACCCCTGTCATCACAATACTACATGAACATTTTCAGCCCAATGCTCCATGACCCTTGTCATCAAAATGAACCATGCCCTTGTTATCACAATGCTCCATGACCACTGTCATCACAATGCTCCGTGACTCCAGTCATCACAATGCTTCATGAACTTTGTCATCACAATGGTCCATGCCCTCGTCATCAACAGTCTCTGTTACCTCTTTAACCACAATGCTCCATGAACTTTTCATCACAATGCTCTTTGACCCTTGTCATCACAATGCTCCATGCGCTTTTCAGCACAATGCTCATGACACAGGTCATCACAATGCACCATTAGCTTCTCATCACAGTGCTCCAAAATCTTGTCATCACAATGCTCCATGCAATTATCATCTAAATGCTCTCTCAACACTGATATCACAATGTTACATCACAATTCGTCACAATACTCCCTCACACCTGGCATCGCAATGTTCCATGACACCTGTCTTCACCATGCTACATGGATTTTCATCACAATGTTCGATGACCCCTGACATCACAATGTTCCATGACCCCTGTCATCAAACTGCTCCATGACGCTTTTCATCAAATTGCTCCATGACCCTGTCATCAAAATGCTCCCTGCCCTTCTCATCACAATGCACAACACACTTGTCATCAAAATGCTCCATGACATTTTTCATCACAAAGATCCATGACACTTGGCATCACAATGCTCCATGTCATTGTCATCACGATGCTCCATGAACACTCTCATCACATTGCTCCATGCCTTTGTCATTACAAAGCTCCATGACACATGTCATCAGAATGTTCCATGACCTTCTCCTCACAATGCACCACGCCCTTGCCATCACAATGCTCCATTACATCTGTCATAAAAATGCCCCATGACACCTGCCATCACGATGTTCCATGGCCTTGTCATCACAAGGCTCCATGACCGTTCTCATCACAATGCTCCAAGACCCCTGTAATCACAATGCTCCATGACCCTTTTCATCTCAATGATCCATGAACCCTGTCATCACATTGCACCATGCCCATCATCATAATGCTTCATGCTATTGTCATCAAAATGAAATCAAAATGCTCCATGACCTCTGTCATAACAATGCTCCAAACCCTTGTGATCACAATATTCCATAACTCTTGTCATCACAATGCCCCATGACTCTCGTTATCACAATTATCCATGGTCTTCTCATCACAATGCTCCATGCCCTTGTCATCACAATGCGCCATTCCAAATGTCAGTGCAATAATGCATGAAACTTATTAGACCAATGCTCCATGCCCTTGTCATCACAATGCTCCATGCCCTTGTTATCACAATGCCCCATGACCACTGTCATCACAATGCTCCGTGACTCCAGGCATCACAATGCTTCATGACCTTTGTCATCACAATTGTCCATGCCCTCGTCATCAACGGTCTCTGTGACCTTTTTAACCACAATGCTCCATGAACTTTTCATCACAATGCTCTTTGACCATTGTCATCACAATTCTCAATACACTTGTCATTACAATGCTCCCTGA
Source organism: Mesoplodon bidens (assembly GCF_964165515.1). Lineage (NCBI taxonomy): Eukaryota > Metazoa > Chordata > Mammalia > Artiodactyla > Ziphiidae > Mesoplodon > Mesoplodon bidens. Next base: position 426,014 of record NW_027672312.1, on the reverse strand, counting down.
CACTTGTCGTCAGAATGCTCCTTGAACACTGTCACGAAAAGGCTCCATGAGTTTTCCATCACAATGGCCCATGCCATTTTCATCACAATGCTCCATGCCATTGTCATCAAAATACTCCACAAGCTTGTCATCAGAATGCTCCATGACCGTTGTCATCACAATTCTCCATGCACTTGTCAGCACAATGCTCCCTGACCATTGTCATCACAATGCTCCAAGCCATTGTCATCGCAATGCTCCATTACATTTGTCATCAGAATCCTCCATGACACTTGGCATCACAATGCTCCATGCCATTGTCATCACAATGGGCCATTACATATATCATCACAATGCTCCCTGACACCTGTCTTCACAATACTGCATGACCTGGTCATCACAATGCTCCATGCCATTGCCATCACAATGCGCCATTCCAAGTTTCATCGCAATAGTCCATGAAACTTATTAGACCAATGCTTCATGCCCTTTCATCACAATTCTCTATGAACCCTGTCATCACAATGCTACGTGACTCCAGTCATCACAATTCTTCATGACCTTTGTCATCACAATGGTCCATGCCCTCTTCATCAACGGTCTCTGTGACCTTTTTAAACACAATGCTCCATGAACTTTTCATCACAATGTTCTTTGAACTTTGTCATCACAATTCTCCATGCGCTTTTCAGCACAATGCTCCATGACACATGTCATTACAATGCACCATTAGCTTGTCATCACAGTGATCCAAAATCTTGTCATCACAATGCTCCATAAAACTTGTCATCACAATGCTCCAAGGAATTATCATCAAAATGCTCTCTCAACACTGATATCACAATGTTACATCACAATTCGTCACAATACTCCCTCACCCCTGGCATCGCAATGTTCCATGACTCCTGTCTTCACCATGCTACATGCATTTTCATCACAATGTTCGATGACCCCTGACATCACAATGTTCCATCACCCCTGTCATCAAAATGCTCCATGACACTTTTCATCAAATTGCTCCATGACCCTGTCATCAAAATGCTCCAGGCCCTTGTCATCACAATGCACAACATCCTTGTCATCAAAATGCTCCATGACATTTGTCATCACAAAGATCCATGACACTTGGCATCACAATGCTCCATGTCATTGTCATCACGATGCTCCATGAATGCTCTCATCACATTGCCCCATGCCCTTGTCATTACAAAGCTCCATGACACATGTCATCCGAATGCTCCATGGCCTTCTCATCACAATGCACCACGCCCTTGCCATCACAATGCTCCATTACACCTGTCAAAAAAATGGTCCATGACACCTGCCATCACGATGTTCCATGGTCTTCTCCTCACAAGGCTCCATGACCGTTCTCATCACAATGCTCCAAGACCCCTGTAATCACAATGCTCCATGCCCCTTTTCATCTCCATGATCCATGAACCCTGTCATCACAATGCACCATGCCCATCATCATAATGCTTCATGCTATTTTCATCAAAATGAAATCAAAATGCTCCATGACCTCTGTCATAACAATGCTACAAATCCTTGTGATCACAATATTTCATAACTCTTGTCATCACAATGCCCCATGACTCTCGTTATCACAATTATCCATGGTCTTCTCATCACAATGCTCCATGACCTTTGTCATCACAATGCCCAATACACTTGTCATCAAAATGCTCCCTGACACTTATTGTCTGTATGATCCTTGAAACCTGTCATTACAAGGCTCCATGCCATTTTCATCACAATGATCCATGTCCTTTTCATCACAATGTTCCAAGACCCCTGTAATCACAATGCTCCATGCCCTTGTCATCATAAAGCTCAATGACGTATGTCATTAGAATGCTCCTTGGCCTTCACCTCACAATGCTCCATGCCCATGTCCTCACAAAGTTCCAAGACCCCTGTAATCACAATGGTCCATGTCCCTTTTCTTCAGTATGCTCCATGAGATTTGTCATCACAAGGCTCCATGGTATTCTCATCACAATGCTCCAGGAACTTGTCATCACATTGCTACATGACTTGTCATAAAAATTCTCAATGGCCCTTTTCATCATAATGCTCCAAGCCCTAGTCATCACAATGCTTCATTATGTTTGTCATCACAATCCTACATTACATTTGGCATCACAATGCTCCCTGTCATTGTCATCGCAATGGACCATGACATATGTCATCACAATGCTCCCTGACACCTTTCTTCAAAATACTCCATGAACTTCTCATCACAATGCTCCATGCCCCTATCATCACAATGCTCCATGCCCTTGCCATCACAATGCTCCATGACCCCTGTCATCACATTGCTCCGTGACTCCAGTCATCACAATGCTTCATAACATTTGTCATCACAATGGTCCATGCCCGCATCATCACAAGAATCTGTGACGACCGTTGTAACCACAGTGCTCCATGAACTTTTCATCACAATGCTCCGTGACCCTTGTCATCAGAATGCTCCATGCCTTTGTCAGAAAAATGCTCCAAGACCCTTGTCATCACAAAGTGCCACGCGCTTTTTATCACAACGGTCCACAAATTTGTCATCACAATGCTGCATACACATTGAAAACGCAATCCTCCTTTCCCTTCTCATCACAATCCTCCATTAACCCATCATAACAATGATCCATGACCTCCGCCATCACAATGTTCCACGGCATTGTCATCACAAGTTTCCAAGACACTTGTCATCACAATGCTCCAAGACCACTGTAATCACAATGCTCCATGCCCTTGTCATCACAAAGCTCCATGACACATGTCATCAGAATATTCCATGTCCTTCTCATCAAAATGATCCATGCCTTGTCATCACAGTGCTCCAAGAACCCTGTAATCACAATTCTCCATGCCCCTTATCATCAGTATGCTCCATGAGGTTTGTCATCACAAGGCTCCATGGTTTTCTCATCACAGTGCTCCAGGACCTTGTCATCACAATGCTTCACGACCTTGTCATGAAAATTCTCAATGGCCCTTGTCATCATAATGCTCCAATCCCTAGTCATCACAATGCTCCATTATATTTGTCATCACAATCCTCCATTACATTTGTCATCACAATGCTCCCTGCCATTGTCATCACAATGGACCATGACATATGTCATCACAATGCTCCCTGACACATGTCTTCACAATATTCCACGACCTTCTCATAACAATGCTCCATGCCTTTGTCATCACAATGCTCCATGACCCCTGTCATCACAATGTTCCGTGACTCCAGGCATCACAATGCTTCATAACATTTGTCATCACAGTGGTCGATGCCCGAGTCATCATAAGGCTCTGTGACCTTTGTAACCACAATGCTCCATGAACATTTCATCACAATGCTCCGTGATACTTGTCATCACAATGCTCCATGCCTTTGTAAGAAAAATTCTCTATGACCCTTGCATGACCCTTGTCATCCCAACGGTCCACAAATTATTCATCGCAATGCTCCATAAACCTTGTAATCACAGTGTTCCATGCCCTTCTCATCACAATGCTCCATTACCCCTCTCATAGCAATGCTCCATGACACACGCCATCACAATGTTCCACGGCCTTATCATCACAAGTCTCCATGACACTTGTCATCACAATGCTCCAAGACCCCTGTAATCACAATGCTCCATGCCCCTTTTCATCTCAATGCTCCATGAACCCTGTCATCACAGTGCATCATGCCCATCATCATAATGCTTCCGGCTATTGTCACCACAATGAAATCAAAATTCTCCATGACCTCTGTCATCACAATGCTCCATGACCCCTGTCATCACAATACTCCATGAACATTTTCAGCCCAGTGCTCCATGACCATTGTCATCACAATGATCCATGCCCTTGTCATCCCAATGCTCCATGACCCCTCTATTCACAATGCTCTGTGATGCTTGTAATCACTGTGCTCCATGACACCAGTCATCACAATGCTCCATGCCTTTGTCAGCAAAATGCTACATGACCTTGTCATTACAATGCTCTATGCGCTTGTCATCACAATACTCCATTACTATTGTCATCACAATCCTCCATGAACCTTGGGATCAGATTGCTTCATGCTCTTGTCATCACAATGCTCCATGCTCCTGAAATCAAAGTGATCCATGACCTCTGTCATCACAATGCTCCAAACCCTTGTGATCACAAAGTTCAATAACCTTTGTCATCACAACGCTCCATGATGCCTGTCATCACAATACTCCATGCCCTTTTCATCAAAATGCTCCTTGAACTTTGTTATCACAATTCTCAATACACTTGTCATTACAATGCTCCCTGACACTTGTCGTCAGAATGCTCCTTGAAGACTGTCACGAAAAGGCTCCATGACTTTTTCATCACAATGTCCCATGCCATTTCATCACAATGCTCCATGCCATTGTCATGAAAATACTCCACAAGCTTGTCATCAGAATGCTCCCTGACCTTTGTCATCACAATGCTCCAAGCCATTGTCATCGCAATGCTCCATTACCTTTGTCATCAGAATCCTCCATGACACTTGGCATCACAATGCTCCATGCCATTGTCATCACAATGGGCCATTACATATGTCATCACAATGCTCCCTGGCACCTGTCTTCACAATACTGCATGACCTGGTCATCACAATGCTCCATGCCATTGCCATCACAATGCGCCATTCCAAGTGTCATCGCAATAATCCATGAAAATTATTAGACAAATGCTTCAAGCCCTTTCATCACAATGCTCTATAAACCCTGTCATCACAATGCTACGTGACTCCAGTCATCACAATTCTTCATGACCTTTGTCATCACAATGGTCCATGCCCTCGTCATCAACAGTCTCTGTGATCTTTTTAACCACAATGCTCCATGAACTTTTCAGAACAATATCTTTTGACCCTTGTCATCACAATGCTCTATGCCTTTCTCTGCACAATGCTCCATGAACTTTGTCATCAGAATGCTCCATGTGCTTGTCAGCACAATGCTCCATGACACATGTCATCAAGATGCACCATGCGCTTGTCATCACAATGTGCCATTCCAAATGTCATCGCAATAATCCATGAAACTTATTAGACCAATGCTCCATGCACTTGTCATCACAATACTCCATGCCATTGTTATCACAATGCTCCATGACCACTGTCATCACAATGCTCCGTGACTCCAGTCATCACAATGCTTCATGAACTTTGTCATCACAATGGCCCATGCCCTCGTCATCAACAGTCTCTGTGACCTTTTTAACCACAATGCTCCATGAACTTTTCATCACAATGCTCTTTGACCCTTGTCATCACAATGCTCCATGCGCTTTTCAGCACAATGCTCATGACACATGTCATCACAATGCACCATTAGCTTGTCATCACAGTGCTCCAAAATCTTGTCATCACAGTGCTCCATGCAATTATCATCTAAATGCTCTCTCAACACTGATATCACAATGTTACATCACAGTTCGTCACAATACTCCCTCACCCCTGGCATCGCAGTGGTCCATGACTCCTGTCTTCACCATGCTACATGCATTTTCATCACAATGTTCGATGACCCCTGACATCACAATGTTCCATCACCCCTGTCATCAAAATGCTCCATGACACTTTTCATCAAATTGCTATGACCCTGTCATCAAAATGCTCCAAGCCCTTGTCATCACAATGCACAACACCCTTGTCATCAAAATGCTCCATGACATTTGTCATCACAAAGATCCATGACACTTGGCATCACAATGCTCCATGTCATTGTCATCACGATGCTCAATGAACGATCTCATCACATTGCTCCAAGCCCTTGTCATTGCAAAGCTCCATGACACATGTCATCAGAATGCTCCATGGCCTTCTCATCGCAATGCACCACGCCCTTGCCATCACAATGCTCCAATACACCTGTCAAAAAAATGCTCCATGACACCTGCCATCACGATGTTCCATGGTCTTCTCATCACAAGGCTCCATGACCGTTCTCATCACAATGCTCCAAGACCTCTGTAATCACAATGCTCCATGCCCCTTTTCATCTCTATGATCCATGAACCCTGTCATCAAAATGAACAATGCCCATCATCATAATGCTTCATGCTATTGTCATCAAAATGAAATCAAAATGCTCCATGACCTCTGTCATAACAATGCTCCAAATCCTTGTGATCACAATATTTCATAACTCTTGTCATCACAATGCCCCATGACTCTCATTATCACAATTATCCATGGTCTTCTCATCACAATGCTCTATGACCTTTGTCATCACAATTCTCAATACACTTGTCATCAAAATGCTCCCTTACACTTATTGTCTGTATGATCCTTGAAACCTGTCATTACAAGGCTCCATGCCATTTTCATCACAATGATCCATGTCCTTTTCATCACAATGTTCCAAGACCCCTGTAATCACAATGCTCCATGCCCTTGTCATCACAAAGCTCAATGACGTATGTCATTAGAATGCTCCTTGGCTTTCACCTCACAATGCTCCATGCCCATGTCATCACAAAGTTCCAAGACGCCTGTAATCACAAAGGTCCATGTCCCTTTTCTTCAGTATGCTCCAAGAGATTTGTCATCACAAGGCTCCATGGTATTCTCATCACAATGCTCCAGGAACTTGTCATCACAATGCTACATGACTTGTCATAAAAATTCTCAATGGCCCTTTTCATCATAATGCTCCAAGCCCTAGTCATCACAATGCTTCCTTATGTTTGTCATCACAATCCTTCATTACATTTGGCATCACAATGCTCCCTGTCATTGTCATCGCAATGGACCATGACATATGTCATCACAATGCTCCCTGACACCTTTCTTCAAAATACACCATGAACTTCTCATCACAATGCTCCATGCCCCTATCATCACAATGCTCCATGCCCTTGTCATCACAATGCTCCATGATCCCTGTCATCACATTGCTCTGTGACTCCAGTCATCACAATGCTTCATAACATTTGTCATCACAATGGTCCATGCCCGCATCATCTCAAGAATCTGTGACAACCGTTGTAACCACAGTGCTCCATGAACTTTTCATCACAATGCTCCGTGACCCTTGTCATCACAATGCTCCATGCCTTTGTCAGAAAAATGCTCCATTACACTTGTCATCACAATGTGCCACGCGCTTTTTATCACAACGGTCCACAAATTTGTCATCACAATGCTCCATAAACAATGAAAACACAATGCTCCTTTCCCTTCACATCACAATGCTCCATTAACCCATCATAACAATGATCCATGACCTCTGCCATCACAATGTTCCACGGCATTGTCATCACAAGTCTCCAAGACAGTTGTCATCACAATGCTCCAAGACCCCTGTAATCACAATGCTCCATGCCCTTGTCATCACAAAGCTCCATGACACATGTCATCAGAATGTTCCATGTCCTTCTCATCAAAATGATCCATGCCTTGTCATCACAGTGCTCCAAGACCCCTGTAATCACAATGCTCCATGCCCCTTTTCATAAGTATGCTCCATGAGGTTTGTCATCACAAGGCTCCATGGATTTCTCATCACAATGCTCCAGGACCTTGTCATCACAATGCTTCACGACCTTGTCATGAAAATTCTCAAAGGCCCTTGTCATCATAATGCTCCAATCCCTAGTCATCACAATGCTCCATTATATTTGTCATCACAATGCTCCATTACATTTGTCATCACAATGCTCCCTGCCATGTCATCACAATGTACCATGACATATGTTATCACAATGCTCCCTGACACATGTCTTCACAATACTCCATGACCTTCTCATCACAAAGCTCCATGCCCTTGTCATCACAATGCTCCATGACCCCTGTCATCACAATGTTCCGTGACTCCAGGCATCACAATGCTTCATAACATTTGTCATCACATTGGTCGATGCCCGCGTCATCATAAGGCTCTGTGACATTTGTAACCACAATGCTCCATGAACATTTCATCACAATGCTCCGTGACCCTTGTCATCACAATGCTCCATGCCTTTGTAAGAAAAATTCTCTATGACCCTTGCATGACCCTTGTCATCCCAACGGTCCACAAATTATTCATCGCAATGCTCCATAAACGTTGTAATCACAATGTTCCATGCCCTTCTCATCACAATGCTCCACTAACCCTCTCATAACAATGCTCCATGAGACCCGCCATCACAATGTTCCACGGCCTTATCATCACAAGTCTCCATGACACTTGTCATCACAATGCTCCAAGACCACTCTAATCACAATGCTCCATGCCCTTTTAATCTCTATGCTCCATGAACCGTGTCATCACAATGCATCATGCCCATCATCATGATGCTTCCGGCTATTGTCACAACAATGAAATCAAAATTCTCCATGACCTCTGTCATCACAATGCTCCATGACCCCTGTCCTCACAATACTCCATGAATATTTTCAGCCCAATGCTCCATGACCCTTGTCATCAAAATGATCCATGCTCTTGTCATCCCAATGCTCCATGACCCCTGTATTCACAATTCTCGGTGACGCTTGTCATCACACTGCTCCATGACACCAGTCATCACAATGCTCCATGCCTTTGTCAGCAAAATGCTACATGACCTTGTCATTACAATGCTCTATGCGCTTTTCATCACAATACTCCATTACTATTGTCATCACAATCCTCCATGAACGTTGGGATCAGATTGCTTCATGCTCTTGTCATCACAATGCTCCATGCTCCTGAAATCAAAATGATCCATGACCTCTGTCATCACAATGCTCCAAACCCTTGTGATCACAAAGTTCAATATCCTTTGTCATCACAACGCTCCATGATGCCTGTCATCATAATACTCCATGCCCTTTTCATCAAAATGCTCCTTGAACTTTGTCATCACAATTCTCAATACACTAGTCATTACAATGCTCCCTGACACTTGTCGTCAGAATGCTCCTTGAACACTGTCACGAAAAGGCTCCATGACTTTTTCATCACAATGTCCCATGCCATTTTCATCACAATGCTCCATGCCATTGTCATCAAAATACTCCACAAGCTTGTCATCAGAATACTCCATGACCGTTGTCATCACAATTCTCCATGCACTTGTCAGCACAATGCTCCCTGACCCTTGTCATCACAATGCTCCAAGCCATTATCATCGCAATGCTCCATAACCTTTGTCATCAGAATCCTCCATGACACTTGGCATCACAATGCTCCATGCCATTGTCATCACAATGGGCCATTACATATGTCATCACAATGCTCCCTGACACCTGTCTTCACAATACTGCATGACCTGGTCATCACAATGCTCCATGCAATTGCCATCACAATATGCCATTCCAAGTGTCATCGCAATAATCCATGAAACTTATTAGACCAATGCTTCATGCCCTTTCATCACAATGCTCTATGAACCCTGTCATCACAATGCTACGTGACTCCAGTCATCACAATTCTTCATGACCTTTGTCATCACAGTGGTGATGCCCTCGTCATCAACAGTCTCTGTGATCTTTTTAACCACAATGCTCCAAGAACTTTTCAGAACAATGCCCTTTGACCCTTGTCATCACAATGCTCTATGCCTTTCTCAGCACAATGCTCCATGACCCTTGTCATCAGAATGCTCCATGTGCTTGTCAGCACAATGCTCCATGACACATGTCATCAAGATGCACCATGCGCTTGTCCTCACAATGCGCCATTCCAAATGTCATTGCAATAATCCATGAAACTTATTAGACCAATGCTCCATGCACTTGTCATCACAATGCTCCATGCCCTTGTTATCACAATGCACCATGACCACTGTCATCACAGTGCTCCGTGACTCCAGTCATCACAATGCTTCATGAACTTTGTCATCACAATGGTCCATGCCCTCGTCATCAACAGTCTCTGTGACCTTTTTAACCACAATGCTCCATGAACTTTTCATCACAATGCTCTTTGACCCTTGTCATCACAGTGCACCATTAGCTTGTCATCACAGTGCTCCAAAACCTTGTCATCACAATGCTCCATAAACCCTGTCATCACAGTGCTCCATGCAATTATCATCAAAATGCTCTCTCAACACTGATATCACAATGTTACATCACAATTTGTCACAATACTCCCTCACACCTGGCATCGCAATGTTCCATGACTCCTGTCTTCACCATGCTACATGCATTTTCATCACAATGTTCGATGACCCCTGACATCACAATGTTCCATGACCTATGTCATCAAAATGCTCCATGACGCTTTTCATCAAATTGCTCCATGAACCTGTCATCAAAATGCTCCCTGCCCTTCTCATCACAATGCACAACACCCTTGTCATCAAAATGCTCCATGACATTTGTCATCACAGAGATCCATGACACTTGGCATCACAATGCTCCATGTCATTGTCATTACAATGCTCCATGAACACTCTCATCACATTGCTCCATGCCCTTGTCATTACAAAGCTCCATGACACATGTCATCTGAATGCTCCATGACCTTCTCCTCACAATGCACCACGCCCTTGCCATCACAATGCTCCATTACATCTGTCATAAAAATGCCCCATGACACATGCCATCACGATGTTCCATGGCCTTGTCATCACAAGGCTCCATGACCGTTCTCATCACAATGCTCCAAGACCCCTGTAATCACAATTATCCATGACCCTTTTCATCTCAATGATCCATGAACCCTGTCATCACATTGCACCATGCCCATCATCATAATGCTTCATGCTATTGTCATCAAAATGAAATCAAAATGCTCCATGATCTCTGTCATAACAATGCTCCAAACCATTGTGATCACAATATTCCATAACTCTTGTCATCACAATGCCCCATGACTCTCGTTATCACAATTATCCATGGTCTTCTCATCACTATGCTCCATGCCCTTGTCATCACAATGCGCCATTCCAAATGTCATCACAATAATCCATGAAACTTATCAGACCAATGCTCCATGCCCTTGTCATCACAATGCTCAATACACTTGTCATCAAAATGCTCCCTGACACTTATTGTCTGTATGATCCTTGAAACCTGTCATTACAAGGCTCCATGCCATTTTCATCACAATGATCCATGTCCTTTTCATCACAATGTTCCAAGACCCCTGTAATCACAATGCTGCATGCCCTTGTCATCATAAAGCTCAATGACGTATGTCATTAGAATGCTCCTTGGCCTTCTCCTCACAATGCTCCATGCCCATGTCATGACAAAGTTCCAAGACCCCTGTAATCACAATGGTCCATGTCCCTTTTCTTCAGTATGCTCCATGAGATTTGTCATCACAAGGCTTCATGGTATTCTCATCACAATGCTCCAGGAACTTGTCATCACAATGCTACATGACTTGTCATAAAAATTCTCAATGGCCCTTTTCATCATAATGCTCCAAGCCCTAGTCATCACAATGCTTCATTATGTTTGTCATCACAATCCTACATTACATTTGGCATCACAATGCTCCCTGTCATTGTCATCGCAATGGACCATGACATATGTCATCACAATGCTCCCTGACACCTTTCTTCAAAATACTCCATGAACTTCTCATCACAATGCTCCATGCCCCTATCATCACAATGCTCCATGCCCTTGTCATCACAGTGCTCCATGACCCCTGTCATCACATTGCTCCGTGACTCCAGTCATCACAATGCTTCATAACATTTGTCATCACAATGGTCCATGCCCGCATCATCACAAGAATCTGTGACGACCGTTGTAACCACAGTGCTCCATGAACTTTTCATCACAATGCTCCGTGACCCTTGTCATCACAATGCTCCATGCCTTTGTCAGAAAAATGCTCCATGACCCTTGTCATCACAATGTGCCACGCACTTTTTATCACAACGGTCCACAAATTTGTCATCACAATGCTCCATAAACATTGAAAACACAATGCTCCTTTCCCTTCACATCACAATGCTCCATTAACCCATCATAACAATGATCCATGACCTCTGCCATCACAATGTTCCACGGCATTGTCATCACAAGTCTCCAAGACACTTGTCATCACAATGCTCCAAGACCACTGTAATCACAATGCTCCATGCCCTTGTCATCACAAAGCTCCATGACACATGTCATCAGAATGTTCCATGTCCTTCTCATCAAAATGATCCATGCCTTGTCATCACAGTGCTCCAAGACCACTGTAATCACAATGCTCCATGCCCCTTTTCATAAGTATGCTCCATGAGGTTTGTCATCACAAGGCTCCATGGATTTCTCATCACAATGCTCCAGGAACTTGTCATCACAATGCTTCACGACATTGTCATGAAAATTCTCAATGGCCCTTGTCATCATAATGCTCCAATCCCTAGTCATCACAATGCTCCATTATATTTGTCATCACAATCCTCCATTACATTTGTCATCACAATGCTCCCTGCCATTATCATCACAATGGACCATGACATATGTCATCACAATGCTCCCTGACACATGTCTTCACAATATTCCATGACCTTCTCATCACAATGCTCCATGCCCTTGTCATCACAATGCTCCATGACCCCTGTCATCACAATGTTCCGTGACTCCAGGCATCACAATGCTTCATAACATTTGTCATCACAGTGGTCGATGCCCGCGTCATCATAAGGCTCTGTGACCTTTGTAACCACAATGCTCCATGAACATTTCATCACAATGCTCCGTGATACTTGTTATCACAATGCTCCATGCCTTTGTAAGAAAAATTCTCTATGACCCTTGCATGACCCTTGTCATCCCAACGGTCCACAAATTATTCATCGCAGTGCTCCATAAACCTTGTAATCACAATGTTCCATGCCCTTCTCATCACAATGCTGCACTACCCCTCTCATAACAATGCTCCATGACACCCGCCATCACAATGTTCCACGGCCTTATCATCACAAGTCTCCATGACACTTGTCATCACAATGCTCCAAGACACCTGTAATCACAATGCTCCATGCCCCTTTTCATCTCAATGCTCCATGAACCCTGTCATCACAATGCATAATGCCCATCATCATGATGCTATCGGCTATTGTCACCACAATGAAATCAAAATTCTCCATGACCTCTGTCATCACAATGCTCCATGACCCCTGTCATCACAATACTACATGAACATTTTCAGCCCAATGCTCCATGACCCTTGTCATCAAAATGATCCATGCCCTTGTTATCACAATGCTCCATGACCACTGTCATCACAATGCTCCGTGATTCCAGTCATCACAATGCTTCATGAACTTTGTCATCACAATGGTCCATGCCCTCGTCATCAACAGTCTCTGTTACCTCTTTAACCACAATGCTCCATGAACTTTTCATCACAATGCTCTTTGACCCTTGTCATCACAATGCTCCATGCGCTTTTCAGCACAATGCTCATGACACATGTCATCACAATGCACCATTAGCTTCTCATCACAGTGCTCCAAAATCTTGTCATCACAATGCTCCATGCAATTATCATCTAAATGCTCTCTCAACACTGATATCACAATGTTACATCACAATTCGTCACAATACTCCCTCACACCTGGCATCGCAATGTTCCATGACACCTGTCTTCACCATGCTACATGCATTTTCATCACAATGTTCGATGACCCCTGACATCACAATGTTCCATGACCCCTGTCATCAAACTGCTCCATGACGCTTTTCATCAAATTGCTCCATGACCCTGTCATCAAAATGCTCCCTGCCCTTCTCATCACAATGCCCAATACACTTGTCATCAAAATGCTCCCTGACACTTATTGTCTGTATGATCCTTGAAACCTGTCATTACAAGGCTCCATGCCATTTTCATCACAATGATCCATGTCCTTTTCATCACAATGTTCCAAGACCCCTGTAATCACAATGCTCCATGCCCTTGTCATCATAAAGCTCAATGACGTATGTCATTAGAATGCTCCTTGGCCTTCACCTCACAATGCTCCATGCCCATGTCCTCACAAAGTTCCAAGACCCCTGTAATCACAATGGTCCATATCCCTTTTCTTCAGTATGCTCCATGAGATTTGTCATCACAAGGCTCCATGGTATTCTCATCACAATGCTCCAGGAACTTGTCATCACATTGCTACATGACTTGTCATAAAAATTCTCAATGGCCCTTTTCATCATAATGCTCCAAGCCCTAGTCATCACAATGCTTCATTATGTTTGTCATCACAATCCTACATTACATTTGGCATCACAATGCTCCCTGTCATTGTCATCGCAATGGACCATGACATATATCATCACAATGCTCCCTGACACCTTTCTTCAAAATACTCCATGAACTTCTCATCACAATGCTCCATGCCCCTATCATCACAATGCTCCATGCCCTTGCCATCACAATGCTCCATGACCCCTGTCATCACATTGCTCCGTGACTCCAGTCATCACAATGCTTCATAACATTTGTCATCACAATGGTCCATGCCCGCATCATCACAAGAATCTGTGACGACCGTTGTAACCACAGTGCTCCATGAACTTTTCATCACAATGCTCCGTGACCCTTGTCATCAGAATGCTCCATGCCTTTGTCAGAAAAATTCTCCATGACCCTTGTCATCAAAAAGTGCCACGCGCTTTTTATCACAACGGTCCACAAATTTGTCATCACAATGCTGCATACACATTGAAAACGCAATGCTCCTTTCCCTTCTCATCACAATGCTCCATTAACCCATCATAACAATGATCCATGACCTCTGCCATCACAATGTTCCACGGCATTGTCATCACAAGTCTCTAAGACACTTGTCATCACAATGCTCCAAGACCCCTGTAATCACAATGCTCCATGCCCTTGTCATCACAAAGCTCCATGACACATGTCATCAGAATGTTCCATGTCCTTCTCATCAAAATGATCCATGCCTTGTCATCACAGTGCTCCAAGAACCCTGTAATCACAATGCTCCATGCCCCTTTTCATCAGTATGTTGCATGAGGTTTGTCATCACAAGGCTCCATGGTTTTCTCATCACAGTGCTCCAGGACCTTATCATCACAATGCTTCACGACCTTGTCATGAAAATTCTCAATGGCCCTTGTCATCATAATGCTCCAATCCCTAGTCATCACAATGCTCCATTATATTTGTCATCACAATCCTCCATTACATTTGTCATCACAATGCTCCCTGCCATTGTCATCACAATGGACCATGACATATGTCATCACAATGCACCCTGACACATGTCTTCACAATATTCCACGACCTTCTCATAACAATGCTCCATGCCTTTGTCATCACAATGCTCCATGACCCCTGTCATCACAATGTTCCGTGACTCCAGGCAACACAATGCTTCATAACATTTGTCATCACAGTGGTCGATGCCCGAGTCATCATAAGGCTCTGTGACCTTTGTAACCACAATGCTCCATGAACATTTCATCACAATTCACCGTGACCCTTGTCATCACAATGCTCCATGCCTTTGTAAGAAAAATTCTCTATGACCCTTGCATGACCCTTGTCATCCCAACGGTCCAAAAATTATTCATCGCAATGCTCCATAAACATTGTAATCACAGTGTTCCATGCCCTTCTCATCACAATGCTCCATTACCCCTCTCATAGCAATGCTCCATGACACACGCCATCACAATGTTCCACGGCCTTATCATCACAAGTCTCCATGACACTTGTCATCACAATGCTCCAAGACCCCTGTAATCACAATGCTCCATGCCCCTTTTCATCTCAATGCTCCATGAACCCTGTCATCACAATGCATCATGCCCATCATCATAATGCTTCCGGCTATTGTCACCACAATGAAATCAAAATTCTCCATGACCTCTGTCATCACAATGCTCCATGACCCCTGTCATCACAATACTCCATGAATATTTTCTGCCCAGTGCTCCATGACCATTGTCATCACAATGATCCATGCCCTTGTCATCCCAATGCTCCATGACCCCTCTATTCACAATGCTGCGTGATGCTTGTCATCACTGTGCTCCATGACACCAGTCATCACAATGCTCCATGCCTTTGTCAGCAAAATGCTACATGACCTTGTCATTACAATGCTCTATGCGCTTGTCATCACAATACTCCATTACTATTGTCATCACAATCCTCCATGAACCATGGGATCAGATTGCTTCATTCTCTTGTCATCACAATGCTCCATGCTCCTGAAATCAAAATGATCCATGACCTCTGTCATCACAATGCTCCAAACCCTTGTGATCACAAAGTTCAATAACCTTTGTCATCACAACGCTCCATGATGCCTGTCATCACAATACTCCATGCCCTTTTCATCAAAATGCTCCTTGAACTTTGTCATCACAATTCTCAATACACTTGTCATTACAATGCTCCCTGACACTTGTCCTCAGAATGCTCCTTGAACACTGTCACGAAAAGGCTCCATGACTTTTTCATCACAATGTCCCATGCCATTTCATCATAATGCTCCATGCCATTGTCATGAAAATACTCCACAAGCTTGTCATCAGAATGCTCCCTGACCTTTGTCATCACAATGCTCCAAGCCATTGTCATCGCAATGCTCCATTACCTTTGTCATCAGAATCCTCCATGACACTTGGCATCACAATGCTCCATGCCATTGTCATCACAATGGGCCATTACATATGTCATCACAATGCTCCCTGGCACCTGTCTTCACAATACTGCATGACCTGGTCATCACAATGCTCCATGCCATTGCCATCACAATGCGCCTTTCCAAGTGTCATCGCAATAATCCATGAAAATTATTAGACAAATGCTTCAAGCCCTTTCATCACAATGCTCTATAAACCCTGTCATCACAATGTTACGTGACTCCAGTCATCACAATTCTTCATGACCTTTGTCATCACAATGGTCCATGCCCTCGTCATCAACAGTCTCTGTGATCATTTTAACCACAATGCTCCATGAACTTTTCAGCACAATATCTTTTGACCCTTGTCATCACAATGCTCTATGCCTTTCTCAGAACAATGCTCCATGAACCTTGTCATCAGTATGCTCCATGTGCTTGTCAGCACAATGCTCCATGACACATGTCATCAAGATGCACCATGCGCTTGTCATCACAATGTGCCATTCCAAATGTCATCGCAATAATCCATGAAACTTATTAGACCAATGCTCCATGCCCTTGTCATCACAATGCTCCATGCCCTTGTTATCACAATGCTCCATGACCACTGTCATCACAATGCTCCGTGACTCCAGTCATCACCATGCTTCATGAACTTTGTCATAACAATGGCCCATGCCCTCGTCATCAACAGTCTCTGTGACCTTTTTAACCACAATGCTCCATGAAATTTTCATCACAATGCTCTTTGACCCTTGTCATCACAATGCTCCATGCGCTTTTCAGCACAATGCTCATGACACATGTCATCACAATGCACCATTAGCTTGTCATCACAGTGCTCCAAAATCTTGTCATCACAATGCTCCATAAACCTTGTCATCACAGTGCTCCATGCAATTATCATCAAAATGCTCTCTCAACACTGATATCACAATGCTACATCACAATTCGTCACAATACTCCCTCACACCTGGCATCGCAATGTTCCATGACTCCTGTCTTCACCATGCTACATGCATTTTCATCACAATGTTCGATGACCCCTGACATCACAATGTTCCATGACCCCTGTCATCAAAATGCTCCATGACGCTTTTCATCAAATTGCTCCATGACCCTGTCATCAAAATGCTCCCTGCCCTTGTCATCACAATGCACAACACCCATGTCATCAAAATGCTCCATGACATTTGTCATCACAAAGATCCATGACACTTGGCATCACAATGCTCCATGTCATTGTCATCACGATGCTCCATGAACACTCTCATCACTTTGCTCCATGCCCTTGTCATTACAAAGCTCCATGACACATGTCATCAGAATGCTCCATGATCTTCTACTCACAATGCACCACGCCCTTGCCATCACAATGCTCCGTTACACCTGTCATAAAAATGCCCCATGACACATGCCATCACGATGTTCCATGGTCTTGTCATCACAAGGCTCCATGACCGTTCTCCTCACAATGCTCCAAGACCCCTGTAATCACAATGCTCCATGACCCTTTTCATCTCAATGATCCATGAACCCTGTCATCACATTGCACCATGCCCATCATCATAATGCTTCATGCTATTGTCATCAAAACGGAATCAAAATGCTCCATGACCTCTGTCATAACAATGCTCCAAACCCTTGTGATCACAATATTCCATAAATCTTGTCATCACAATGCCCCATGACTCTCATTTTCACAGTTATCCGTGGTCTTCTCATCACAATGCTCCATGACCTTTGTCATCACAATGCTCTATACACTTGTCATCAAAATGCTCCCTGACACTTATTGTCTGTATGATCCTTGAAACCTGTCATTACAAGACTCCATGCCATTTTCATCACAATGATCCATGTCCTTTTCATCACAATGTTCCAAGACCCCTGTAATCACAATGCTCCATGCCCTTGTCATACCAAATCTCAATGACATATGTCATTAGAATGCTCCTTGGCCTTGACCTCACTATGCTCCATGTCCATGTCATGACAAAGTTCCAAGACCCCTGTAATCACAATGGTCCATGTCCCTTTTCTTCAGTATGCTCCATGAGATTTGTCATCACAAGGCTCCATGGTTTTCTCATCACAATGCTCCAGGAACTTGTCATCACAATGCTACATGCCTTGTCATAAAAATACTCAATGGCCCTTGTCATCATAATGCTCCAAGTCCTAGTCATGACAATGCTTCTTTATATTTGGCCTCACAATCCTACATTACATTTGTCATCACAATGCTCCCTGCCATTGTCATCACAATGGATCATGACATATGTCATCACAATGCTCCCTGACACACGTCTTCACAATAATCCATGACCTTCTCATCACAATGCTTCATGCCAATGTCATCACAATGTTCCGTGACTCCAGGCATCACAATGCTTCATAACATTTGTCATCACAGTGGTCGATGCCCGCGTCATCATAAGGCTCTGTGACCTTTGTAACCACAATGCTCCATGAACATTTCATCAAAATGCTCCGTGACCCCTGTCATCCTTCGCAATGCTCCATGCCCTTGTCATCACAATGTGCCATTCCAACTGTCATTGCAATAATCCATGAAACTTAGACCAATGTTCCATGCCCTTGTTATCACAATGCTCCGTGACTCCAGTCATCACAATGCTTCATGACCTTTGCCATCACAATGGTCCATGCCCTCGTCATCAACAGTCTCTGTGACCATTTTAACCTCAATGCTCCATGAAATTTTCATCACAATGCTCTTTGACCCTTGTCATCACAATACTCTATGCCTTTCTCAGCACAATGCTCCATGACCATTGTCATCACAAATCTCCATGTGCTTGTCAGCACAATGCTCCATGACACGTCATCACAATGCACCATGTGCTTGTCATCACAGTGCTCCACAATCTTGTCATCACAATGCTCCGTTAACCTTGTCATCAAAATGTTCCATGCACTTCTCATCAATATGCTCTCTCACCACTGATATCACAATGTTACATCACTATTCATCACAATACTGCCTCACCCCTGTTATCACAATGTTCCTTGACTCCTGTTATCACAATGCTACATGCACTTATCATCACAATGTTTGATGACCTAAGACATCACAATGTTCCATTAGCCCTGTCATTAAAATGCTCCATGACCCTTTTCATCAAAATGCTCCATGTCCCGTGACATCACAATGCTCCATACCCCTTGTCATTACAGTGCTCCATTACGATCTTCATCACAATTATCCATGGCCTTCTCATCACAATGCTCCACGGTCTTGCCATCACAATGCTCCATGCCCTGGTCATCACAATGCTTCATGTCCCTTGTCATCACAGTTCTCCAAGTCCTTGTCATCACAATGCTCCATGACCGTTCTCATCACAATGTTACATGCTTTGTCATCAAAATTCGCCATGCACATGTCATCGCAATGCCCCATGACCCCTGTCATAGCAAGCTCTATGCCTTTGTCATCACAATGCTTCACGAAATTTCATCAAAATTCTCAATGGCCCGTGTCATCACAATGCTCCAAGCCCTTGTCATCACAATGCTCCATTACCTTTGTCATCCTCCAAAACACTTGGCATCAGAATGCTCTATGCCATTGTCATCACAGTGGAACATGAAATATGTCATCACAATGCTCCCTGACACCTGTCTTCACAATAATGCATGACCTTGTCATCACAATGTCCCATGCCCACTGTCAACACAATTATCAATGAAACTAGTCAGACCAATGCTGCATGCCCCTGTCATCACAATGCTCCATGCCCTTGTTATCACAATGCTCCATGCCCTTGTCATCACAATGCTCCATGACCCCAGTTCTCACAATGCTCCGTGACTCCAGTCATCACAAGGATTCATGACCTCTGTCATCACAATGATCCATGTCCTCATCATCACAAGGCTCTGTGAACTTTGTCACCACAATGCTCCATGAACTTTTCATCACAATGCTCCGTGACACTTGTTATCACAATGATCCGTCCCTTTGTCAACTCAATGCTCCATGACCATTGTCATCACAATATTCAATGCGCTTGTCAGCGCAGTGCTAAATGACCCATGTCATCACAATGCTCCATAAACCTTGTCATCACAATGCTCCTTGCACGTCTTATCAAAGTGCTCTCTCACCACTGATATCAAAATGTTCCCACTTAAGTCATCACAATACACCCACTCCCCTGTCATCTCAATGGTCCATAACCCCTGTCATGAAAATGTTCCATGACCCCTGACATCACAGTGTTCCATAACCCTGTCATCAAAATGTTCCATGACAATTTTCATCAAATTGCTCCATGAGCCTGTCATCACAATGCTCCCTGACCTTAGCATCACAATGAACAACACCCTTGTAATCAAAATGCTCCATGACTTTGTCATCACAAAGATCCATGAACTTGGCATCACAATGCTCCATGTCATTGTCATCACAATGCTCCAAGATGGCTCTCATCACATTGCTCCATTCCCTTGTCCTCACAAAGCTCCATGACACATGTCATCAGAATGCTCCATGGCCTTCTCATCACAGTGCTCCATGCCCTTGCCATCACAATGCTCCATTACACCTGTCATCACAATGCTCCAAGACCACTGTAATCACAATGTTCCATGCCCCTTTTCATCTCAATGTTCCATGAACCCTGTCATCACAATGCACCATGCCCACCATCATAATGCTTCAGGCTATTGTCATCACAATGAAATCATAATGCTCCATGACCACTCTCATCACAATGCTCCAAATCCTTGTGATCAAAATGCTCCATAAAACTTATCATCACAACGCCCCATTACGCTCGTCATCACAATTATCCATGGTCTTCTCATCACAATGCTCCATGACATTTGTCACCATATTGCTCAGTACCCTTGTCATCACAATGCTCCCTGACACTTGTCGTCAGTATGCTCCTTGAACCATGTGATGACAAGACTCCATGGCCTTCTCATCAAAATGCTCCATGCCCTTGTCATCACAGTGCTCCACGACCCCTGTAATCACAATCCTCCATACCACTTTTCATCAGAATGTTCCATGAGACATATCATCACAAGGCTCCATGGTCTTCTCATCACAATGCTCCAGTACCCTGTCATCACAATGCTCCATGACACCTGTCATCACAATAATCCATGAATATTTTCAGCCCAATGCTCCATGACCTTCTCATCACAATGCTCCATGACCTTCTCATCACAATGCTCCATGACCCCTGTCATTACAATGCTTCATGACCCCTGTCATCACAATGCTCCATGTCTCTTGTCATCACAATACTCCATGAAAACTTTCATCCCAATGCTCCATGACCCTTGTCATCACAATGATCCATGCCTTTGTCATCCCAATGCTCCATGACTCCTGTATTCACAATTCTCCGTGACACTTGTCATTACAGTGCTCCATGACACCTGTCATCACAATGCTCCATGCCTTTGTCAGTGAAATGCTACATGACCTTGTCATTACAATGCTCTATGCACTTGCCATCACAATACTCCATTACAATTGTCATCACAATCCTCCATGAACCTTGGGATCACATTGTTTCATGCCCTTGTCATCACAATGCTCCATGCTCCTTGAAATCAAAATGATCCATGACCTCTGTCATCACAATGCTCCAAACCCTTGTGATCACAATGTTCCATAACACTTGTCATCACAACGCTCCATGATGCCTGTCATCACAATACTCCATGCCCTTTTCATCACAATGCTCCATGAACTTTGGCATCACAATTCTCAATACACTTGTCATCACAATGCTCCCTGACACTTGTCGTGAGTATGCTCCTTGTACCATGTCACGAAAAGGCTCCATGCCTTTTTCATCACAATGACCCACGCTGTTTTCATCACAATGCTCCATGCCATTGTCATCAAAATACTCCTCAAGCTTGTCATCAGGATGCTCCATGACCTTTGTCATCAAAATTCTCCATGCACATGTCATCACAATGCCCAATGACCCCTGTCATAGCAAGCTCCATGCCTTTGTCATCACAATGCTTCAAGATATTTTCATCAAAATTCTCAATGGCCGTTGTCATCACAATGCTCATTGACCCTTGTCATCACAATGCTCCAAGCCGTTGTCATCACAATGCTCCATTACCTTTGTCATCACAATCCTCCAAAACACTTGGCATCACAATGCTCCATGCCATTGTCATCACAATGGAACATGAAATATGTCATCACAATGCTCCATGACACCTGTCTTCACAATACTTCATGACCTTTTCCTCACAATGTGTCATGCCCACTGTCAACACAATTATCCATGAAACTTGTCAGACCAATGTTCCATGCCCCTGTCATCACAATGCTCCATGCTCTTGTCATCACAATGCTCCATGACTTCAGTTCTCACAGTGCTCCGTGACTCCAGTCATCACAAGGATTCATGACCTGTGTCATCACAATGATCCATGTCCTCATCATCACAAGGCTCTGTGAACTTTGTCACCACAATGATCCATGAACTTTTCATCACAATGCTCCGTTATACTTGTTATCACAATGCTCCATCCCTTTGACAACTCAATGCTACATGAGACTTGTCATCAAAATGTTCCATGCGCTTGTCAGCGCAGTGCTCCATGACCCATGTCATCACAATGCTCCATAAACCTTGTCATCACAATGCTCCTTGCACGCCTTATCAAAGTGCTCTCTCACCACTGATATCAAAATGTTCCCTCACTAGTCATCACAATATACCCACACACCTGTCATCACAATGGTCCATAACCCCTGTCATGAAAATGTTCCATGACCCATGATATCACAGTGTTCCATAACCCCTGTCATCAAAATGTACCATGACCTTTTTCATCAAAATGCTCCATGTCCCCTGATATCACAATGCTCTATAGCCCTTGTCATTAGAGTGCTCCATGACGCTCGTCATCACAATTATCCATGGTCTTCTCATCACAATGTTGCACGGTCTTGCCATCACAAGGCTCCATGCCCTGGTCATCACAATGCTCCATGTCCTTTGTCATCACAATTCTCCACGTCCTTGTCATCACAATGCTCCTTGACAGTTCTCATCACAATGTTACATGCTATTGTCAACACAATTCGCCATGCACATGTCATCGCAATGTCCCATGACCCCTGTCATAGCAAGCTCCGTGCCTTTGTCATCACAATGCTTCACGACCTTTTCATCAAAATTCTCAATGGCCGTTGTCATCAAGTTGCTCCATGACCCTTGTCATCACAATGATCTAAGCCCTTGTCATCACAATGCTCCATTACCTTTGTCATCAGAATCCTCCAAAACACTTGGCATCACAATGCTCCATGCCATTGTCATCACAATGGAACATGAAATATGTCATCACAATGCTCCCTGACACCTGTCTTCACAATACTGCATGACCTTGTCATCACAATGTGCCATGCCCACTGTCAACACAATTATCGATGAAACTTGTCAGACCAATGCACCATGCCCCTGTCATCACAATGCTTCTTGCCCTTGTCATCACAATGCTCCATGACCCCAGTTCTCACAATGCTCCGTGACTCCATTCATCACAAGGCTTCATGACCTCTGTCATCACAATGATCCATGCCCTCATCATCACAAGGCTCTGTGAAATTTGTCACCACAATGCTCCATGAACTTTTCATCATAATGCTCCATGACACTTGTTATCACAATGCTCCGTCCCTTTTTCAACTCAGTGCTCCATGAGCCTTTTCATCACAATGTTCCATGCGCTTCTCAGCGCAGTGCTCCATGACCCATGTCATCACAATGCTCCATAAACCTTGTCATCACAATGCTCCTTGCACGTCTTATCAAAGTTCTCTCTCACCACTGATATCAAAATGTTCCCTCACTAGTCATCACAATACAGCCACTCTCCTGTCATTACAATGGTCCATAACCCCTGTCATGAAAATTTTCCATGACCCATGACATCACAATGCTCCATAACCCCTGTCATCAAAATGTTCCATGACCCTTTTCATCAAATTGCTTCATGACCCTGTCATCACAATGCTCCCTGCCCTTCGCATCACAATGCACAACGCCCTTGTTATCAAAATGCACCATGACTTTGTCATCACAAAGATTCATGACCTTGGCATCACAGGGCTCCATGTCATTGTCATCACAATGCTCCATAATCGCTCTCATCACATTGCTCCATTCCCTTGTCGTCACAAAGCTCCATGATCATGTCATCAGAATGCTCCATGGCCTTCTCATCACAGTGCTCCATGCCCTTGCCATCACAATGCTCCATTACACCTATCATCACAATGCTCCAAGACCACTGTAATCACAATGCTCCATGCCCCATTTCATCTCAATGCTCCATGAACCCTGTCATCACAATGCACCATGCCCACCATCATAATGCTTCATGCTGTTGTCATCACAATGAAATCAAAATGCTCCATGACATCTCTCATCACAATGCTCGAAATCCTTGTGATCAAAATGTTCCGTAACACTTATCATCACAACGCCCCATAACGCTCGTCATCACAATTATCCATGGTCTTCTCATCGCGATGCTCCATGACATTTGTCACCACATTACTCAATACCCTTGTCATCACAATGCTCCCTGACACTTGTCGTCAGTATGCTCCTTGAACCCTGTGATGACAAGGCTCCATGGCCTTCTCATCCCAATGCTCCATGCCCTTGTCATCACAGTGCTCCAAGACCCATGTAATCACAATGCTCCATGCCCCTTTTCATCAGAATGTTCCATGAGACATATCATCACAAGGTTCCATGGTCTTCTCATCACAATGCTCCAGTACCTTGTCATCACAATGCTCCATGACACCTGTTATCACAATACTCCATGAACATTTTCAGGCCAATGTTCCATGAGTCCTCATCACAATGCTCCATGACACCTTTCATTACAATGCTCCATGCCCCCTTTCATCACAGCGCTCCATGTCCCTTGTCATCACAATACTCCATGAACACTTTCATCCCAATGCTCCATGAACCTTGTCATCACAATGATCCATGCCCTTGTCATCCCAATGCTCCATGACCCCTGTATTCACAATGCTCCATGACACTTGTCATCACAGTGCTCCATGACACCTGTGATCACAATGCTCCATGCCTTTGTCAGCAAAATGCTACATGACCTTGTAGTTACAATGCTCCATGCCCTTGTTATCACAGTGCTCCATGACCCATGTCATCACAATGCTCCGTGACTCCAGACATCTCAATGCTTTATGACCTTTGTCATCAAAATGGTCCATTCCCTCGTCATCAACAGTCTCTGTGTCCTTTTTAACCTCAATGCTCCATGAAATTTTCATAACAATGCTCTTTGACCCTTGTCATCACAATACTCTATGCCATTCTCAGCACAATGCTCCATGACAGTTGTCATAACAATGCTCCATGCGCTTGTCAGCACAATGCTCCATGACACGTCATCGCAATGCACCATGCGCTTGTCATCACAGTGCTCCATAATCTTGTCATCACAATGCTCCATTAACATTGTCATCACAATGCTCCATGCACTTCTCATCAATACGCTCTCTCACCACTGATATCACAATGTTACATCACTATTCATCACAATACTCCCTCACCTCTGTCATCAAAATGTTCCATGACTCCTGTCTTCACAATGCTACATGCACTTATCATCACAATGTTCGATGACCTATGACATCACAATGTTCCATAGCACCTGTCATCAAAATGTTCCATGACCTTTTTCATCAAAATTTTCCATGTCCCCTGACATCACAATGCTCTATAGCCCTTGTCATTACAGTGCTCCATGACGCTCGTCATCACAATTATCCATGGTCTTCTCATCACAATGCTCCAGGGTCTTGCCATCTCAATGCTCCATGCCTTGGTCATTCCAATTCTCCACGTCCTTGTCATCACAATGCTCCATGACAGTTCTCATCACAATGTTACATGCTTTTGTCATCACAATTCGCCATGCACATGTCATTGCAATGCCCCATGACCCCTGTCATAGCAAGCTCCATGCCTTTGTAATCACAATGCTTCACGACCTTTTCATCAAAATTCTCAATGCCCCTTGTCATCACAATGCTCCAAGCCCTTGTCATCACAATGCTCCATTACCTTTGTCATCACAATCCTCCAAAACACTTGACATCACAATGCTCCATGCCATTGTCATCACAATGGAACATGAAATATGTCATCACAATGCTCCCTGACACCTGTCTTCACAATACTGCATGACCTTGTCATCACAATGTGTCATGCCCACTGTCAACACAATTATCCTTGAAACTTGTCACACCAATGCTCCATGCCCCTGTCATCACAATGCTCCATGCTCTTGTCATCATAATGCTCCATGACCCCAGTGCTCACAATGCTCCGTGACTCCAGTCATCACAAGGCTTCATGACCTGTGTCATCACAATGATCCATGCCCTCATCATCAGAAGGCTCTGTGAACTTTGTCACCACCATGCTCCATGAACATTTCATCACAATGTTCCGTGACACTTGTTATCACAATGCTCCGTCCCTTTGTCAACTCAATGCTCCATGACCCTTGTCATAACAATATTCAATGCGCTTGTCAGCGCAGTGCTAAATGACCCATGTCATCACAATGCTCCATAAACCTTGTCATCACAATGCTCCTTGCACGTCTTATCAAAGTGCTCTCTCACCACAGATATCAAAATGTTCCCTCACTAGTCATCACAATACACCCACTCCCCTGTCATCACAATGGTCCATAACACCTGTCATCAAAATGTTCCATGACCCTTTTCATCAAATTGCTCCATGACCCTGTCATCACAATGCTCCCTGCCCTTCGCATCACAGTGCACAACACCCTTGTAATCAAAATGCTCCATGACTTTGTCATCACAAAGATCCATGACCTTGGCATCACAATGCTCCATGTCATTGTCATCGCAATGCTCCATGATCGCTCTCATCACATTGCTCCATTCCCTTGTCGTCACAAAGCTCCATGACCCATGTCATCAGAATGCTCCATGGCCTTCTCATCACAGCGCTCCATGACCTTGCCATCACAATGCTCCATTACACCTCTCATCACAATGCTCCAAGACCACTGTAATCACAATGTTCCATGCCCCTTTTCATCTCAATGCTCCATGAACCCTGTCATCACAATGCACCATGCCCACCATCATAATGCTTCAGGCTACTGTCATCAAAATGAACTCATAATGCTCCATGACCTCTCTCATCACAATGCTCGAAATCCTTGTGATCAAAATGTTCCATAACACTTATCATCACAACGCCCCATGACGCCCGTCATCACAATTATCCATGGTCTTCTCATCGCAATGCTCCATAACATTTGTCACCACATTGCTCAATACCGT
This sequence comes from Mesoplodon bidens, assembly GCF_964165515.1. Taxonomy (NCBI): domain Eukaryota; kingdom Metazoa; phylum Chordata; class Mammalia; order Artiodactyla; family Ziphiidae; genus Mesoplodon; species Mesoplodon bidens. Next base: position 398,101 of record NW_027672312.1, on the reverse strand, counting down.
AGTCATCACAATGCTCCCTGACACTTGTCGTCAGTATGCTCCTTGAAACTTGTGATGAGAAGGCTCCATGGCCTTCTCATCCCAATGCTCCATGCCCTTTTCATCACAATGCTCCACGAACCCTGTAATCACAATGCTCCATGCCCCTTTTCATCAGAATGTTCCATGAGACATATCATCACAAGGCTCCATGGCATTCTCATCACAATGCTCCAGTACCTTGTCATCACAATGCTCCATGACACCTGTCATCCCAATAATCCATGAATATTTTCAGCTCAATGCTCCATGACCTTCTCATCACAATGCTCCATGACCCCTGTCATTACAATGTTCCATGTCCCTTGTCATCACAATACTCCATGAACACTTTCATCCCAATGCTCCATGACCCTTGTCATCACAATGATCCATGCCCTTGTCATCCCAATGCTGCACGACTCCTGTATTCACAATTCTCCGTGACGCTTGTCATCACAGTGCTCCATGACACCTGTCATCGCAATGCTCCATGCCTTTGTCAGCAAAATGCTACATGACCTTGTCTTTACAATGCTCTATGCACTTGACATCACAATACTCCATTACCATTGTCATCACAATCCTACATGAACCTTGGGATCACATTGTTTCATGCCCTTGTCATCACAATGCTCCATGCTCCTTGAAATCAAAATGATCCATGACCTCTGTCATCACAATGCTCCAAACCCTTGTGATCACATTGTTCCATAACATTTGTCATCACAACGCTCCATGATGCCTGTCATCACAATACTCCATGCACTTTTCATCACAATGCTCCATGACCTTTGGCATCACAATTCTCAATACACTTGTCATCACAATGCTCCCTGACACTTGTCGTCAGAATGCTCCTTGTACCCTGTCACGAAAAGGCTCCATGCCTTTTTCATCACAATGCCCCACACTGTTTTCATCACAATGCTCCATGCCTTTGTCATAAAAATACACCTCAAGCTTGTTATCAGAATGCTCCATGACATTTGTCATCACAATTCTCCATGCACTTGTCAGCACAATGCTCCTAGCCATTATCATCCCAATGCTCCATTACCTTTGTCATCAGCATCCTCCATGACACTTGGCATCACAATGCTCCATGCCATTGTCATCACCATGGGCCATTACATATATCATGACAATTCTCCCTGACACCAGTCTTCACAATACTGCATGACCTGGTCTTCACAATGCTCCATGCCCTTGTCATCACAATGCACAATTCCAACTGTCATTGCAATAATCCATGAGACTTATTAGATCAATGCTCCATGCCCTTGTTATCACAGTGCTTCATGACCCATGTCATCACAATGCTCCGTGACTCCAGTCATCTCAATGATTCATGACCTTTGTCATCACAATGGTCCATGCCTTCGTCATCAACAGTCTCTGTGCCCTTTTTAACCTCAATGCTCCGTGAAATATTCATCACAATGCTAGTTGACCCTTGTCATCACAATACTCTATGCCTTTCTCAGCACAATCCTCCATGACTGTTGTCATCACAATGCTCCATGCGCTTGTCAGCACAATGCTCCATGAACTTTGTCATCAAAATTCTCAATACACTTGTCATCACAATGCTCCCTGACAATTGTCGTCAGAATGCTCCTTGAACCCGGTCACAAAAAGGCTCCAGGCTGTTTTCATCACAATGACCCATGCCATTTTCATCACAATAATCCATGCCATTGTCATCGAAATACTCCACAAGCTTGTCATCCAAATGCTCCATGACCCAACTCATCACAATTCTCCATGCACTTGCCAGCACAATGCTCCCTGACCCTTGTCATCACAATGCTCCAAGCCATTGTCATCACAATGCTCCATTACCTTTGTCATCAGAATCCTCCATGACACTTGGCATCACAGTGCTCCATGTCATTGTCATCACAATGGGCCATTACATATGTCATCACAATGCTCCCTGACACCAGTCTTCACGATACTGCATGACATGGTCTTCGCAATGCTCCATGCCCTTTTCATCACAATGTGCCATTCCAACGGTCATTGCAATAGTCCATGAAACTTAGACCAATGTTCCATGCCCTTGTTATCACAATGCTCCGTGACTCCAGTCATCAAAATTCTTCATGACCTTTGCCATCACAATGGTCCATGCCCTCGTCATCAACAGTCTCTGTGACCATTTTAACCTCAATGCTCCATGAAATTTTCATCACAATTCTCTTTGACCCTTGTCATCACAATACTCTATGCCTTTCTCAGCAGAATGCTCCATAACCATTGTCATCACAAATCTCCATGCGCTTGTCAGCACAATGCTCCATGACACGTCATCACAATGCACCATGCGCTTGTCATCACAGTGCTCCACAATCTTGTAATCACAATGCTCTGTTAACCTTGTCATCAAAATGCTCCATGCACTTCTCATCAATATGCTCTCTCACCACTGATATCACAATGTTACATCACTATTCATCACAATACTGCCTCACCCCTGTTATCACAATGTTCCTTGACTCCTGTCATCAAAATGCTACATGCAATTATCATCACAATGTTTGATGACCTAAGACATCACAATGTTCCATTAGCCCTGTCATTAAAATGCTCCATGACCCTTTTCATCAAAATGCTCCATGTCCCGTGACATCACAATGCTCCATAGCCCTTGTCATTACAGTGTTCTATGACGATCTTCATCACAATTATCCATGGTCTTCTCATCACAATGCTCCACGGTCTTGCCATCACAATGCTCCATGCCCTGGTCATCACAATGCTTCATGTCCCTTTTCATCACAGTTCTCCAAGTCCTTGTCATCACAATGTTCCATGACAGTTCTCATCACAATGTTACATGCATTTGTCATCAAAATTCGCCATGCACATGTCATCACAATGCCCCATGACCCCTGTCATAGCAAGCTCTATGCCTTTGTCATCACAAAGCTTCACGAACTTTCATCCAAATTCTCAATGGCCCGTGTCATCACAATGCTCCAAGCCCTTGTCATCACAATGCTCCATGACCTTTGTCATCACAATCCTCCAAAACACTTGACATCAGAATGCTCCATGCCATTGTCATCACAATGGAACATGAAATATGTCATCACAATGCTCCCTGACACCTGTCTTCACAATAATGCATGACCTTGTCATCATACTGTGCCATGCCCACTGTCAACACAATTATCCATGAAACTAGTCAGACCAATGCTGCATGACCCTGTCATCACAATGCTCCATGCCCTTGTCATCACAATGCTCCATGACCCCAGTTCTCACAATGCTCCGTGACTCCAGTCATCACAAGGATTCATGACCTGTGTCATCACAATGATCCATGTCCTCATCATCACAAGGCTCTGTGAACTTTGTCACCACAATGCTCCATGAACTTTTCATCACAATGCTCCGTGACACTTGTTATCACAATGCTCCGTCCCTTTGTCAACTCAATGCTCCATGACCCTTGTCATAACAATATTCAATGCGCTTGTCAGCGCAGTGCTAAATGACCCATGTCATCACAATGCTCCATAAACCTTGTCATCACAATGCTCCTTGCACGTCTTATCAAAGTGCTCTCTCACCACTGATATCAAAATGTTCCCACAAAAGTCATCACAATACACCACTCCCCTGTCATCACAATGGTCCATAACCCCTGTCATGAAAATGTTCCATGACCCCTGACATCACAGTGTTCCATAACCACTGTCATCAAAATGTTCCATGACACTTTTCATCAAATTGCTCCATGACCCTGTCATCACAATGCTCCCTGCCCTTCGCATCACAATGCACAACGCCCTTGTAATCAAAATGCTCCATGACTTTGTCATCACAAAGATCCATGACCTTGGCATCACAATGCTCCATGTCATTGTCATCACAATGCTCCATGATCGCTCTCATCATATTGCTCCATTCCCTTGTCCTCACAAAGCTCCATGACACATGTCATCAGAATGCTCCATGGCCTTCTCATCACAGTGCTCCATGCCCTTGCCATCACAATGCTCCATTACACCTGTCATCGCAATGCTCGAAGACCACTGTAATCACAATGTTCCATGCTCCTTTTCATCTCAATGTTCCATGAACCCTGTCATCACAATGCACCATGCCCACCATCATAATGCTTCATGCTATTGTCATCACAATGAAATCATAATGCTCCATGACCTCTCTCATCACAATGCTCCAAATCCTTGTGATCAAAATGCTCCATAAAACATATCATCACAACGCCCCATGACGCTCGTCATCACAATTATCCATGGTCTTCTCATCACAATGCTCCATGACATTTGTCACCACATTGCACAGTACCCTTGTCATCACAATGCTCCCTGACACTTGTCGTCAGTATGCTCCTTGAACCATGTGATGACAAGACTCCATGGCCTTCTCATCAAAATGCTCCATGCCCTTGTCATCACAGTGCTCCATGACCCCTGTAATCACAATGCACCATACTCCTTTTCATCAGAATGTTCCATGAGACATATCATCACAAGGCTCCATGGTCTTCTCATCACAATGCTCCAGTACCTTGTCATCACAATGCTCCATGACACCTGTCATCACAATAGTCCATGAATATTTTCAGCCCAATGCTCCATGACCTTCTCATTACAATGCTCCATGACCCGTGTCATTACAATGCTTCATGACCCCTGTCATCACAATGCTCCATGTCCCTTGTCATCACAATACTCCATGAACACTTTCATCCCAATGCTCCATGACCCTTGTCATCACAATGATCCATGCTCTTGTCATCCCAATGCTCCATGACTCCTGTATTCACAATTCTCCGTGACACTTGTCATCACAGTGCTCCATGACACCTGTCATCACAATGCTCCATGCCTTTGTCAGCAAAATGCTACATGACCTTGTCATTACAATGCTCTATGCACTTGCCATCACAATACTCCATTACCATTGTCATCACAATCCTCCATGAACCTTGGGATCACATTGTTTCATGCCCTTGTCAGCACAATGCTCCATGAACTTTTTCATCAAAATTCTCAATACACTTGTCATCACAATGCTCCCTGACTCTTGTCATCAGTATGCTCCTTGAATCCTGAGATTGCAAGGCTCCATGGCCTTCTCATCCCAATGCTCCATGCCCTTGTCATCACAATGCGCTATTCCAACTGTCATTGCAATAATCCATGAAACTTATTAGACCAATGTTCCATGTCCTTGTCATCACTATGCTCCATGCCCTTGTTATCACAATGCTCCGTGACTCCAGTCATCACAATGCTTCATGACCTTTGTCATCACAATGGTCCATGCCCTCGTCATCAGCAGTCTCTGTGACCATTTTAACCTCAATGCTCCATGAAATTTTCATCACAATGCTCTTTGACCCTTGTCATCACACTACTCTATGCCTTTCTCAGCACAATGCTCCATGACCGTTGTCATCACAATGCTCCATGCGTAGTCAGCACAATGCTCCATGACACATGTCATCACAATGCACCATGTGCTTGTCATCACAGTGCTCCACAATCTTGTCATCACAATGCTCCATTTACCTTGTCATCACAATGCTCCATGCACTTCTCATCAATATGCTCTCTCACCACTGATATCACAATGTTACATCACTATTCATCACAATACTCCCTCACCCCAGTCATCAAAATGTTCCATGTCTCCTGTCATCACAATGCTCCAAGCCCTTGTCATCACAATGCTCCATTACCTTTGTCATCACAATCCTCCAAAACACTTGGCATCACAATGTTCCATGCCATTCGCATCACAATGGAACATGAAATATGTCATCACAATGCTCCCTGACAACTGTCTTCACAATACTTCATGACCTTGTCATCACAATGTGCCACGCCCAATGTCAACACAATAATCCATGAAACTGCTCAGACCAATGCTCCATGCCCTTGTCATCACAATGCTCCATGCCCTTGTCATCACAATGCTCCATGACCCCAGTTCTCACAATGCTCCGTGACTCGAGTCATCACAAGACTTCATGACCTGTGTCATCATAATGATCCATGCCCGCATCATCACAAGGCTCTGTGAACATTGTCACCACAATGCTCCATGAAATTTTCATCACAATGCTCCGTGACACTTGTTACCACAATGCTCCGTCCTTTTGTCAACTCAATGCTCCATGACCATTTTCATCACAATGTTCCATGCTCTTGTCAGCGCAGTGCTCCATGACTCATGTCATCACAATGCTCCATAAACATTGTCATCACAATGCTCCTTGCACGTCTTATCAAAATGCTCTCTCACCACTGATATCAAAATGTTCCCTCACTAGTCATCACAATACACCCACTCCCCTGTCATCACAATGGTCCATAACCCCTGTCATCAAAATGTTCCATGACCCTTTTCATCAAATTGCTCCAAGACCCTGTCATCACAAGGCTCCCTGCCCTTCTCATCACAATGCACAGCGCCCTTGTCATCAAAATGCTCCATGACATTGTCATCACAAAGATCCATGATCCTTGCAATCACAATGCTCCATGTCATTGACATCACAGTGCTCCATGATCGCTCTCATCACATTGCTTCATGCCCTTGTCGTCACAAAGCTCCATGATGCATGTCATCAGAATGCTCCATGGCCTTCTCAACACAGTGTTCCATGCCCTTGCCATCTCAATGCTCCATTACACCTGTCATCACAATGCTCCAAGACCCCTGTAATCACAATGTTCCATGCCCCTTTTCATCTCAATGCTCCATGAACCCTGTCATCAAAATGCACCATGCCCACCATCATAATGCTTCATGCTATTGTCATCACAATGAAATCATAATGCTCCATGACCTCTCTCATCACAATGCTCCAAATCCTTGTGATCAAAATCTTCCATAACACTTATCATCACAACGCCCCATGACGCTCATCTTCACAATTATCCATGGTCTTCTCATCACAATGCTCCATGATTTTTGTCACCACAATGCTCAATAACCTTGTCATCACAATGCTATATGACACTTGTCGTCAGTATGCTCCTTGAACCCTGTGATGACAAGGCTCCATGGCCTTCTCATCCCAAGACTCCATGCCCTTGTCATCACAGTGCTCCACGACCCCTGTAATCACAATGCTCCATGTCCCTTTTCATCAGAATGTTCCATGAGACATATCATCACAAGCCTCCATGGTCTTCTCATCACAATGCTCCAGTACCTTGTCATCACAATGCTCCATGACACCTGTCATCACAATACTCCATGAACATTTTCAGCCCAATGCTCCATGACCTTCTCATCACAATGCTCCATGACCCGTGTCATCACAATGCTCCATGTCCCTTGTCATGACAATACTCCATGACCCTTGTCATCCCAGTGCTCCATGACCCTTGTCATCCCAATGCTCCATGAAACCTTTATTCACAATGCTCCGTGTCACTTGTCATCACAGTGCTCCATGACACCTGTCATCACAATGTTCTATGCCTTTGTCAGCAAAATGCTACATGATGTTGTCATCACAATGCTCCATGCACTTCTCATCAATATGCTCTCTCACCACTGATATCACAATGTTACATCACTATTCATAACAATACTCCCTCACCCCTGTCATCACAATATTCCATGACTCCTGTCATCACAATGCTACATGCACTTATCATGACAGTGTTCGATGATCCCTGACATCACAATATTCCATAAGCCCTGCCATCAAAATGCTCCATGACCCTTTTCTTCAAAATGCTCCATGTCCCCTGACATCACAATGCTCCATACCCCTTGTCATTACAGTGCTCCATGAGGCTCTTCATCACAATTATCCATGGTCTTCTCATCACAATGCTCCACGGTCTTGCCATCACAATGCTCCAAGCCCTGGTCATCACAATTCTCCAAGTTCTTGGCATCACTATGTTCCATGACACTCTCATCACAGTGTTACATGCTTTGTCAGCACAATACTCCACAAACATGTCATCAGAATGCTCTATGACCCTTGTCATCACAATTATCCATGCCCCTGTCTTCACAAAGCTCCATGCCCTTGTCATCACAATCCTCCATGAACTTTCTCATCACAATTCTCAAAACACTTAACACCACAATACTCCCTGACTCTTGTCGTCAGAATGCTCCTTGAACCTTATCAAGAAAAGGCTCCATGCAGTTTTCATCACAATGCCTAATGCCATTTTCATCACAATAATCCCTGCCATTGTCATCAAAATACTCCACAAGTTTGTCATCCAAATGCTCCATGACCCGTGTCATCACAATTCTCCATGAACTTGCCAGCACAATGCTCCCTGACCCTTGTCATCAGAATGCTCCAAGCCTCTGTCATCACAATGCTCCATTACCTTTGTCATCAGAATCCTCATGACACTTGGCATCACAATGCTCCATGCTATTGTCATCACAATGGGCCATTACATATGTCATCACAATGCTCCATGACACCAGTCTTCACAATACTGCATGACCTGGTCTTCACAATGCTCCATGCCCTTGTCATCACAATGTGCCATTCCAACTGTCATTGCAATAATCCATGAAACTTATAAGACCAGTGTTCCATGCCTTGGTCATCACAATGCTCCATGCCCTTGTTATCACAATGCTCCGTGACTCCAGTCATCACAATGCTTCATGACATTTGTCATCACAATGGTCCATGCCCTCATCATCAACTGTCTCTGTGACCTCTTTAACCTCAGTGCTCCAAGAAATTTTCATCACAATGCTCTTTGACACTTATCATCACAATACTCTCTGCCTTTCTCACCACAATGCTCCATGACCGTTATCATCACAATGCTCAGTGTGCTTGTCAGCACAATGCTCCATGACACGTATCACAATGCATCATGTGCTTGTCATCACAATGCTCCATTAACATTGTCATCACAATGTTCCATGCACTTCTCATCAATATGCTCTCTCACCACTGATATCACAATGTTACATTACTATTCATTACAATACTCCCTCACCCCTGTCATCACAGTGTTCCATGATTCCAGTCATCACCATGCTACATGCACTTATCATCACAATGTTCGATGACCTATGACGTCACAATGTTCCAAAACCCCTGTCATCAAAATGCTCCATGACCCATTTCATCAAAATGTTCCATGTCCCCTGACATCACAATGCTCCATAGCCCTTGTCATTACAGTGCTCCATGACGCTCGTAATCATAATTATCCATGGTCTTCTCATCACAATGCTCCACCGTCTTGCCATCACAATGCTCCAAGCCCTGGTCATCACAATGCTCCATGTCCCTTGTCATCACAATTCTCCACGTCCTTGTCATCACAATGCTCCATGACAGTTCTCATCACAATGTTACATGCTTTTGTCATCACAATTCTCCATGCACATGTCATCGCAATGCCCCATGACCCCTGTCATAGCAAGCTCCATGCCTTTGTCATCACAATGCTTCACGACCTTTTCATCAAAATTCTCAATGGCCGTTGTCATCACAATGATCCATGACCCTTGTCATCAAAATGCTCCAAGCCCTGGTCATCACAATGCTCCATTAACTTTGTCATCAAAATCCTCCAAAACACTTGACATCACAAAGCTCCATGCCATTGTCATCACAATGGAACATGAAACATGTCATCACAATGCTCCCTGACACCTGGCTTCACAATACTGCATGACGTTGTCATCACAATGTGCCATGCCCACTGTCAAAACATTTATCCAGAAAACTTGTCAGACCAATGCTCCATGCCCCTGTCATCACAATGTTCCATGCCCTTGTCATCACAATGCTCCGTGACCCCAGTTCTCACAAGGCTCCGTGACTCCAGTCATCACAATGCTTCATGACCTGTTTCATCACAATGATCCATGCCCTCATCATCACAAGGCTCTGTGAACTTTGTCACCACAATGCTCCATGAACTTTTCATCACAATGCTCCGTGACACTTGTTATCACAATGCTCCGTCCCTTTGTCAACTCAATGCTCCATGACCCTTGTCATCACAATGTTCCATGCACTTCTCAGCGCAGTGCTCCATGACCCTTGTCATCACAATGCTCCATAATCCTTGTCATCACAATGCTCCTTGCACTACTTATCAAAATGCTCTCTCAACACTGATATCAAAATGTTCCCTCACTAGTCATCACAATACACCCACTCCCCTGTTCATCACAATGGTCCATAACCCCTGTCATGAAAATGTTCCATGACCCCTGACATCACAATGTTCCATAACCCCTGTCATCAAAATGTTCCTTGACCCTTTTCATCAAATTGCCACATAACACTGTCATAACAATGCTCCCTGCCCTTCTCATCACAATGCAAAACGCCCTTGTCATAAAAATGCTCCATGACTTTGTCATCAGAAAGATCCATGACCCTTGGCATCACAATGCTCCATGTTATTGTCATCACAATGCTCCATGATCGGTCTCATCACATTGCTTCATGCTCTTGTCGTCACAAAGCTCCATGTCGCATGTCATCAGAATGCTCCATGGCCTTCTCATCACAGTGCTCCATGCCCTTGTCATCACAATGCTCCATTACACCTGTCATCACAATGCTCCAAGATCCCTGTAATCACAGTGCACCATGCCCACCATCATAATGCTTCATGCTATTGTCATCACAATGAAATCATAATGCTCCATGACCTCGCTCATCACAATGCTCCAAATCCTTTTGATCAAAATGTTCCCTAACACTTATCATCACAACGCCCCATGATGCTCGTAATCACAATTATCCATGGTCTTCTCATCACAATGCTTCATGACTTTTGTCACCACAATGCTCAATACCCTTGTCTTCACAATGCTCCCTGACACTTGTCGTCAGTATGCTCATTGAACACTGTGATGACAAAGTTCCATGGCCTTCTCATCCCAATGCTCCATGCCCTTGTCATCACAGTGCCGCACGACCCCTGTAATAACAATGCTCCATGCCCCTTTTCATCAGAATGTTCCATGAGACATATCATCACAAGGCTCCATGGTCTTCTCATCACAATGCTCCAGTATCTTGTCATCACAATGCTCCATGACACCTGTCATCACAATACTCCATGAACATTTGCAGCCCAGTGCTCCCTGATCTTCTCATCACAATGCTCCATGACCTCTGTCATTACAATGCTCCATGACATCTGTCATCACAACGCTCCATGTCCCTTGTCATCATAATATTCCATGAACATTTTCATCCCAATGCTCCATGACAGTTGTCATCACAATAATCCATGCCCTTGTCATCCCAATGCTCCATGACCCCTGTATTCTTAATGCTCCGTGACGCTTGTCTTCACAGTGCTCCATGACACCTGTCATCACAATGCTCCATGCCTTTGTCAGCAAAATGCTACATGACGTTGTCATTACAATCCTCTATGCACTTGTCATCACAATACTCCATTACCATTGTCATCACAATCCTCCATGAACCTTGGAATCACATTGTTTCATGCCCTTGTCATCACAATGCTCCATGCTCCTTGAAATCAAAATGATCCATGACCTCTGTCACCACAGTGCTCCAAACCCTTGTGATCACAATGTTCCATAACACTTGTCATCACCACGCTCCATGATGCCTGCCATCACAATACTCCATGCCCTTTTCATCAAAATGCTCCATGACATTTGTCATCACAATTCTCAATACACTTGTCATCACAATTCTCCCTGACACTTGTCGTCAGAATGCTCCTTGAACCCTGTCACGTAAAGGCTCCATGCCTTTTTCATCAAAATGCCCCATGCCATTTTCATCACAATGCTCCATGCCATTGTCATCAAAATACTCCACAAGCTTGTCATCAGAATGCTCCATGCCCTTTGTCATCACAATTCTGCATGCACTTGTCAGCACAATGCTCCCTGACCCTTGTCATCACAGTGCTCCAAGCCATTGTCATCACAATGGTCCTTTACCTTTGTCATCAGAATGCTCTATGACACTTGGCATGAAAATGCTCCATGCCATTGAATCACAATGGGCCATTACATATGTCATCACAGTGCTCCCTGACACCAGTCTTCACAATACTGCATGACCTGGCCTTCACAATGCTCCATGCCCTTGTCATCACAATGCGCCTTTCCAACTGTCATTGCAATAATTCATGAAACTTATTAGACCAATGCTCCATGACCCATGTCATCACAATGCTCCGTGAGTCCAGTCATCAAAATGCTTCATGACTTTGTCATCCCAATGGTCCATGCCCTCGTCATCAACAGTCTCTGGGACCTTTTTAACCTCAATGCTCCATGAAATTTTCATCGCAATGCTCTTTGACCCTTGTCATCACAATACTCTATGCCTTTCTCAGCACAATGCTCCATGACTGTTGTCATCACAATGCTCCATGCGCTTACCAGCACAATGCTCCATGACACATGTCATCACAATGCACCATGCGCTTGTCATCACAGTGCTCCACAATCTTGTCATCACAATGCTCCATTAACCTTGTCTTCACAATGATCCATGCACTTCTCATCAAAATGCTCTCTCACCACTGATATCACAATGTTACATCACTATTCATCACAATACTCCCTCACCCCTGTCATCACAATGTTCCATGACTCCCGTCATCACCATGCTACATGCACTGATCATCACAATGTTCGATGACCTATGACATCACAATGTTCCATAAACCCTGTCATCTAAATGCTCCATGACCCTTTTCATCAAAATGCTCCATGTCCCCTGACATCACAATGCTCCATAGCCCTTGTCATTATAGTGCTCCATGACGCTCGTAATCACAATTATCCATGGTCTTCTCATCGAAATGCTCCACGGTCCTGCCATCACAATGCTCCATGCCCTGGTCATCACAATGCTCCATGTCCCATGTCATCACAATTCTCCACGTCCTTGTCATCAAAATGCTCCATGAAAGTTCTCATCACAATGTTACATGTTATTGTCATCACAATTCTCCATGAACATGTCATCGCAATGCCCATGACCCCTGTCATAGCAAGCTCCATGTCTCTGTCATCACAATGCTTCACGATAGTTTCATCAAAATTTTCAACGGCCGTTGTCATTAAAATGCTCCATGACCCTTGTCATCACAATGCTCCAAGCCCTTGTCATCACAATGCTCCATTACCTTTGTCATCACAATCCTCCAAAAGACTTGGCATCACAATGCTCCATGCCATTGTCATCACAATGGAACATGAAATATGTCATCACAATGCTCCCTGACACCTGTCTTCACAATAATCCATGACCTTGTCCTCACAATGTGCCATGCCCACTGTCAAAACAACTATCTATGAAACTTGTCAGACCAATGCTCCATGCCCCGGTCATCACAATGCTCCATGCCCTTGTCATCACAAGGCTCCATGACCCCACTTCTCACAATGCTTCGTGACTCCAGTCATCATAAGGCTTCATGACCTGTGTCATCACAGTGATCCATGCCCTCATCATCACAAGGCTCTGTGAACTTTGTCACCACAATGCTCCATGAACTTTTGATCACAATGCTCCTTGACACTTGTTATCACAATACTCCGTCCCTTTGTCAACTCAATGCTCCATGACACATGTCATCAGAATGCTCCATGGCATTCTCATCACAGTGCTCCATGCCCTTGCCATCACAATGCTCCATTACACCTGTCATCACAATGCTCCATGCCTTTGTCAGCAAAATGCTACATGACCTTGTCATTACAATGCTCTATGTGCTTGCCATCAGAATACTCCATTACCATTGTCATCACAATCCTCCATGAACCTTGGGATCACATTGCTTCATGCCTTAGTCATCACAATGCTCCATGCTCCTTGAAATCAAAATGATCCATGACCTCTGTCATCGCAATGCTCCAAACCCTTGTGATCACAAGGTTCCATAACTGTTGTCATCACAACACTCCACGATGCCTCTCATCACAATACTCCACGCCATTTTCATCACAATGATCCATGACCATTGTCATCACAATTCTCAATACACTTGTCATCACAATGCTCCCTGACACTTGTCGTCAGAATGCTCCTTGATCTCTTTCAAGAAAAGGCTCCATGCTGTTTTCATCACAATGCCCCATGCCATTTTCATCACAATAATCCATGCCATTGTCATCAAAATAATCCACAAGCTTGTCTCCAAATGCTCCATGACCCGTGTCATCACAATTCTCCATGCAAATGCCAGCACAATGCTCCCTGACACTTGTCATCACAATGCTCCCAGCCATTGTCATCACAATGCTCCAATACCTTTGTTATCAGAATCCTCCATGACACTTAGCATCACAATGCTCCATGCCATTGTCATCACAATGGGCCATTGCATATGTCATCACAATGCTCCCTGACCCCAGTCTTCACAATACTGCATGACCTGGTCTTCACAATGCTCCATGCCCTTGTCATCACAATGCGCCATTCCAACTGTCATTACAATAATCTATGAAACGTATTAGACCAATGTTCCATGCCCTTGTCATCACAATGCTCCATGCCCTTGTTATCACAATGCTCCGTGACTCCAGTCATCACAATGCTTCATGACCTTTGTCATCAAAATGGTCCATGCCCCATGCATCAACAGACTCTGTGACCATTTTAACCTCAATGCTCCATGAAATTTTCATAACAATGTTTTTGACCCTTGTCATCACAATACTCTATGCCTTTCTCAGCACAATGCTCCATGACCCTTGTCATCACAATGCTCCCTGCGCTTGTCAGCACAATGTTCCATGACACGCCATCACAATGCACCATGCGCTTCTCATCACAGTCCTCCACAATCTTGTCATCACAATGCTCCATGCACTTCTCATCAATATGCTCTCTCAACACTGGTATCACAATGTTACATCACTATTCATCACAATACTCCCTCACCCCTTTCATCTCAATGTTCCATGACTCCTGTCATCACAATGCTACATGCACATATTAAAACAATATTCGATGACCTATGCCATCACAATGTTCCATAACCCCGTCATCAAAATGCTCCATTACCCTTTTCATCAAAATGCTCCATGTCCCATGACATCACAATGCTCCATAACCCTTGTCATTACATTGCTCCATGACGCTCGTCATCACAATTATCCATGGTCTTCTCATGACATTGCTCCACGGTCTTGCCATCACAAAGCTCCATGCCCTGGTCATCACAATTCTCCACGTCCTTCTCATCACAATGCACCATGACAGTTCTCATCACAATGTTACGTGTTTTTGTCATCACAATTCTCCATTCACATGTCATCGCAATGCCCCATGACCCCTGTCATAGCAAGCTCCATGCCTCTGTCATCACAATGCTTCACGACCTTTTCATCAAAATTCTCAATGGCAGTTGTCATCAAAATGCTCCATGACCCTTGTCATTACAATGCTCCAAGCCCTTGTCATCACAGTGCTCCATAACCTTTGTCATCACAATCCTCCAAAACACTTGGCATCACAATGCTCCATGCCATTGTCATCACAATGGAACATGAAATATGTCATCACAATGCTCCCTGACACCTGTCTTCACAATACTCCATGACTTTGTCCTCACAATGTGCCATGCCCACTGTCAACACAATTATCCATGAAACTTGTCAAACCAATGCTCCGTGCCCCCCTCATCACAATGCTCCATGCCGTTGTCACCAAATGCTCCATGACCCCAGTTCTCACAATGCTCTGTGACTCCAGTCATCACAAGGCTTCATGACTTGTGTCATCACAATGATCTATGCCCTCATCATCACAAGGCTCTGGGATCTTTGTCACCAAAATGCTCCATGAACTTTCCATCACAATGCACCGAGACAGTTGTTATCACAATGCTCCGTCCCTTTGTCAACTCAATGCTCCATGACACATGCCATCACAATGCTCCATAAACCTTGTCATCACAATGCTCCTTGCACGTCTTATCAAAATGCTCTCTCAACACTGATATCAAAATGTTCCCTCACTAGTCATCACAATACACCCACTCCCCTGTCATCACAATGCTCCATAACCCCTGTCATGAAAATGTTCCATGACCCCTGACCTCACAATGTTCCACAACCACTGTCATCAAAATGTTCTATGACCCTTTTCATCAAAGTTCTCCATGACCATGTCATCACAATGCTCCCTGCCTTTCTCGTCACAATGCACAACGCACTTGTCATCAAAATGCTCCATGAATTTGTCATCACAAAGATCCATGATCCTTGGCATCACAATGCTCCATGTCATTGTCATCACAATGCTCCATGATCGCTCTCATCACATTGATCCATGCCCTTGTCGTCACAAAGCTCCATGACACATGTCATCAGAATGCTCCATGGCCTTCTCATCACAGTGCTCCATGCCCTTGTCATCACAATGCTCCATTACACCTGTCATCACAATGCTCCAAGACCTCTGTAATCACAATGCTCCATGCCCCTTTTCATCTCAATGCTCCATGAACCCTGTCATGAAAATGCACCATGCCCACCATCATAATGCTTTATGCTATTGTCATCAAAATGAAATCATAATGCTGCATGACCGCTCTCATCACAATGCTCCATGCCTTTGTCAGCAAAATGATACAGGACGTTGTCATTACAATGCTCTATGCACTTGTCATCACAATACTCCATTACCATTGTCATCACAATCCTCCATGAACCTTGGAATCATTGTTTCATGCCCTTGTCATCACAATGCTCCATGCTTCTTGAAATCAAAATGATCCATGACCTCTGTCATCACAATGCTCCAAACCATTGTGATCACAATGTTCCATAACACTTGTCATCACAACCCTCCATGATGCCTGTCATCACAATACTCCATGCCCCTTTCATCACAATGTTCCATGATCTTTGTCATCACAATTTTCAATACACTTGTCATCACAATGCTCCCTGACCCTCGTCGTCAGAATGCTCCTTGAAACCTGTCAAGAAAAGGCTCCATGCTGTTTTCATCACAAAGCCTAATGCCATTTTCATCACAATAATCCATGCCATTTTCATCAAAATAATCCACAAGCTTGTCATCCAAATGCTCCATGACCTGTGTCATCACAGTTCTCCATGCAATTGCCAGCACAATGCTCCCTGACCCTTGTCATCACAATGCTCCAAGCCATTGTCATCACAATGCTCCATTACCTTTGTCATCAGAATCCTCCATGACACTTGGCATCACAATGCTCCATTGCATTGTCATCACAATGGGCCATTACATATGTCATCACAATGCTCCCTGACACCAGTCTTCACAATACTGCATGACCTGGTATTCACAATGCTGCATGCCCTTGTCATCACAATGCGCCATTCCAACTGTCATTGCAATAATCCATGAAACTTATTAAACCAATTTTCCATGCCCTTGTCATCACAATGCTCCATGCCCTTGTTATCAAAATGCTCCATGACCCATGTCATCACATTGCTCCGTGTGTCCAGTCATCACAATGCTTCATGAACTTTGTCATCACAATGGTCCATGCCCTCATCATCAAGAGTCTCTGTGACCTTTTTAACCTCAATGCTCCATGAAATTTTCATCACAATGCTCTTTGACCCTTGTCATCACAATACTCTATGCCTTTCTCAGCAGAATGCTCCATGACCGCTGTCATCACAATGCTCCATGCGCTTGGCAGCACAATGCTCCATGACACATGTCATCACAGTGCACCATGCGCTTGTCATCACAATGCTCCACCATCTTGTCATCACAATGCTCCATTAACCTTGTCGTCACAATGCACCATGCACTTCTCATCAAAATGCTCTCTCACCACTGATATCCCAATGTTACATCACTATTCATCACAATACTCCCCCAACCCTGTCATCACAATGTTCCATGACTCCTGTCTTCACAATACTCCATGACCTTCTCATCACATGCTCCATGCGCTTGTCACCACAATGCTCCATGCCCACTGTCATCACAATAATCTATGAAACTTGTCAGACCAATGTTCCATGACCCTGTCATCAAAATGCTCCTTGCCCTTGTCATCACAGAGCTCCATGACCCGTCATCACAATGCTCAGTGACTCCAGTCCTCACAAGGATTCATAACGTTTGTCATCAAAAATGTCCATACCCGCGTCATCACAAGGATCTCTGACCTTTTTAACCACAATGCTCCATGAACTTTTCATCACAATGCACCGTGACCCTTGTCATCACAATGCTCCATGTCTTTCTCAGAACAATGCTCCATGACCCTTGTCATCACAATATGTCACACGATTTTCATCAAAACATTCCACAACCTTGTCATTGCCATGCTCCATAAACCTTGTAATCACAATGCTCCATGCACTTCTCATCAAAATGCTCTCTCACCAGAGATATCACAATGTTCCATCACTAGTCATCACAATACTCCCTCACCCTTGTAAACACAATGTGCCATGACTCCTGTCATCACAGTGCACATTACTTTATCCTCACAATGTTCCATGACCCTTGACATCACAATATTCCATAACCCCTGTCATCCAAATGCTCCACGAACATATTCATCCCAAAGCTCCATGACCCCTGACATCACAATGTTCTATAACCCCATTCATCAAAATATTCCATTACACTTTTCATCAAATTGCTGCATGACCCTGTCATCAAAATGCTACCTGCCCTACTCATCACAATGCACCACACGCTTGTCATCAAAATGCTCCATGACCTTTGTCATCACAAAGCTCCATGACACTTTGCATCACAATGCTCCATGTCATTGTCATCACAATGCTCCATGAACCCTCTCATCACATTGCTCCATGCCCTTGTCATCACAAAGCTCCATGACACTTTTCATCACAATGCTCGATGCCCTTCTAATCACAATGCTCCTTGCCCTTTTCATTACAATCCTCCATGACCCATGTATCACAGTGTTCAGTGCACTTGTCATCACAATGCTCCATGCCCACTCTCATCACAATAATCCATGAAATATTTCAGACCAGTGCTCCATGCACTACTCATCACATTGCTCCATTACACCTGTCGTAACAATGCTCCATGAACCCTGCCTTCACAATGTTCCACGGCCTAGTCATCACAAGGCTCCATGACACTTGTCATCACAATGCTCCAAGACCCCTTTAATCACAATGCTCCATGAGTTTGTCATCACAAAGCTCCATGACGCATGTAATCAGAATGTTCCATGGCCTTCTCATCAGAATGCTCCATGCCTCTTTTCATCTCAATGCACCATGAACCCTGTCATCACAGTGCACCATGCCCATCATCATAATGCTTCAGGCTTTTGTCATCACAATGACATCAAAATGCTCCATGACCTCTGTCATCACAGTGCTCCAAAACCTTGTGATCACAATGTTCCGTAACACTTATCATCCCAACACCACATGACGCTCATCATCACAATTATCCATGGCCTTCTCATCACAATGCTCCATGACTTTTGTCATCACAATGCTCAATACACTTGTCATCACAATGCTCCCTGACCGTTGTCATCAGTATGCTCCTTGAACCCTGTCATGACAAGGCTCCATGCCTTTCTCATCACAATGATCCATGAAGTTTTCATGATAATGCTCCAAGATCCCTGTAATCAAAATGCTCCATGCCCTTGTCATCACAAAGCTCCATGATGCATGTCATCAGAATGCTCCATGGCTTTCTAATCACAATGCTCCATGCCCTTGTCATCACAATGCTCCAAGACACCTGTAATCACAATGCTCCATGCACCTTTTCTTCAGAATTCTCCAGGAGAGTGGTCATCACAAGTCTCCACCGTCTTCTCATCACAATGCTCCAGGACATTGTCATCAAAATGCTCCATTTCCTTGTCATCACAATGCTCCATGACACCTGTCATCACAATACTCCATGAATATTTTCAGCCCAGTCTTCCATGACCTTCTCATCACAATGCTCCATGACCAATATCATCACAATGCTCCATGGTCACTGTCATGAAAACACTCCATGACACCTGACAACACAATGATCCATGACTCTTGTCATCACAATTCTCCATTCCCTAGTCATCACAATGGTCCATGACACCTGTCATCACAATGCTCCATGCCTTTGTCAGCAAAATGCTAAATGACATTGTCTTTACAATGCTCTATGTGATTGTCATCACAACACTGCATTTCCATTGTCATCACAATCCTCCATGAATCTTGGGATCACATTGGTTCATGCACTTGTCATCACAATGCTCCCTGGCCTTCTCATCACAATGCACAATGCCCTTGTCATCAAAATGCTCCATGATTTTGTCATAACAAAGATCCATGACCCTTGACATCACAATGCTCCATGTCATTGTCATCACAATGCTCCATAAACGCTCTCATCACATTGCTCCATGCCCTTGTCGTCACAAAGCTCCATGACGCATGTCATCAGAATGCTCCATGGCTTTCTCATCACAATGCTCCATGCCCGTGCCATCACAATGCTCCATTACACCTGTCATCACAATGCTCCAAGATCCCTGTAATCACAATGCTCCTTGAGTCCAGTCATCACAATGCTTCATGACCTTTGTCATCACAATGGTCCATGCCCTCATCATCAACAGTCTCTGTGACCTTTTTAACCTCAGTGCTCCATGAAATTTTCATCACAATACTCTTTGAGCCTTGTCATCACAATACTTTATGCCTTTCTTAGAACAATGCTCCATGACCGTTGTCATCACAATGTTCCATGCGCTTGTCAGCACAATGCATCATGACACATGTCATCACAGTGCACCATGCGCTTGTCATCACAGTGCTCCACAATCTTGTCATCACAATGCTCCATTAACCTTGTCATCACAATGCACCATGCACTTCTCATCAATATGCTCTCACCACTGATATCACAATGTTACATCACTATTCATCACAATACTCCCCCACCCCTGTCATCACAATGTTCCATGACTCCTGTCATCACAATGCTACATGCACTTATCATCACAATGTTCGATGACCTATGACATCACAATGTTCCATACGCCCTGTCATCAAAATGTTCCATGACCCTTTTCATCAAAATGCTCCATGTCCCCTAACATCACAATGCTCCTTACCCCTTGTCATTACAGTGCTCCATGACGCTCTTCATCACAATTATCCATGGTCTTCTCATCACAATGCTCCACGGTCTTGCCATCACAATGCTCCACGCCCTGGTCATCACAATTCTCCAAATTCTTGGCATCACTATGTTCCATGACACTTCTCATCACAGTGTTACATGCTTTGTCAGCACAATACTCAACAAACTTGTCATCAGAATGCTCCATGAGCCTTGTCATCACAATTATCCATGCCCCTGGCATCTCAAAGCTGCATGACCTTGTCATCACAATGCTCCATGTCCCCTGTCATCACAATATTCCATGAACATTTTCAGCCCAATGCTCCATGACTTCCTCATCGCAAAGCTCCATGACCAATATCATCACAATGCTCCATGACCACTGTCATCACAACACTCCATGACACCTGACAGCACAATGATCCGGGACTCTTGTCATCACAATGCCCCATTACCTAGTCATCACAATGCTCCATGACACCTGTCATCACAATACTCCATGAATATATTCAGCCCAAACTCCATGAAACTTGACATCAAATTGACCCATGCCCTAGTCATCCCAATGCTCCATGACTTCTGTATTCACAATGCTCTGTGACACTTGTCATCACACTGATCCATGACACCTGCCATCACAATGCTCCATGCCTTTGTCAGCAAAATGGTACATAACCTTGTCATTAGAATGCTCTATGCGCTTGTCATCACAATACACCATTACCATTGTCATCACAATCCTCCATGAACATTGGGATCACATTGCTTCATGCCCTTGTCATCACAATGCTCCATGCACCTTGAAATCAAAATGATCCATGACCTCTGTCAACGCAATGCTCCAAAAGCTTGTGATCACAATGTTACATAACACTTGTCATCACAACGCTCCATGGTGCCTGTCATCACAATATTCCATGCCCCTTTCATCACAATATTCCATGATCTTTGTCATCACAATTTTCAATACACTTGTCATCACAATGCTCCCTGACTCTTGTCGTCAGAATGCTCCTTAAACCCTGTCAAGAAAAGGCTCCATGCTGTTTCCTTCACAATGCCTAATGCCATTTCATCACAATAATCCATGCCATTGTCGTCGGAATACTCCACAAGCTAATCATCCAAATGCTCCATGACACGTCTCATCACAATTCTCCATGCAATTGCCAGCACAATGCTCCCTGACACTTGTCATCACAATGCTCCATAACCTTTGTCATCAGAATCCTCCATGACACTTGGCATCCCAATGCTCCATGGCATTGTCATCACAATGGGCCATTACATATGTCATCACAATGCTCCCTGACACCAGTCTTCACAATACTGCATGACCTGGTCTTCACAATGCTTCATGCCCTTGTCTTCACAATGCGCCTTTCCAACTGTCATTGCAATAATCCATGAAACTTATTAGACCAATGCTCCATGCCCTTGTCATCACAATGCTCCATGCCCTTGTTATCACAATGCTCCGTGACTCCAGTCATCACAATGCTTCCTGACCTTTGTCATCCCAATGCTCCATGCCCTCGTCATGAACAGTCTCTGTGACCTTTTTAACCTCAATGCTCCATGAAATTTTCATCACAATGCTCTTTGGCCTTGTCATCACAATACTCTATGCCTTTCTCAGCACAATGCTCCATGACACATGTCATCACAATGCACCATGTGCTTGTCATCACAGTGCTCCACAATCTTGTCATCAAAATGTTCCATTAACCTTGTCTTCACAATGCTCCATGCACTTCTCATCAAAATGCTCTCCCACCACAGATATCACAATGTTACATTACTATTCATCACAATACTCCCTCACCACTGTCATCACAATATTCCATGACTCCTGTCATCACCATGCTACATGCACTGATCATCACAATGTTCGATGACCTATGACATCACAATGTTCCATAACACCTGTCATCAAAATGCTCCATGACCCTTTTCATCAAAATGCTCCATGTCCCCTGACATCACAATGCTCCATAGCCCTTGTCATTATAGTGCTCCATGACGCTCGTCATCACAATTATCCATGGTCTTCTCATCACAATGCTCCACGGTCTTGCCATCACAATGCTCCATGCCCTGGTCATCACAATGCTCCAAGTCCCATGTCATCACAATTTTCCACGTCCTTGTCATCACAATACTCCATGACAGTTCTCATCACAATGCTACATGTTATTGTCATCACAATTCTCCATGCACATGTCATCGCAATGCCCCATGAACCCTGTCATAGCAAGCACCATGCCTCTGTCATCAAATGCTTCACGACCTTTTCATCCAAATTATCAATTTCCGTTGTCATCAAAATTCTAAATGACCCTTGTCATCACAGTGCTCCAAGCCCTTGTCATCACAATGCTCCATTACCTTTGTCATAACAATCCTACAAAACACTTGCAATCACAATGCTCCATGCCATTGTCATCAAAATGGAACATGAAATATGTCATCACAATGCTCCCTGACACCTGTCTTCACAATACTCCATGACCTTGTCCTCACAATGTGCCATGCACACTGTCAACACAATTATCCATGAAACTTGTCAGACCAATGCTCCATGACCCTGTCATCACAATGCTCCATGCCCTTGTCATCACAATGCTCCATGACCCCAGTTCCCACAATGCTCCCTGACTCCAGTCATCACAAGGCTTCATGACCTGTGTCATCACAATGATCCATGCCCTCATCATCACAAGGCTCTGTGAACTTTGTCACCACAATGCTCCATGAACTTTTCATCACAATGCTCCGTGACACTTGTTATCACAATGCTCCGTCCCTTTGTCAACACAATGCTCCATGACCCTTGTGATCACAATGTTCCATGCGCTTCTCAGCGCAGTGCTCCATGACCCATGTCAACACAATGCTCCATAAACCTTGTCATCACAATGCTCCTTGCACGTCTTATCAAAATGCTCCCTCACCACTGATATCAAAATGTTCACTCACTAGTCATCACAATACACCCAATCCCCTGTTCACCATAATGGTCCATAACCCCTGTCATGACAATGTTCCATGACCCTTGACATCACAATATTCCATAACCACTGTCATCAAAATGTTCCATGACACTTTTCATCAAATTGCTCCATGACCCTGTCATCACAATGCTCACTGCCCTTCTCATCACAATGCAAAAAGCCCTTGTCATAAAAATGCTCCATGACTTTGTCATCACAAAAATCCATGACCCTTGGCATCACAATGCTCCATGTCATTGTCATCACAATGCTCCATGATCGGTCTCATCACATTGCTTCATGATCTTGTCGTCACAAAGCTCCATGACGCATGTCATCAGAATGCTCCATGGCCTTCTCATCACACTGCTCCATGCCCTTGTCATCACAATGCTCCAAAACACCTGTCATCACAATGCTCCAAGACCCCTGTAATCACAATGTTCCATGCCCCTTTTCATCTCAATGTTCCATGAACCCTGTCATCAAAAAGCACCATGCCCACCATCATAATGCTTCATGCTATTGTCATCACAATGAAATCATAATGCTCCATGACCTCACTCATCACAATACTCCAAATCCTTGTGATCACAATGATCCATAACACTTATGATCACAATGCCTCATGACGCTCGTCATCACAATTATCCATGGTCTTCTCATCACAATGCTCCATGACTTTTGTCACCACAATGCTCAGTACCCTTGTCATCACAATGCTCCCTGACACTTGTCGTCAGTATGCTCCTTGAACCCTGTGATGACAAAGTTCCATGGCCTTCTCATCCCAATGCTCCATGCCCTTGTCATCACAGTGCTTCACGACTCCTGTAATCACAATGCCCCATGCCCCTTTTCATCAGAATGTTCCATGAGACATATCATCACACGGCTCCATGGTCTTCTCATCACAATGCTCCAGTACCTTGTCATCACAATGCTCCATGACACCTGTCATCACAATTCTCCATGAATATTTTCAGCCCAATGCTCCCTGACCCTCACATCACAATGCTCTTTGACCCCTGTCATTACAATGCTCCATGACCCCTGTCATCACAACGCTCCATGTCCCTTGTCATCAGAATACTCCATGAACATTTTCATCCCAATGCTCTATGACCCTTGTCATCACAATGATCCATGCCCTTGTCATCCCAATGCTCCATTGCCCCTGTATTCACAATGTTCCGTAACGCTTGTCTTCACAGTGCTCCATGACACTTGTCATCACAATGCTCCATGCCTTTGTCAGCAAAATGCTACATGACATTGTCATTACAATGCTCTATGCACTTGTCATCACAATACTCCATTACCATTGTCATCACAATCCCCCATGAACCTTGGAATCACATTGTTTCATGCCCTTGTCATCACAATGCTCAATGCTCCTTGAAATCAAAATGATCCATGACCTCTGTCATCACAATGCTCCAAACCCTTGTGATTACAATGTTCCATAACACTTGTCATCACAACGTGCCATGATGCCTGTCATCACAATACTCCATGCCCTTTTCATCACAATGCTCCATGACCTTTGTTATCACAATTCTCAATACACTTGTCATCACAATGCTCCCTGACACTTGTCGTCAGAATGCTCCTTGAACCCTGTCACGAAAAGGCTCCATGCCTTTTTCATCACAATGCCCCATGTCGTTTTCATCACAATGCTCCATGCCATTGTCATCAAAATACTCCACAAGCTTGTCATCAGAATGCTCCATGACCGTTGTCATCACAATTCTCCATGCACTTGTCAGCACAATGCTCCCTGACCATTGTCATCACAATGCTCCAAGCCATTGTCATCGCAATGCTCCATTACATTTGTCATCAGAATCCTCCATGACACTTGGCATCACAATGCTCCATGCCATTGTCATCACAATGGGCCATTACATATGTCATCACAATGCTCCCTGACACCAGTCTTCACAATACTGCATGACCTGGTCTTCACCATGCTCCATGCCCTTGTCATCACAATACGCCATTCCAACTGTCATTGCAATAATCCATGAAACTTATTAGACCAATGATCCATGACCTTGTCATCACAATGCTCCATGCCCTTGTTATCAAAATGCTCCATCACCCATGAAATCACAATGCTCCATGCCCCTTTTCATCTCAATGCTCCATGAACCCTGTCATCACAATGCACCATGCCCACCATCATAATGCTTCATGCTATTGTCCTCAAAATGAAATCATAATGCTCCATGACCTCTCTCATCACAATGCTCCAAATCATTGTGTTCAAAATGTTCCATAACACTTATCATCACAACGCCCCATGACGCTCGTCATCACAATTATCCATGGTCTTCTCATCACAATGCTTCATGACTTTTGTCACCAGAATGCTCAATACCCTTGTCATCAGAGTGCTCCCTGACACTTGTTGTCAGTATGCTCCTTGAACCCTGTGATGACAAAGTTCCATGGCCTTCTAATACCAATGCTCTATGCCTTGTCATCACAGTGCTGCACGACCCCTGTAATCACAATGCTCCATGCCCCTTTGCATCAGAATGTTCCATGAGACATATCATCACAAGGATCCATAGTCTTCTCATCACAATGCTCCAGTACCTTGTCATCACAATGCTCCATGACACCTGTCATCACAATATTCCAAGAACATTTTCAGCCCAATGCTCCCTGACCTTCTCATCACAATGCTCCATGACGCCTGTCATTACAATGCTCCATGAACCCTGTCATCACAACGCTCCATGTCCCTGGTCATCACAATACTCCATGAACATTTTCAGCCCAATGCTCCATGACACTTGTCATCACAATGATCCATGCCCTTGTCATCCCAATGCTCCACGACCCCTGTATTCACAATGCTCCGTGACGCTTGTCTTCTCAGTGATCCATGACACCTGTCATCACAATGCTCCATGCCTTTGTCAGCAAAATGCTTCATGACATTGTCATTGAAATGCTCTATGTACTTGTCATCACAATACTCCATTACCATTGTCATCACAATCCTCCATGAACCTTGGAATCACATTGTTTCATGCCCTTGTCATCACAATGCTCCATGCTCCTTGAAATCAAAATGATCCATGACCTCTGTCATCACAATGCTCCATGCCCTTGTTATAACAATGCTCCATGACCCATGTCATCACAAAGCTCCGTGAGTCCACTCATCACAGTGCTTCATGACCTTTGTCATCACAATGGTCCATGCCCTCATCATCAACATTCTCTGTGACCTTTTTAACCTCAGTGCTCCATGAAATTTTCATCAAAATGCTCTTTGACCCTTGTCATCACAGTACTTTATGCCTTTCTCAGCACAATGCTCCATGACCGTTGTCATCACAATGCTCCATGCGCTTGGCAGCACAATGCTCCATGACACATGTCATCACAGTGCACCATGCGCTTGTCATCACGGTGCTCCACAATCTTGTCATCTCCGTGCTCCATTAACCTTGTCATCACAATGCACCATGGACTTCTCATCAATATGCTCTCTCACCACTGATATCACAATGTTACAACACTATTCATCAAAATACTCCCCCACCCCTGTCATCACAATGTTCCATGACTCCTGTCATCACAATGCTACATGCACTTATCATCACAATGTTCGATGACCTATGACATAACAATGTTCCATAAGCCCTGTCATCAAAATGCTCCATGACTCTTTTCATCAAAATGCTCCATGTCCCCTGACATCACAATGCTCCTTACCCCTTGTCATTACAGTGCTCCATGAAGCTCTTCATGACAATTATCCATGGTCTTCTCATCACAATGCTCCACGTTCTTGCCATCACAATGCTCCATGCCCTTGTCATCACAATTATCCGAATTCTTGGCCTCACTATGTTCCATGACACTTCTCATCACAGTTTTACATGCTTTGTCAGCACAATACTCAACAAATTTGTCATCCGAATGCTCCATGACCCTTGTCATCACAATTATCCATGCCCCTGTCATCTCAAAGCTCCATGCCCTTGTCATCACAATGCTCCATGACCCCTTTCATCACAATATCCCAGGAATATTTTCAGCCCAATGCTTCATGACTTTCTCATTGCAATGCTCCATGACAAATATCATCACAATGCTCCATGACAACTGTCATCAAAACACTCCATGACACCTGACAACACAGTGATCCGGGACTCTTGTCATCACAATGCCCCATTACCTAGTCATCACAATGCTCCATGACGCCTGTCATCACAATACTCCCTGAATATATTCAGCCCAAACTCCATGACCATTGTCATCAAAATGATCCATGCCCTAGTCATCCCCATGCTCCATGACCTCTGTATTCACAATGCTCTGTGACACTTGTCATCACAGTGCTCCATGACACCTGTCATCACAATGCTCCATGCCTTTGTCAGCAAAATGCTACATGACCTTGTCATTACAATGCTCTATGGTTTGTCATCATAATTCTCCATTACCATTGTCATCACAATCCTCCGTGAACATTGGGATCACATTGCTTCATGCCCTTGACATCACAATGCTCCATGCTACTTGAAATCAAAATGATCCATGACCTCTGTCAACGTAATGCTCCAAACCCTTGTGACCACAATGTTCCATAACAGTTGTCATCACAACGCTCCATGATGCCTGTCATCACAATACTCCAAGCCCCTTTCATCACAATGTTCCATGATCTTTGTCATCACAATTTTCAATACACATGTCATCACAATGCTCCCTGACTCTTGTCGTCAGAATGCTCTTTAAACCCTGTCAAAAAATGGCTCCATGCTGTTTTCATCACAGTGCCTAATGCCATTTTCATCACAATAATCCATGCCATTATCATCAAAATACTCCACAAGCTTGTCATCCAAATGCTCCATGACCCATGTCATCACAATTCTCCATACAATTGCGAGCACAATGCTCCCTGACCTTTGTCTTCACAATGCTCCAAGCCATGGTCATCACAATGCTCCATTACCTTTGTCATCAGAATCCTCCATGACACTTCGCATCAAAATGCTCCATGCCATTGTCATCACAATGGGCCATTACATATGTCATCACAATGCTCCCTGACACCAGTCTTCACAATACTGCATGACCTGGTCTTCACAATGCTCCATGCCCTTGTCATCACAATGCGCCTTTCCAACTGTCATTGCAATAATCCATGAAATTTATTACACCAATATTCCATGCCCTTTTCATCACAATGCTCCATGCCCTTGTTATCACAATGCTCTGTGACTCCAGTCATCACAATGCTTCATGACCTTTGTCATCCCAATGGTCCATGCCCTCGTCATCAACAGTCTCTGTGACCTTTTTAACCTCAATGCTCCATGAAATTTTCATCACAATGCACTTTAACCCTTGTCATCACAATACTCTACGACTTTCTCAGCACAATGCTCCATGACCATTGTCATCACAATGCTCCATGCGCTTGTCAGCACAATGCTCCATGACACATGTCATCACACTGCACCATGCGCTTGTCATCACAGTGCTCCATTAACCTTGTCTTCACAATGCTCCATGCATTTCTCATCAAAATGCCCTCTCACCACTGATATCACAATGTTACATCATTATTCATCACAATACTCCCTAACCACTGTCATCACAATGTTTTATGACTCCTGTCATCACCATGCTAAATGCACTGATCATCACAATATTCGATGACCTATGACATCACAATGTTCCATAAGCCCTGTCATCAAAATGCTCCATGACCCTTTTCATCAAAATGCTCCATGTCCCCTGACATCACAATGCTCCATAGCCCTTGTCATTATAGTGCTCCATGACGCTGGTCATCACAATTATCCGTGGTCTTCTCATCACAATGCTCCACGGTCTTGCCATCACAATGCTCCATGCCCTGGTCATCACAATGCTCCAAGTCCCATGTAATCACAATTCTCCACGTCCTTGTCATCACAATGCTCCATGACAGTTCTCATCAAAATGTTACATGTTATTGTCATCACAATTTTCCATGCACATGTCATCGCAATGCCCCATGACCCCTGTCATAGCAAGCTCCATGCCTCTGTCATCACAATGCTTCACGACCTTTTCATCAAAATTCTCAATGGCCGTTGTCATCAAAATGCTCCATGACCCTTGAAATCACAATGCTCCAAGCACTTGTCATCACAATGCTCCATTACCTTTGTCATCACAATCCTCCAAAACACTTGTCATCACAATGCTCACTGACAATTGTCCTCAGAAGGCTCCTTGAACCCTGTCACGAAATGGCTCCATGCATTTTTCATCACAATGCCTCATGCCGTTTTCATCACAATGCTCCATGCCATTGTCATCAAAATACTCCACAAGCTTGTCATCAGAATGCTCCATGCCTTTGTCATCACAATTCTGCATGCACTTGTCAGCACAATGCTCCCTGACCCTTGTCATCACAGTGATCCAAGCCATTGTCATCACAATGGTAAATTACCTTTGTCATCAGAATCCTCCATGACACTTGGCATCAAAATGCTCCATGCCATTGTCATCACAATGGGCCATTACATATGTCATCACAATGCTCCCTGACACCAGACTTCACAATACTGCATGACCTGGTCTTCACAATGCTCCATGCCCTTGTCATCACAATGCGCCTTTCATAATGTCATTGCAATAATCCATGAAACTTATTAGACCAATGCTCCATGCCCTTGTCATCACAATGCTCCATGCCCTTGTTATCAAAATGCTCCATGACCCATGTCATCACAATGCTCCTTGAGTCCAGTCATCACAATGCTTCATGACCTTTGTCATCACAATGGTCCATGCCCTCATCATCAACTGTCTCTGTGACCTATTTAACCTCAGTGCTCCATGAAATTTTCATCACAATTCTCTTTGACCCTTGTCATCACAGTACTTTATGCCTTTCTCAGCACAATTCTCCATGACCGTTGTCATCTTAATGCTCCATGCGCTTGTCAGCACAATGCTCCATGACACATGTCATCACAGTGCACCATGCGCTTGTCATCACAGTGCTCCACAATCTTGTCATCTCCATGCTCCATTAAACCTGTCATCACAATGCACCATGCACTTCTCATCAATATGCTATCTCACCACTGATATCACAATGTTACAACACTATTCATCAAAATACTCCCCCACCCCTGTCATCACAATGTTCCATGACTCCTGTCATCACAATGCTACATGCACTTATCTTCACAATGTTCGATGACCTATGACATCACAATGTTCCATAAGCCCTGTCATCAAAATGCTCCATGACTCTTTTCATCAAAATGCTCCATGTCCCCTGACATCACAATGCTCCTTACGCCATGTCATTACAGTGCTCCATGATGCTCTTCATCACAATTATCCATGGTCTTCTCATCACAATGCTCCACGGTCTTGCCATCACAATGCTCCATGCCCTGGTCATCACAATGCTCCATATCCCTTGTCATCACGATTCTCCACGTCCTTCTCATCACAGTGCTCCATGACAGTCCTCATCACAATGTTACATGCATTTTTCATCACAATTCTCCATGCACAATTCATCGCAGTGCCACATGACCCCTGTCATAGCAAGCTCCATGCCTGTGTCATCACAGTGCTTCACGAACTTTTCATCAAAATTCTCAATGGCCATTGTCATCACAATGCTCCATGACCCTTGTCATCACAATGCTCCAAGCCCTTGTCATCACAATGCTCCTTTACCTTTGTCATCACAATCCTCGTAAACACTTGTCATCTCAATGCTCCATGCCATTGTCATCACAATGAAACATGAAATATGTCATCACAATGCTCCCTGACACCTGTCTTCAAAATACTACATGCACCTGTCATTACAATGCTCCATGCCCTTGTCATCACAATGCTCCATGACCCCAGTTCTCACCATGCTCCGTGACTCCAGTCATCACAAGGCTTCATGACCTGTGTCATCCCAATGATCCATGCCCTCAACATCACAAGGCTCAGTGAACTTTGTCACCACAATGCTCCATGGCCTTCTCATCACCATGCTCCATGCTCTTGTCATCACAATGCTCCACGACCCCTGTAATCACAAGGCTCCATGCCACTTTTCATCCGAATGTTCCATGACACATATCATCACAAGGCTCCATGGTCTTCTCATCACAATGCTCCAGTACCTTGTCATCACAATGCTCCATGACCCCAGTCATCACAACACTCCATTTCCCTTGTCATCACAATATTCCATGAACATTTTCATCCCAATGCTCCATGACACTTGTCATCAAAATCATCCATGCACTTGTCATCCCAATGCTCCATGACTACTGTATTCACAATGCTCCGTGACGCTTGTCATCACAGTGCTCCATGACACCTGTCATCACAATGCTCCATGCCTTTGTCAGCAAAATGCTACATGACCTTTTCATTACAATGTTCTATACGCTTGTCATCACACTACTCCTTTACCATTGTCATCACAATCCTCCATGAACCTTGGGATCACATTGTTTCATGCCCTTGTCATCACAATGCTCCATGCTCCTTGAAATCAAAATGATCCATGACCTCTGTCATCACAGTGCTCCAAACACTTGTGATCAGAATATTCCAAAACACTTGTCATCACAACACTCCATGATGCCTGTCATCACAATACCCCATGCCCTTTTCATCACAAGGCTCCATGACCTTTGTCATCTCAATTCTCAATACACTTGTCATCACAATGCTCCGTGACACTTGTCGTCAGAATGCTCCTTGAAACCTGTCACGAAAAGGCTCCATGCCTTTTTCATCACAATGCCCCATGCCGTTTTCATCACAATGTTCCATGCCATTGTCATCAAAATACTCCACAACCTTGTCATCAGAATGCTCCATGACCTTTGTCATCACAATTTTCCATGCACTTTTCAGCACAATGAACGCTGACACTTGTCATCACAATGCTCTAAGCAATTTTCATCACAATGCTGCATTACCTTTGTCATCAGAATCCTCCATGACACTTGGCATCACAATGCTCCATGCCATTGTCATCACAATGGGCTATTATATAAGTCATCACAATGCTCCCTGACACCAGTCTTCACAATACTGCATGACCTGGTCTTCACAATGCTCCATGCACTTGTCATCACAATGCGTCATTCCAACTGTCATTGCAATAATCCATGAAACTTATTAGACCAATGCTCCATGACCTTTTCATCACAATGTTCCATGCCCTTGTTATCACAATGCTCCATGACCCATGTCATCA
Source organism: Mesoplodon bidens (assembly GCF_964165515.1). Taxonomy (NCBI): domain Eukaryota; kingdom Metazoa; phylum Chordata; class Mammalia; order Artiodactyla; family Ziphiidae; genus Mesoplodon; species Mesoplodon bidens. The sequence continues at coordinate 364,725 of NW_027672312.1, read as the reverse complement.
CAATGCTCCGTGAGTCCAGTCATCACAATGCTTCATGACCTTTGTCATCACAGTGGTCCATGCCCTCGTCATCAACAGTCTCTGTGACCTTTTTAACCTCAAGGCTCCATGAAATTTTCATCATAATGCTCTTTGACCCTGGTCATCACAATACTCTCTGCCTTTCTCAGCTCAATGCTCCATGACCGTTGTCATCACAATGCTCCATGTGCTTCTCAGCACAATGCTCCATGACACATGTCATCACAGTGCACCATGCGCTTGCTATCACAGTATTCCACAATCTTGTCTTCACAATGCTCCATTAACCTTGTCATCACAATGGTCCATGCACTTCTCATCAAAATGCTCCCTCACCACTGATATCACAATGTTACATCTCTATTCATCACAATACTCCCCCACCCCCGTCATCACAATGTTCCATGACTCCTGTCATCACAATGCTACATGCACTTATCATCACAATGTTCGATGACCTATGACATCACAATGATCCATAGGCCCTGTCATCAAAATGCTCCATGCCCCGTTTCATGAAAATGCTCCATGTCCCCTGACATCACAATGCTCCTTACCCATTGTCATTACAGTGCTCCATGACGCTCATCATCAAAATTATCCATGGTCTTCTCATCACAATGCTCCACGGTCTTGCCATCACAATGCTCCATGCTTTGGTCATCACAGTGCTCCATGTCCGTTGTCATCACAATTCTCTACGTCCTTGTCATCACAATGCTCCATGACAGTTCTCATCACAGTGCTCCATGTCCCTTATCATCACAATTCTCCATGCACATGTCATCGCAATGCCCCATGACCCCTGTCATAGCAAGCTCCATTCCTGTGTCACCACATTGCTTCACGACATTTTCATCAAAATTCTCAATGGCCGTTGTCATCACAATGATCCTTGACCCTTGTCATCACAATGCTCCAAGCCCTTGTCATCACAATGCTCCATTACATTTGTCCTCACAATCCTCCAAATCACTTGACATCACAATGCTCCATACCATTTTCATCACAACGGAACATGAAATATGTCATCACAATGCTCCCTGACACCTGTCTTCACAATACTCCATGCCCTTGTCATCACAATATGCCATGCCCACAGTCAACACAATTATCCATGAAACTTGTGAGACCAATGCTCCATGCCCGTCATCACAATGCTGCATGCCCTTGTCATCACAATGCTCCATGACACCAGTTCTCACAATGCTCCGTGACTCCAGTCATCACAAGGCTTCATGACCTGTGTCATCACAATGATCCATACCCTCATCATCACAAGGCTCTGTGAACTTTGTCACCACAATGCACCATGAACTTTTCATCACAATGCTCCGTGACACTTGTTATCACAATGCTCCGTCCCTTTGTCAACTCAATGCTTCCTGACCCTTGTCATCACAATGTTCCATGCGCTTGTCAGCGCAGTGCTCCATGACCCATGTCATCACAGTGCTCCATAAAACTTGTCATCACAATGCTCCTTGCACGTCTTATCAAAATGCTCTCTCACCACTGATATCAAAATGTTCCCTCACTAGTCATCACAATTCACTCACTCCCCTGTTCATCACAATGGTCCATAAACCCTGTCGTGAAAATGTTCCATGACCCCTGACATCAAAATGTTCCATAACACCTGTCATCAAAATGTTCCTTGACCATTTTCATCAAATTGCTCCATGACCCTGTCATAACAATGCTCCCTGCCCTTCTCATCACAATGCCAACGACCTTGTCATCAAAATGCTCCATTACTATGTCATCACAAAGAACCATGACCTTTGGCATCACAGTGCTCCATGTCATTGTCATCACAATGCTCCATGATCGCTCTCATCACTTTGCTCCATGCCCTTGTCGTCACAAAGCTCCATGACGCATGTCATCAGAATGCTCCATGGCCTTCTCATCGCAGTGCTCCATGCCCTTGTCATCACAATGCTCCATGCCCTTATTATCACAATGATCCGTGACTCCAGTCATCACAATGCTTCATGACCTTTGTCATCACAATGGTCCATGCCCTCGTCATCAACAGTCTCTGTGACCATTTTAACCTCAAAGCTCCATGAAATTTTCATCACAATTCTCCATGCCCTGGTCATCACAATGTTCCATGTCCCTTGTCATCACAATTCTCCTCGTCCTTGTCATCACAATGCTCCATGACAGTTCTCATCACAATGTTACATGTTTTTGGCATCACAATTCTCCATTCACATGTCATCGGAATGTCCCATGACCCCTGTCATAGCAAGCTCCATGCCTCTGTCATCACAATGCTTCACGAACATTTCATCAAAATTCTCAATGGCCGTTTTCATCAAAATGCTCCATGACCCTTGTCATCACAATGCTCCAAGCCCTTGTCATCAGAATGCTCCATTACCTTTGTCATCACATTCCTCAATAACACTTGGCATCACAATGCTCCACACCATTGTCATCACAATGGAACATGAAATATGTCATCACAATGCTCCGTGACACCTGTATTCACAATACTCCATGACCTTGTAATCACAATGTGTCATGCCCACTGTCAAAACAATTATCCATGAAACTTGTCAGACCAATGCTCCATGCCCCTGTCATCACAATGCACAATGCCATTGTCATCACAATGCTCCATGACCCCAGTTCTCACAATGCTCCGTGACTCCAGTCATCACAAGGATTCATGACCTGTGTCATCACTATGACCCATGCCCTCATCATCACAAGGCTCTGTGAACATTTTCACCACAATGTTCCATGAACTTTTCATCACAATGCTCCGTGACACTTGTTATCACAATGCTCCGTCCCTTTGTAAACTCAATGCTCCATGACCCTTGTCATCCAAAGTTCCATGCGCTTGACAGCACAGTGCTCCATGACCCATGTCATCACAATGCTCCTTGCACGTGTTATCAAAATGATCTTTCACCACTGATACCAAAATGTTCCCTCACTAGTCATCACAATACACCCACTCCCCTGTCATCACAATGGTCCATAACCCCTGTCATGAAAATGTTCCATAACCCCTGACAACACAATGTTCCATAATCTCTGTCATCAAAATGTTCCATAACACTTTTCATCAAATTGCTCCATGACCCTGTCATCACAATGCTCCCTGCCCTTCTCATCACAAAGCACAACACCCTTGTCATCAAAATGTGCCATGATTTGTCATCACAAAGATCCATGATCCTTCGCATCACAATGCTCCATGTCATTGTCATCACAACGCTCCATGATCGCTCTCAGCACATTGCTTCATGCCCTTGTCGTCACAAAGCTCCATGACGCATGTCATCAGAATGCTCCATGGCCTTCTCATCACAGTGCTCCATGCCCTTGCCATCACAATGCTCCATTACACCTATCATCAAAATGCTCCAAGATCCCTGTAATCACAATGCTCCATGTCCCTTTTCATCTCAATGCTCCATGAAACCTGTCATCACAATGAACCATGCCCACCATCATAATGCTTCATGCTATTTTCATCACAGTGAAATCATAATGCTCCATGACTTCTCTCATCACAATGCTCCAAATCCTTGTGATCAAAATGTTCCATAACACCTATCATCACAACACCCAATGACGCTCGTCATCACAATTATCCATGGTCTTCTCATCACAATGCTCCATGACTTTTGTCACCACATTGCTCAATACCCTTGTCATCACAATGCTCCCTGACACTTGTCGTCTGTATTCTCCATGAATCCTGAGATGACAAGGCTCCATGGCCTTCTCATCCCAATGCTCCATGCCCTTGTCATCACAGTGCTCCACGACCCCTGTAATCACAAGGCTCCATGCCCCTTTTCATCAGAATGTTCCATGAGACATATCATCACAAGGCTCCATGGTCTTCTCATCACAATGCTCCATGCCTCTGTCAGCAAAATGCTACAGAACCTTTTCATTACAATGCTGTATGCACTTGTCATCACAATACTCCATTACCATTGTCATCACAATCCCCCATGAACCTTGGGATCACATTGTTTCATGCCCTTGTCATCACAATGCTCCATGCTCCTTGAAATCAAAATGATCCATGACCTCTGTCATCACAATGCTCCAAACACTTGTGATCACAATGTTCCATAACACTTGTCATCACAACGCTCCATGATGCCTGTCATCACAATACTCCATGCCCTTTTCATCACAATGCTCCATGACACTTGTCATCCCAATTCTCAATACACTTATCATCACAATGATTCCTGACACTTGTTATCAGAATTCTCCTTGAAACCTTTCAGGAAATGGCTCAATGCATATTTCATCACAATGTCCCATGCCATTTTCATCACAATGCTCCATGCCATTATCATCAAAATACTCCACAAGCTTGTCATCAGAATGCTCCATTACCTTTGTCATCAGAATCCTCCATGACACTTGGCATCACAATGCTCCATTACATATGTCATCACAATGTTCCCTGACACCAGTCTTCACAATACTGCATGACCTGGTCTTCACAATGCTCTATGCCCTTGTCATCACAATGCGCTATTCCAACTGTCATTGCAATAATCCATGAAACTTATTAGACCAATGTTCCATGCCCTTGTCATCACAATGCTCCATGCCCTTGTTATCACAATGCTCCGTGACTCCAGTCATCACAATGCTTCATGACCTTTGTCATCACAATGGTCCATGCCCTCGTCATCAGCAGTCTCTGTGACCATTTTAACCTCAATGCTCCATGAAATTTTCATCACAATGCTCTTTGACCCTTGTCATCACACTACTCTATGCCTTTCTCAGCACAATGCTCCATGACCGTTGTCATCTCAATGCTCCATGCGTAGTCAGCACAATGCTCCATGACACATGTCATCACAATGCACCATGTGCTTGTCATCACAGTGCTCCACAATGTTGTCATCACAATGCTCCATTTACCTTGTCATCACAATGCTCCATGCACTTCTCATCAATATGCTATCTCACAACTGATATCACAATGTTACATCACTATTCATTACAATACTCCCACAACCCTGTCATCACAATGTTCAATGACTCCTTTCATAACAATGCTACATGCACTTATCATCACAATGTTCGATGACGTATGACATCACAATGTTCCATAAGCCATGTCATCAAAATGCTCCATGACACTTTTCATCAAAATGCTCCATGTCCCCTGACATCACAATGCTCCATAGCCCATGTCATTACAGGGCTCCATGACGCTCGTCATCACAATTATCCATGGTCTTCTCATCATAATGCTCCACTGTCTTGCCATCACAATGCTCCATGCTTTGGTCATCACAGTGCTCCATGTCCCTTTTCATCACAATTCTCCATGCATATGTCATCGCAATGTCCCATGACCCCTGTCATAGGAAGCTCCATTCCTGTGTCACCACAATGCTTCACGAACTTTTCATCAAAATTCTCAATGGTCGTTGTCATCACAATGCTCCATGACCCTTGTCATCACAATTCTCCAAGCCCTTGTCAACAAAATGCTCCATTACCTTTGTCATCACAATCCTCCAAATCACTTGACATCACAATGCTCCATACCATTGTCATCACAATGGAACATGAAATATGTCATCACAATGCTCCCTGACACCTGTCTTCACAATATTCCATGCCCTTGTCATCACAATGTGCCATGCCCACAGTCAACACAATTATCCATGAAACATGTCAGACCAATGCTCCATGCCCCTGTCATCACAATGCTGAATGCCCTTGTCATCACAATGCTCCATGACACCAGTTCTCACAATGCTCCGTGACTCTAGACATCACAAGGCTTCATGACCTGTGTCATCACAATGTTCCATGCCCTCATCATCACAAGGCTCTGTGAACTTTGTCACCACAATGCACAATGAAATTTTCATCACAATGCACCGTGACTCTTGTTATCACAATGCTCCGTCCCTTTGTCAACTCAATGCTCCATGACCCTTGATATCACAATGTTCCATGAGCTTGTCAGCACAGTGCTCCATGACCCATGTCATCACAATGCTCCATAAAACTTGTCATCACAATGCTCCTTGCACGTCTTATCAAAATGCTCTCTCAGCACTGATATCAAAATGTTCCCTCACTAGTCATCAAAATACACCCACTCCCCTGTCATCACAATGTTCCATAACCCCTGTCATGAAAATGTTCCATGACCCCTGACATCGAAATGTTCCATAACCCCTGTCATCAAAATGTTCCTTGACCATTTTCATCAAATTGCTCCATGACCCTGTCATCACAATGCTCCCTGTCCTTCTCATCACAATGCACAACGACCTTGTCTTCAAAATGCTCCATGACATTGTCATCACAAAGAACCCTGACCCTTGGCATCAAAATGCTCCATGTCATTGTCATCACAATGCTCCCTGATCGCTCTCATCACATTGCTCCATGCCATTTTCATCACAAAGCTCCATGACGCATGTCATCAGAATGCTCCATGGCCTTCTCATCACAGTGCTCCATGCCCTTGCCATCACAATGCTCCATTACACCTGTCATCACAAAGCTCCATGACCCCTGTAATCACAGTGCTCCATGCCCCTTTTCATCTCAATGCTCCATGAGCCCTGTCCTCAAAATGCACCATGCCCACCATCATAATGCTTCATGCTATTGTCATCACAATGAAATCATAATGCTCCATGACCTCTCTCATCACAATGCTCCAAACCCTTGTGATCAAAATGTTCCATAACTCTTATCATCACAACGCCCCATGACGCTCGTCATCACAATTATCCATGGTCTTCTCATTACAATGTTCCATGACTTTTGTCACCACAATGCTCAATACCCTTGTTATCACAATGCTCCCTGACACTTGTCGTCAGTATGCTCCATGAACCCTGTGATGACAAGGATCCATGGCCTTCTCATCCCAATGCTCCATGCCCTTGTCCTCACAGTGCTCCACAACCCCTGTAATCACAATGCTCCATGCCCCTTTTCATCAGAATGTTCCATGAGACATATCATCACAAGGCTCCATGGTCTTCTCATCACAATGCTCTAGAACCTTGTCATCTCAATACTCCATGACACCTGTCATCACAACACTGCATGAACATTTTCAGCCCAATGCTGCATGACCTTCTCATCACATTGCTCCATGACCCCTGTCATCACAACGCTCCATATCCCTTGTCATAACAGTACTCCATGAATATTTCATCCCAATGCTCCATGACCCTTGTCATCGCAATTATCCATGCCCTTGTCAGCCCAATGCTCCATGACCCATGTATTCACAATGCTCCATGACACTTGTCATCACAGAGTTCCATGACACCTGTCATCACAATGCTCCATGCCTTTGTCAGCAAAATGCTACATGACCTTGTCATTACAAGGCTCTATGCACTTGTCATCACAATACTCCATTACCATTGTCATCACAATCCTCCATGAAAACTGGGATCACATTGTTTCATGATCTTGTCATCACAGTGCTCCATGCTAGTTGAAATAAAAATGATCCATGACCTCTGTCATCACAAAGCTCCATGCCCTTGTCATCAAAATGCTCCATGACCACAGTCATCACCATATTCCATGAACATTTTCAGCCCAATGCTCCATGACTTTCTCATCGCAATGCTCCATGACCAATATCATCACAATGCTCCATGACCACAGTCATCACAACACTCCATGACACCTGACGACACAATGATCCGGGACTCTTGTCATCACAATGCCCCATTACCTAGTCATCAAAATGCTCCATGACACCTGTCATCACAATACTCCATGAATATATTCAGCACAAACTCCATGACGCTTGTCATCAAAATGATCCGTGCCCTAGTCATCCCAATGCTCCATGACCTCTGTATTGACAATGCTCTGTGACACTTGTCATCACAGTGCGCCATGACACCTGTCATCACAATGCTCCCTGCCTTTGTCAGCAAAATGCTACATGACCATGTCTTTACAATGCTCTATGCACTTGTCATCACAATACACCATTACCTTTGTCATCACAATCCTCCATGAACCGTGGGATCGCATTGCTTCATGCCCTTGTCACCACAATGCTCCATGCTCCTTGAAATCAAAATGATCCATGACCTCTGTCATCGCAGTGCTCCAAAACCTTGTGATTACAATGTTCCATAACACTTGTCATAACAACGCTCCATGATGCCTGTCATCACAATACTCCATGCCCTTTTCATCACAATGTTCCATGACCTTTGTCATCACAATTCTCAATACACTTGTCATCACAATGCTCCCTGACTCTTGTCGTAAGAATGATAATAGAAACCTGTCAAGAAAAGGCTCCATGCTGTTTTCATCACAATGCCCCATGCCATTTTCCTCACAATAATCCATGCCATTGTCATCAAAATACTCCACAAGCTTGTCATCCAAATGCTCCATGACCCTTGTCATCACAATTCTCCATTCACTTGCCAGCACAATACTCCCAGACCCTTGCCATCACACTGCTCCAAGCCATTGTCATCACAATGCTCCATTACCTTTGTCATCAGAATTCTCCATGACAATTGGCATCACAATGCTCCATGGCATTGTCATCACAATGGGCTATTACATATGTCATCACAATGCTCCCTGACACCAGTCTTCACAATACTGCATGACCTGGTCTTCTCAATGCTCCATGCCCTTGTCATCAAAATGCGGCATTCCAACTGTAATTGCAATAATCCATGAAACTTATTAGACTAATGTTCCATGCCCTTGTCATCACAATGCTCCATGCCATTGTTATCACAATGCTCCGTGACTACAGTCATCACAATGCTTCATGACCTTTGTCATCCCAATGGTCCATGCCCTCATCATCAACAGTCTCTGTGTCTTTTTATCCTCAATGCTCCATGAAATATTCATCACAATGCTCTTTGACCCTTGTCATCACAATATTCTATGCCTTTCTCAGCACAATGCTCCATGAACGTTGTCATCACAATGCTCCAGGCGCTTGTCAGCACAATGCTCCATGACACGTCATCACAGTGCACCATGCGCTTGTCATCACAGTGCTCCACAAACTTGTCATCACAATGCTCCATTAACATTGTTATCACAATGATCCATTCACATCTCAACAATATGCTCTCTCACCAATTATATCACAATGTTACATCACTATTCATTACAATACTCCCTCACCCCTGTCATCACAATGTTCCATGACTCCTGTCATCACAATGCTACATGCACTTATCATCAAAATGTTCGATGACCTATGACATCACAATGTTCCATAACCCCTGTCATCAAAATGCTCCGTGACCCTTTTCATCAAAATGCTCCATGTCCCCTGACATCACAATGCCCCAAAGCCCTTGTCATTACAGTGCTACATGACGCTCGTCATCACAATGATCCATGGTTTTCTCATCACAATTCTCCACGTCCTTGTCATCACAATCCTCTATGACAGTTCTCATCAAAATGTTACAAGCTTTTGTCATCTCAATTCTCCATGCACATGTCATCGCAATGCGCTATGACCCCTGTCATAGCAAGCTCCTTGCCTTTGTCATGACAATGCTTCACGAACTTTTCATCAAAATTCTCAATGGCCATTGTCATCAAAATGCTCCATGACCCTTGTCATCACAATGCTCCAAGCCCTTGTCATCAGAATGCTGCATTACCTTTGTCATCACAATCCTCCAAAACATTTGACATCACAATGCTCCATGCCATTGTCATCACAATGGAACATTAAATATGTCATCACAATGCTCCCTGACACCTGTCTTCACAATTCTGCATGACCATGTCATCTCAATGTTCCAAGCCCACTGTCAACACAATTATCCATGAAACTTGTCAGACCAATGCTCCATGCCCCTGTCATCACAATGCTCCATGACCCCAGTTCTCACAATGCACCGTGACTCCAGTCATCACAAGGCTTCATGACCAGTGTCATCACAATGATCCATGCCCTCATCATCACAAGGCTCTGTGAACATTGTCACCACAATGCTCCATGAACTTTTCATCACAATGCTCCATGAAACTTGTTACCACAATGCTCCATCCCTTTATAAACTCAATGCTCCATGATCCTTGTCATCAGAATGTTCCATGTGCTTGTCAGTGCAATGCTCCATGACCCATGTCATCACAATGCTCCATAAACCTTGTCATCACAATGCTCCTTGCACGTCTTATCAAAATGCTCTCTCACCACTGATATCAAAATGTTCCCTCACTAGTCATCACAATACACCCACTCCCCTGTCATCACAATGGTCCATAACCCCTGTCATGAAAATGTTCCATGACCCCTGATATCACAATGTTCCATAACATCTGTCATCAATATGTTCCATCACCATTTTCATCAAATTGCTCCATGACTCTGTCATCACAATGCTCCCTGCCCTTCTCATCACAATGCACAACGCCCTTGTCATCAAAATGCTCCATGACTTTGTCATCACAAAGAAACATGACCCTTGGCATCACAATGCTCCAGTACCTTGTCATCACAATGCTCCATGACACCGGTCATCACAATACTCCATGAATATTTTCAGCCCAGTGCTACATGATCTTCTCATTACCATGCTCCATGACCCCTGTCATTACAATGCTCCATGACCCCTGTCATCACAATGCTCCATGTCCCTTGTCATCACAATACTCCATGAACATTTCCATCCCAATGCTCCATGACACTTGTCATCACAATGATCCATGCCCTACTCATCCCAATGCTCCATGACCGCTTTATTCAAAATGCTCCGTGAAGCTTGTCATCACAGTGCTCCATGACACCTGTCATCACAATGCTCCATGCCTTTGTCAGCAAAATGCTGCATGGCCTTTTCATTACAATGCTCTGTGCACTTGTCATCACAGTACTCCATTACCATTTTCATCACAATCCTCCATGAACCTTGGGATCACATTGATTCATGCCCTTGTCATCACAATGCTCCATGCTCCTTGTAATCAAAATGATCCATGACCTCTGTCATCACAATGCTCCAAACCCTTGTGATCACAATGTTCCATAACACTTGTCATCACAGCGCTCCATGATGCCTGTCATCACAATACTCCATGTCCTTTTCATCACAAATCTCCATGACCTTTGTCATCACAATTCTCAATACACTTGTCATCGCAATGCTCCCTGACACTTGTCGTCAGAATGCTCCTTGAACCCTGTCATGAAAATGCTCCATGCCTTTTTCATCACAATGTCCCATGCCGTTTTAATCACAATGCTCCATGCCATTGTCTTCAAAATACTCCACAAGCTTGTCATCAGTATGCTCCATGACCATTGTCATCACAATTCTCCATGCACTTGTCAGCACAATGCTCCCTGACCATTGTCATCACAATGCTCCAAGCCATTGTCATCACAGTGCTCCATTACCTTTGTCATCAGAATCCTCCATGACACTTGGCATCACAATACTGAATGTCATTGTCATCACAATGGGACATTACATATGTCATCACATTGCTCCCTCACACCTGTCTTCACAATACTGCATGACCTGGTCTTCACAATGCTCCATGCCCTTGTCATCACAATGCACCATTCCAACTGTCATTGCAATAATATATGAAACTTATTAGACCAATGCTCCATGACCCATGTCATCACAATGCTCCATGACTCCTGTCATCTCACTGATTCATGACCTTTGTCATCACAGTGGTCCATGCCCTCGTCATCAACGGTCTCTGTGAACTTTTTAACCTCAATGCTCAATGAAATTTTCATCACAATGCTCTTTGACCCTTGTCATCACAATACTGTATGCCTTTCTCAGCACAGTGCTCCATGACCGTTGTCATCACAATGTTCCATGCGCTTGTCAGCACAGTTCTCCATGACACATGTCATCACAAGGCACCATGCGCTTTTCATCACAGTGCTCCACAATCTTGTTATCACAATGCTCCATTAACCTTGTCATCACAATGCTCCACGCACTTCTCATCAATATGCTCTCTCACTAGTGATATCACAATGTTACATCACTATTCATCACAATATTCCCTCACCCCTGTCATCACAATGTTCTATGACTCCTGTCATCATAATGCTACATGCAGTTATCATCACAAAGTTCGATGACCTATGACATCACAATGTTCCATAAGCCCGGTCATCAAAATGCTACATGACCCTTTTCATCAAAATGCTCCATGTCCCCTGACATCACAGTGCTCCATAGCCCTTGTCATTACAGTGCTCCATGACGCTCATCATCACAATTATCCATGGTCTTCTCATCAAAATGCTCTACGCTCTTGCCATCACAATGCTCCATGCCCTGGTCATCACAGTTCTCCAAGTTCTTTGCATCACTATGTTCCATGACACTTCTTATCACAGTGTTACATGCTATGTCAGCACAATACTACACAAGCTTGTCATCAGAATGCTCCATGACCCCTGTCATCACAATACTCCATGAGCATTTTCAGCCTAATGCTCCATGACTTTCTCATCGCAGTGCTCCATGACCAATATCATCATAATGCTCCTTGACCACTGTCATCTCAACACTCCATGACACCTGACAACACAATGATCCGGGACTCTTGTCATCACAATGCCCCATTACCTAGTCATCACAATGCTCCATGAACCCTATCATCACAATACTCCATGAATATATTCAGCCCAAAATCCATGACCCTTGTCATCAAAATGATCAATGCCCTGGTCATCCCAATGCTCCATGACCTCTGTATTCACAATACTCTGTGACGCTTGTCATCACTGTGCCCCATGACACCTGTCGTCACAATGCTCCATCCCTTTGTCAGCAAAATGCTACATGACCTTGTCATTACAATGCTCTATGCGCTTGTCAACAGAATACTCCATTACCATTGTCATCAGAATCCTCCATGAACCTTGGGTTCACATTGCTTCATGCACTTGTCATCACAATGCTCCATGCTCCGAGAAATCAGAATGATCCATGACCTCTGTCATCACAATGCTCCAAACCCTTGTGATCACTATGTTCCATAACACTTGTCATCACAACGCCCCATGACGCTCGTCATCACAATTATCCATGGTCTTCTCATCACAATGCTCCATGAACTTTGTCATTACAATGCTCAATACCCCTGTCATCACAATGCTCCCTGACACTTGTCATCAGTATCATCCATGAACCCTGTCATGACAAGGCTCCATGCCATTTTCATCACAATGTTCCATGCCCTTTTCCTCACAGTGCTCCAAGCCCCCTGTAATCACAATGCTCCATGCACTTGTCATCAAAGAACTCCGTGATGCTTGTCATCAGAACTCTCCCTGGACTTCTCATCCCATGCTCCATGCCCTTGTCTTCACAATGCTCCACAACCCCTGTAATCACAATGCTCCATGCCCCTTTTCATCAGAATGCTCCATGAGACTTGTCATCACAAGGCTCCATGGTCTTCTCATCACAATGCTCCAGTACCTTTTCATCACAATGATAAATGACAGCTTTCATCACAATACTCCATGAACATTTTCAGCCCAATGCTCCATGACCTTCTCATTACAATGCTCCATGACCACTGTCATCACAACGCTCCATGAACCCTGACAACACAATGATCCGGGACTTTTGTCATCAAAATGCTCCATGCGCTTGTCATCCCACTGCTTCATGACAGCTTTAATCACAATGCTCCGTGACGCTTGTCATCACAGTGTTCCATGAGCATTGTCATCACAATGCTCCATGCTTTTGTCAGCAAAATGCTACATAATCTTGTCATCACAATGCTCCATGAGCTGGTCATCACAATCCTCCATGACCCTTGGGATCACATTGCTTCATGTCCTTGTCATATCTCTCTTGCCTTTCTGGTTTTTACAGATTTTCGGATGTCCCATTTGACTGCTGGGTAGTGACAATACTTTGTAGTGTGGATTTGCATTGCACGCTTGCTTGATTGGCCAAAAAGCGTGTATGCGTTTTCTCCTGAATATATTCAGGTGAAAAGCCATACACCGTTTTTGGCCAAGTGCATCACTGTCGAAGTTGTGATGCTTTTCCTGTGCTTTAAAAGCGATTCCAATTTACCTCATGAAATATGTTTTGTGCAATTCTGCCTCATTTTAAAGTCCGCTTCGTTCCCTTCTCCCAACAGACTTTTGGAAGAGAGTAGTCCTTTATAACTCTGCAGGTTTGTGAATTGCTGTGCCCCTGAGCTCCAATTTTCAAATCCCATTTTTGGGAGCTCACCGCAAACCCACAATTTTGCTTCAGGACCTATACTGGTTCCAGTGGTGGCTATACAGTTCCCTACGGGTGGCCGAGGCTTTGGTTAATTCTTCTTCCTGATGGGAATTTAGAGTGACATGTGCCCGTCCAAATGCCTACATCTACTCTCTGATTGGTTCTCCCTCTTCCCTTTCATCCTCTGCACAATTAGCAAACTGTGCGAACCAGGATGTTATAGGGGTTAACTCTCCTAAGTTGGGAGTTTGATAGTAAGGCAGTTGGAATGCCAACCTGGAGCACAAGGAGAGGAAAAATTAGGAGACTTTTAGAAACCTTTCACCATCACAGTGTGTCCATTCTCTAGGTTTCCCATACGTGTTATAACTGTAGTGATATTCCCTTCTACCTGGAGATTTGGGACTCATGGAATGGTGCCATGCATTACTACTTTAAAGGATCTGCATTTTCTCTCCCAATCTCACCAGTCCTCTCAGTTCCAAGTGTCCAGCCTTATGTCTCATCCAGTTGTCTTTGCAGATAGGGTCATTCCATGTTTCATCAGAACCCCTGAAGGAATTGTGTAAGAATTTCGCTGTTTTTTTTTGTTTGGTATTTGAAATTCATTTTTATAATGGGGTTGAGCTGATTTTCACTGAGGTGTTTATGCCGGTCTAGACACACTTGATTCCCTTACGGAGACATATCAATACATAGGTTTTAAGATTCTTAATAGTCAGATATATTCCTCTGCGGGGAATAGGGGTTTTGAGTCCCGTTCACTGAGGAAGGTGTAGGTCTTGTCTCTTCTGTATTTGTTTTATAGAATGGTACCTGTGCTAATATCAAACTCTGGGTTTATGCATCACCCCACCTCTCCTTTCTCCTTAAGGAGGCATAAGAGTGTTTTCTAAATGTGAGACTCTGTTCTCTTTCTTAATTCAGTTCATGTGTTGTGATGTTGACATTCCCTCTGTAAGTGATATCTTATGATTAGATTCTTTTTTCTGTCTGACTAATTTCATTTAGAATCATCATACCTAAATCCACTCATTATGCTGCTCTTGGCCTTATGACATTGATTTCACGTTTGAGTGATATTCCGTTGTACAGAATTACCACAAGTTCTTTATTCATTTCTCTTTTAATGGGATAATTATGTGTACCGAAGTTGAGATTCTTGTATGCAGAGCAGCCCTAAGCTTTAGGGTGCCTGTGTCTTGTCGATATTTAGTCTTCCCAAGTTATATGCCCATGAGTTGAAGTCCCCTTTGCTCAGGGGCTTTGTATTTTAGATGTTTTAGGAAACAGCATGCACTTCTTCAGAGTGGCTCTTGGATATTTATACCCCACCCATCCGCGTGACTAGGCTCCCTGTTCTCCATGGCCTCTCCTGCATTTCTGGTTTGTACACATTTTTTGGATGGCCTTTCTAAGCAGTGTATATTGAGACTTCTTTGTTGTGCGGATTTGCATTTCCCGCTTGCTTGGTTGGCCGAAAACTCTGTATGTGTTTTATTATTCTGAAGATTTCACGAAAAAAAACACACACACCCTTTTGCCAAACTGCATCATTTTAGAAATTCTGCTGCTTTTCATATGCCTTAAATGAGAGTACAATCTACCTTTTGAAATCTGTTTCCTGCAATTCTGCCTCTCATTCAGATCCTCTTCGTTGTCTTACCTGAATATATTTTTGGACGTTGGTTATCATTTATATCTTTGCAGGTCTTTGAATTGTCTGCTCCTGAGCTCTATTTTGCAACTCGCTTTTTTTGTGAGCTGGCCGCCAAACCATTGGATTGCTTCAGGCCCTATTCTGGTTCTGAGGAGGCCGGCTGAGCCTTTGGTTAATTCTTGTTCCTAACGGGAAATTAGAGTGGCATGTTCCTGTCCGAACACCTAAGACATGTCTCTAAATTTTTCTCATCCTTCCGCTTCTTCCTCTGGACAAATTCCAAACTGTGTGCAAGAGGATGTTGACGGTGCTGATATCCCCAAGTGAGGAGATTGTTAGGAAAGATGCTTGGGGGGGTGTACCCGAGCACCAGGTGATGAGGAGATGAGGTGCCTTTTCCAAACTCTTTCCGATCAAACGGTGTACCATCCTCTAGGTGTGGCAGGCATGTTTTAGCTGTAGGAAGGGTCCCGTGCATGTAAGGAGAACACCAGGGATTTTTCCAAATCAGTGCCTCCCTGAACACCAAAATTGGGAATTTTTAAGCTACGGCTACACGTATGTCCATTAAGGGCCTTGGGAAATAGGCAGAGCCCAAACTTTAGATGATTGAAATCTTCAGGGTCAGAAGCGCTCACCATCGGCCTTGCTTAGGTTACATTTTATCTGTCATTGATAGATGATGTCAATAAAAATATCGATTCTTTTTCAGATTATTTCCCCTTATAGGTTATTGCAAAATATTCAGTGTAGTTCCCTGTGCTATACAGTAGTTCCTTGTTGACGATCTATTTTATACATAGCAGTGTTTATGTGTTAATCCCAAACTGTTAATTTATCCCTTCTCCTACCTTTTCTCATTGGTAATAATAAATTGTAAGATTTTATACTTCTCAGAAATGAGGGAACTGAAAGAGAGGTATCATTTTCAATGGAAAAGCATTCAAAATAAGATTGAAGCTTCAGCCAAGAGTATTCAATGTACATCCATGGAAATAAATCACTTCATTTCTCTAATGTTGACCTGACAAATAAGACAGACATGTTCACTGAACTTGCTTATAGTAAAGTGATGGAAATATCAAATGTAAGTCTTAGAAACATCTTATTTTACCCGAGCATTATACACTGTTCTATGTTAACTACAGTTTGGCTCACACATCTGTTCATTGAAGTTACAATGTTCTCAATTTCTGTTACTGATCCTCCAGAGTGGACCCCAACGGGAGTCCCCGTGCCCAGTGTCATTGGAGCCAACAGGTCAAGACTGAGTTTGGTACAGAAGCAAAGGAAACATTATTTTGAAAACAGAATGGAGAGGTGAGAGTGTGCACTCCCCCACGGGCTGTGGGCTGGGCTGCTGTGTAGGGATCCCGGTAGCGTCAGCGGGAGGGAGCGGATGGAGCTCTCGAGGGCTGGGTTGGCTGCAGCTCAGGCTCTATGCCACGGAGTCTGCATGGGACCCCGCTAGCAGAGGTGTTGACCCAGCCATTCTGTTCTAGGAAATCGGGTCTGAAGTGCCAGGTGTGGGACCTCTGCATGCGGAACCCTAGGAGCACGTGTAATTAGACAAAGCACAAAGGAAAAACAGGTTAGACTTTATTTTATTGCCCAGATTCTCTTTTTATCTCCCAGGAATTTTTAATGAACATTGCCGGAGACAAACACCTCCTCTGCTTTTTGTTCTGTTCCACATTCTTGGGGTGTTGAGGGTGCAGACCCCTCTTTTGTAACTGCTTCATGCTATGGTGGGAGCCCTGATACCTGGGGGGAGGGGCAAAACGTCTCCCCACCAGCCTCCAGGTGAGGTTGCTTGTCCCAAGGCATCCTTCCTCACTTCTCGTCCGCCTGAGCGCCAGCATTGGAAGTGTTATAGATTCTAATGACCTTTAAGGGTCCAGGAAAGAGATGTGCAGAGATACTGAGGTGGCAGGTTTCACCCCACACCACATTTGTTCGGCGACCTTAGGAAAATGGTTTTTGCCAGCCTAGATGCTCTGACCTGTAATTTGTGCTTTCTTTAATTAGGTCCCTGAATTAATGTACAAACAGGAACATGTGTCAGTGCCCTGCCCGCACAACTCCCAGACAGTCCAGTGTCAGTGGTGATCCAGGACCATGACGTCCACTGAGTCAACGGCCTTTAGAAGTAACCAGCAGTCCAGCCGGTCATATTGGCCACCATCACCGTGTTGTCTGTAGGGTTTTCTATGGTGAAAGCGTGATATACCTTTCTCCGCCCAAGCTTATTAGCTCCCCTCTGGGTGCAGTAAGTCCTGCAAGCAGAAGTCTGCTCTTTCAGACACAGTCTTGTTGTTTTTTGAGAGAAACTCCAGGTCACGTGATGGTCACACGAGTCAACTTGGGGGCCCATTGCCCCTGTTTGTCTCTCTGGAGGTTGGAGTGTGAGGGCCTCCTCACTCGAGGTCAGTGTGTCCACAGAGAGACCCCAGCAACTTCAGGGCATGATAGGTGGTTAGGATCACCACGTGGGGTCCTTTTCCCTTAGGAGCGAGCTGGCCTTGTGGGCTGCTGATTTTCAGCTTTTTAGATACCCCAGTATCCTGGCCTGATGATTCGGTGGCAAATCTCTTGGTGACCATAGTTTATCATACCTGAAGGGAATTTTGTGTTGCTCCATTTCAAGTGGTCCCAGTTTTTGCACTAACGCTCCAAGGGCGATTAACCTTTGACCGGGTATGTAAAGGTCAAAGGGTTTAGCTAAATTAGGGTGTTCCTGGGCAAGGGTCTGAATTGACTGCTCTTTCCATTCTTGAGAGGCTGCTTCTGGATTCTACTCAAAAGGGTCATCATCTTTTCGTGTCAGTGTTTCATGTAGAAGCCCAGCTATTAGACTGTAGTTAAGGATCCAGATACAGAAAACCTTGGCCTCCCAAGGAACCCCTAAGCTGTCTTCTAGTTTTAGAAGAGGTTAGGCTGCAAATGGCTTCTTCCCTATCCTGGGATGCGTTTCTCCGAATATCTGTGAGAATGAAGCCCAGGCATGTCACCTTAGCCTGGGATATTTGAGCCTTTTTCTTGGACACCTTCTATCCTTTCTTGGCTAGGTAGTTCAGAGGCGTCTTTAGTAGGCCTGGCGATCAGAATGTCATCTTCATATTGAAGGAGGGTTCCCTTTTACAGAAGTAGAAATTTTAGGTCTTTAGAGGACATTTCCCCAATGATGGTGTGGGGATTTTTGAACCATTGGGGCAGGACGGCCCAGCATTATTGCTTTTGTTGCATGTTGTGTCCTGCCACTCACAAGCCAAATATTCTTGTGACTCTGACATGAATGGAATACAGAAGAACGCATCATTGAAGTCTAATACAGAATGCCATGGCCTGGTGGATGGTAGAATGACCAGCAGGGTGTAGGAAATAGGAGCTACTGGATATATATCCTCGGTGGCTTCACTGACTGTCCTGATACACTTCACCAGGTCTCCAGCAGCCCATGGGGCTCTCGTGGTCAGGCCAGTCCCACATTATGGAGCTCACCTGGGCTGCACCGCCCACCCCACAGCCCACGGGGCTCTCGTGTTCAAGTCCCTCCCAGGGTATGGAGCTCACCTGTGCAGCTACCCAGCAGCCCATGGGGCTCTCATGGTCAGGCCCTTCCCAGGATATGGAACTCCCCTGGGCAGGTACACCAGCAGGGCTGGACACACTGGATCTGTGCACATAGCCCAACTTGCAGAGAACCCCCAGCTCACCTGTCACTCACAGCTGACACAGAACACCTCAGAGCAGGACTTGAACTAACAAACAGCATCTCTGACAGGTCTGTGACCCTGGCTATCACTCTGTGCAGCCTCTCTCTGCCTGGTTTTCCAGACACTTCCACTGCAGCCAAGGCACCAAGCCTCTGTCTGCACCCACCATCACTCCTCTCCCTGACTCCTGGGTTCTTCTCATTAGGATAGGGTCTTCTTGAAGTTGTTTTCCACTCATGGACCAGATAAAATGGTAAGAAAACAAGCCGCAGCTGCAGCCTCTTGTCTATCCTAACTCTCAAGAGCCCACACCTGTTCCTTGGGCATGGCCCTTTTAGCAAGGTTCATTTTCTGCAACTGTGAGCCCCTGAGGGAAGAGGATTGGCTGATTTGGGCAGCCGTACACTGCCTTCCAGCCCTCCCCAGGTGTGCCTGGGTTGAGGTCAATATAAACACCTCTCCAGTCAGCAAGAGCCCCTGTAGCTGTGCCTGACGCCATATTCTCTGCCCTGTCAGCAGTGTCGGAGCTGGGGTGGTGGGAGGGTGTGAGGGGCCGTGGCTTTTTGGGTGGCCCAGTGTGAGTGGGGATCTGCTGGTCTTTCTGCAGGAGTTGCCAGGCTGCCACCTGCTAAAGAAGAGGATGTGTCACCCATACCTGCCGCTGGAAATTCTCCCCAGGCAGAGGTGAGGAAGTAAAAAAGCAGTGGGGGCCGTGGCAGGAGGGGTATCTCAGGCAGGAAAATGGAAAGCTTCCAGAAGAACATCTGGGGCCAGGACCATCCTGGCTGTCCTGCAGGCACCAAATCAGCCTGCGTGCTGTCGCTGGTGTGGCTCCACAGCCCTTCCTCTAGGCTTGCAAGTGCTTGTACATATACAGGTGTTTTACCTGGAAAGGGTGGGAAGAGTTTAGCTGCAGCAGGACTGGGGCTCAGCTCACATTTACTCACAGACGCTTCGACACAGTCCCCTAGCTTTGCAATGAGGATTCTCCGTGTGGGGGGGAACACTGCTGATTGCATGGGAGATGATTTCCCACCTCTGACCAACTTAAGAATATTTTAACACTGCAGCAAGTGCCCTGATACGATTTTCCTCTGTATAAATGGTGGGTTCTGTTTTTCTTTTTTTCTTTTTGGTTCAACGTATATTTTATTTATTCCTCTTTTTATTTTTTAATTTGGTGATATAAACATGGAAATAATGCATTA
This sequence comes from Mesoplodon bidens, assembly GCF_964165515.1. Classification (NCBI taxonomy): domain Eukaryota; kingdom Metazoa; phylum Chordata; class Mammalia; order Artiodactyla; family Ziphiidae; genus Mesoplodon; species Mesoplodon bidens. Next base: position 343,877 of record NW_027672312.1, on the reverse strand, counting down.
ATATAAAGACGTCTATGTGAAGGGAAAAACATTTTTCTGTTTTATTTTATTAAATGTTATTTATTTATTTTTAATTTTTAAAATTTATTTATTACTTTTATACAGCAGGTTCTTATTGGATATCTATTTTATACATATAAGTGTGCACATGTGAATCCCAGTATCCCAATTCATCCCACCACCACCCGCACATGGCGTTCCCCCCTTGGTGTCCATAAGTTTGTTCTCCATATCTGTGTCTCTATCTCTGCCCTGCAAACCAGTTCATCTGTACCATTTTTCTAGGTTCCACATATATGCATTAATATACAATATTGGTTTTTCTCTTTCTGACTTACTTCACTCTGTATGACAGTCTCTAGATCCATCAAGGTCTCTACAAATGACCCAATTTCATTCATTTGTATGGCTGAGTAATATTCCATTGTATATATGTAGCACATCTTTATCCATTGGTCTGTCTGTGGGCACTTAGGTTGCTTTCATTACCTGGCTATTGTAAATAGTGCTGCAATGAACATTGTGGTGAATGTGTCTTTTTGATTTATGGTTTTCTCTGGGTATATACCCAGTAGTGGGATTGCTGCATTATATGGTAATTCTATTTTTAGTTTTTTTTTAAGGAACATCCACACTGTTCCCCATAGAGACTGTATCAATTTACATTCCCAACAATAGTGGAAGAATGTTCCTTTCCTGCACACCTGCTCCAGCATTTGTTGTTTGTAGATTTTCTGATGATGCCCATTCTAACAGGTGTGACATGAAACCTCATTGTAGTTTCCATTTCCATTTCTCTAATAATTAGTGATGTTGAGCAGATTTTCATATGCGTACTGGCCATCTCTATATCTTCTTGGAAGAAATGTCTATTTAGATCTTCTTCCATCTTTGTATTGGGTTGTTTGTTTTATTAATATTGAGCTGCATGAGCTGTTTATATATATTGGAGATTAATCATTTGTCCATTGATTCGTTTGCAAATATTTTCTGCCATTCTGAGGGCTGTCTTTTCATCGTGTTTGTAGTTTCCTTTGCTTTGCAAAAGCTTTTACGTTTCATTACGTCCCATCTGTTTAGTTTTCTTTTTTATTTCATTACTATAGGAGGTGTATCAAAAAAAGATCTTGCTGTTATTTACGTCAGAGTATCCTTCGTAAGTTTTCCTCTCAGAGTTTTATACTATCCGGTCTTACATTATGGTCTCTAATCCATTTTGAATATATTTTTATGTATGGTGTTGGGGAGTGTTCTAATTTCATTCTTTTACATGTAGCTGTCCATATTTCCCAGCACCAATGATTGAAGAGACAGTCTTATATCCATTGTATTGTCTTGCCTCCTTTGTCATAGATTAGTTGACCATAGGTGTGTAGGTTTATCCCTGTGCTTTCTTTTTTTTCCTTTTACACGTTTATTGGAGTATAATTGCTTTACAATGGAGTGTTCGTTTCTGCTGTATAAAGAAGTGAATCAGCTATACATATACAAATATCACCAGATCCCCTCCCTCTTGCATCTCCCTCACACACCACATATCCCACCACTTTATGTGGTCACAAAGCACCGAGCTGATCTCCCTGTTCTATGTGGCTGCTTCCCAGTAGCTATTGGTGTTACATTTGGTAATGTATTTATGTCCATGCCACTCTCTCACTTCGGCCCAGCTTACCCATCCCCCTTCCGGTGTCCTCAAGTCCTTTCTCTATGTCTGTGTCCTTAATCCTGTCCTGCCACTAGGTTCTTAAACATCTTGTTTTTTCTTCATTAGGTTCCGTATATCTCTGTTAACATACAGTATTTGTTTTTCCCTTTCTGACTTACTTCACTGTGTAGGACAGATTCTAAGTCCATCCACCTCAGTACAAATAACTCAGTTTTGCTTCTTTTTATGGCTGAGTAATATTCCATTGTATATATGTGCCAGATCTTCTTTATCCATTCATCTGTCGATGGATACTTAGGTTGCTTCCATGTCCTGGCTACTGTAAATAGAGATGCAATGAACATTTTTGTACATAACTCTTTTAGAATTATGGTTTTCGCAAGGCAAATGCCCAGTAGTTGGATTGTTGTGTCGTATGGTACTTCTATTGTTAGTTATTTAAAGGAACCTCCGTACTGTTCTCCCTAGTGCCCATGTCAATTTACATTCCCACCCACAGTGCAAGTGTGTTCCCTTTTCTCCAATAAAGGCCTCTCCAGCATTTATTGTTTTGTAGATTATTTTGGTGATTGCCACTCTGACTGCTGTGAGGTGATACCTCACGGTAGTTTTGATTTGCATTTCTCTAATGATTAGTGATGTTCAGCATCCTTTCATGGGTTTCTTGGTAATCTGTATATCTTCCTTGGAGAAATGTCTATTTAGGTCTTCTGCCCGTTTTTGGATTGGGTTGTTTGTTTTTGTGATATTGAGCTACATGAGGTGCTTGTAAAATTTGGAGATTAATCCTTTGTCAATTGCTTCATTTGAAAATATTTTCTCCCATTCTGAGGGTTGTTTTTGCATCTTGTTTATGTTTTCCTGTACTGTGTAAAAGCTTTTAAGTTTCATTAGGTCCCATTTGTTAATTTCTGTTTTTATTTCCATTTCTCTAGGAGGTGGGTCAAAAAGGATATTGCTGTGATTTATGTCATAGAGTGTTCTGCTATGGTATCCTCTAAGTGTTTTATAGTGTCTGGTCTTATATTTAGATCTCTAATCCATTTAGAGTTTATTTTTGTGTATGGTGTTAAGGAGTGTTCTCATTTCATTTTTTATGTGTAGGGGTCCAGTTTTCCCAGCACCAATTACTGAAGAGACTGTCTTTTCTCCATTGTATATCCTTAGCTCCTTTGTCATAGATGAGATAGCCATAGGTATGTATGTTTATCTCTGGGCTTTCTGTCCTGTTCCATTGATCTGTGTTTATGCCAATCTACATACACTTGATTCCATTATGGAGACTTATAAATACATAGGTTTCAAGATTATTACCAGTCAGATATATTCCTCTTCACTGAATACGGTGTTATATGTCCAGTTCATTGAGAAAGGAGTAGGTCTTGTCTATTACATATTTGGTATATGGAATGACATCTGTGCTAATTTCAAACTCTTCTTTTACACATCACCCCACGTCACCTTTTCCCTTAAGGAGGCATAAGTGTGTTTTCTAAATGTGTAACTCTGTTCACTTTTGAAATTCAGTTCATGGGTAGCCATGTTTACATTCCCTCTATAAGTGATATATTACAAAAAGTTTCTTTTTTCTTTGTGGCTCATTTCACTTAGCATCATCGTACCTAAAGCCACTCATTATGCTGCTATTGGCCTTATGACATTGATTTTATGTCTGAGTGACATTCCATTGTATATAAGTACCACAACATCTATATCCATTTTTTTTTTTTCATTTCCTGGGATATTTAAAGTGTACTGAAGTCAAAGTTCTTGTAAACCGAGCAGCCCTAAACTTTGGGCTGGCTGTGTGTTGTGGATTTTTAGTTTTCCCAAAATACACGCCCATGAGTGGAAGTGTGTTATGCTGTGTAGCTCTGTTTTAGAAAACAACATACTGTTCTCCAGAGAGGCTGTTGGCAATTTACATCCTGTCCATCGGCGTAATCAGGCTCCTTTTTCTCCATGGCCTGTCCTGCATTTGTGGTTTTTACACTATTTGTGGATGGCCCTTTTGACTGGAGGTAAGGGCCACTTCTATGTAGTGTGGATTTGCAATGCCTGATGGCTTGCTTGGCCAAAAAGGGCGTATGCCTTTTTTCCCGAATATATTCAAGAAAATACACATACTCTCTTTTCGGCCAAGGGCAACATTGTCGAAATTCTGTCACTTTTCATGTGCTTTAAAGATGACTCCAATCTACCTCTTGAAATCTGTTTCCTTCAATTCTGCCTTGCATTCAAATCCTTTTCACTGCCTGACGTCAATATATTTCTGGATGATAGTTGTCCTTTATAACTCTGAAAGTTTGTGAATTGCTGTGCCCCTGATTTCCATTTTTCAACTCGCCTATTTGTGAGCTGGCTGCAATACCGTAGGATGGCTGTAGGCCCTAGTCTGGTTCCGGGGCTTCAGGCTGATCCTTTGGTTAATTCTTCTTCCTGATGGGAAACTAGAGTGACATGTGCCAATGCAAACACCTACAGTTAATCTCTCATTTGTTTCTCCTCTTCCTGTTCATCCTCTGCACAATTTGCCAATTGTGCATAACAGGAGGGTAAAGGCGCTGATACTCCAAGTGGGGAGATTTTTAGTAATGCAGATTGAATGGCGAAGCCGAGAACGACGAAAGGAAAAATGAGGTACCTTTTAGAAAACTTTCCCAATTACACAGTGTACCATCCACCGGGTTTCCCATGCATGCTTTAACTGTAGGAAGATTCCCATAAACCTGGAGAGTTGGGACCACTATAATGGGTAGCACACAGTATTGTTCTAAGTGGTGTTATTTTGCTCACACAACCTCAGCAATCTTGTCAGCACCAAGTGTCCAGTCTTATGTCTCATCCAGCTGTGGGTGTAAAGGTGGACAATCCAGGTTGCATCACAGGCCCTGAACGTAATTCTTAAGACTTTCTCTCTGTTTCGCTGTTTTTGCATTTTGCTTTTGAAATTTATTTTTATAAGGGTGTTAGGTGAATTTCAGTGCCGTGTTCATGCTGTTATACACACACATGGTTCCTTTATGGAGACATTAGAATACATATGTTTTAAAATTCTTGGAGTCAGATATATTCCTCTGCAATGACTCGGGAGTGTTGAGTCCAGTTCATTGTGTCGGGAGTAGGTGATATCTATTACATACTTGGTTTATGTAACGGTATCTGTGCTAATTTTAAACTGTGGTTTTATGCATCACCCCACCTCACCTTTCCCCTTAAGCAGGCAGAATATTGTTTGCTAAATGTGTGACTCTGTTGTGTTTGTAATTCTGTTCATTCGTAGCCAAGTGTACATTCCCACTATGAGTGATAACTTATGATAAGATTGATTACTCTGTTATCTTTCCTAACTCAGTTCATGTGAAGCCATAGTTACAGGACCTTCATAAGTGATATATTATGATAAGTTTCTTTTTCTGTGTGACTTATTTCACTTAGAATCATCGTACCTGAATCCACTCATTTTGCTGCTACTGGTCTTATGACATTGATTTCCTGGCTGAGGGATATTCCATCGTACGTAAGTACCACAATTTCTTGGACCATTTTTGTCTTTCCTGTGATATTTAATGTGTACCCAAGTTGAGGTTCTTGTAAGCAGTGCAGCCCGAAATTTGGGGGTGGCTCTGTTTTATTGATTTTCAGTTTTCCCAGAGTATATTCCCTAGATTGGAAGTGCCATGGGCTCTGTAGCTCTGTTGTTTACTTGTTTTAGGGAACACAATGCAATCGTCCTGAGATGCAGTTGGCAATTTACATCCCGCCCATCAGCATAACAATGCTCCCTTTTCTCCAGGGCCTGTCTTGCCTTTCTGGTTTTTACACATTTTGCGGATGTCCCTTTTGATCGGAGGGAATTGATACTTCTGTGTAGTGCAGATTTGCATTGTCCGCTTGCTTGCTTGGCCAAAAAGGGCTTATGCGTTTTCTCCTGACGCATACGCCCTTTTTGGCCAAGTGCATCATTGTCAACGTTGTGCCCCTCTTCCTGTGCTTTAAATGTGATTGCAACGTACCTCTTAAAATCTGTTTCGTGCTATTCTGCCTCTCTTTCAAGTCTGCCTCGATGCCTTCCGTCAACAGATTTTTGGATGATAGTTGTCCTTTATTACTCTGCCAGTTTGTGAATAGCAGTGCCTCTGAGCTCCATTTGTCAACTCGTTTTTGTGAGCTGACCGCAAGTCCAAAATTTTGCTTCGGGACCTCTACTGGCTCCCGGCAGGTGGCTGAGACTTTGGTTAATTCTGCTTACTGCCAGGCAATTAGAGTGACATGTTCCCGTCCAAATGCCTAACAGCAACTGTCTCATTGTTTCTCGATCTTCCCTTTCATAGTCTGCCAAATTGGCAACCTGTGCGAACCAGGAGTTTAAAGGGCCTGTCTCTCCAAGTTGGCAAATTGATAGTAAAGCAGTTGGAAAGACAAAACGGAGCACCAGGAGAGGGACTATTACTTGAGTTTTAGGAAACTTTCGTATTCACAGTGTGTCCATTCTCTAGGTTTCCCATACATGTTATAGCTGTAGTAATATTCACTTCAACCTGGAGAGTTGGGACCCATGGAAAGGGTGCCACACATTATTGCTTTCAAGGTTCTGCATTTGCTCACCCAATCTCACCAATCCTCTCAGTCCCAAGTGCACAGCCTTATGCCACATCCAGCTTTCATTTTAGATACGGTCATTCCAGGTTTCATTAGAGACCCTGAATGAATTGTAAACAATTTCCCTGCTTTTTTGTTTTCTTTTTGAAATTCCTTTTTATAGTGTGTTTGTGCTGATTCTCGCTGCCATGTTTATGCCAGTGTAGAAACACTTGATTCCCTTACAGAGACATGTCAATACATAGGTTTTCAGATTGTTACTAGTCAGATATATTCCTCTGCGGGAAATATGGGGTTTCGAGTCCCTTTCAGTGAGGAAGGTGTAGGTCTTCTCTATTCCATAGTTGGTTTTTGGAACGGTACCTGTGCTTATATGAAACTCTGGTTTTATGCATCACCCCACCTCTCCTTCCCCCTTAAGGAGGCATAAGATGGTTTTCTAAATGTGAGACTCTGTTCTCTTTCCTAACTCAGTTCATGTGTAGCCATGTTTACAGGATCTTCATAAGTGATATATTATGATAAGTTTATATTTCTGTGTGACTTATTTCCCTTAGAATCATCGTACCTGAATCCACTCATTTTGCTTCTACTGGTCTTATGACATTGATTTCATGGCTGAGGGATATTCCATCGTATGTAAGTACCACAATTTTTTGAACCATTTTTATATTTCCTGGGATAATTAAGGTGTACCCAAGTTGAGGTTCTTGTAAGCAGTACAGCCCTAAATTTGCGGGTGACTCAGTCTTATTAATTTTCAGTTATCCCAAGGTATATTCCCTAGACTGGAAGTTCCTTTGGCTCTGTAGCTCTGTTGTTTACTTCTTTTAGGGAACACAGTGCACTCCTCCAGAGAGGTAGTTGGCAATACACATCCGGCCCATCAGCATAACAAGGCTCCCTGTTCTCCAAGGCCTCTCTTGCCATTCTGCTTTTTACACATTTTGTGGATGTCCATTTGACCGGTGGGAAGTGATACTTCTTTGTAGTGCAGATTTGCATTGCCCTCTTGCTTGCTTGGCCAAAATGGGCGTATGCGTTTTCTCCTGAATAAATTCAGGAGAAAACGCATACGCCCTTTTTGGAAAAGTGCATCAATGTTGAAGTTGTGCCCCTCCTCCTGTGCTTTAAAGGCGATTCCAACATACCTGTTGAAACCTGTTTCCTGCTATTCTGCCTCGCTTTCAAGTCTGCCTCGATGCCTTCCCTCAACAGATTTTTGGAGGATAGTTGTCCTTTATTACTCTGACAGTGTGTGAATTGATGAGTCCCTGAGCTATATTTTTCAACTCGTTTTTTTCTGGGATGAACGCAAGTCCAAAATTTTCGTTCAGGACCTATACTGGTTCATGGTGGGTGGCTGAGACTGTGGTTAATTCTTATTCCTGCCGGGAAACTAGAGTGACATGTGCCCATCCAAATGCCTAACAGCTACTCTCTCATTGGTTCTCCCTCTTCCCTTTCATCCTCTGCCAAATTGGCAACCAGTGGGTACCCAGATCTTTTAAGATTCTTACTAGTCAGATATATTCCTCTGCGGGAAATATTGGGTTTGAGTCCCTTTCACTGAGGAAGGTGTAGGTCTTGTCTATTCTATAGTTGGTTTCTGGAATAGTACCTGTTCTTATATCAAACTGTGTTTTTATGCGTCACCCCACCCCTCCTTCCACCTTAAGCAGGTATAAGAGTGTTTTCTAAATGTGAGACTCTGTTCTCTTTCCTAACTCAGTTCATGTGTAGCCATATTTACAGGATCTTCATAAGTGATATCTTATGATAAGTTTCTTTTGCTATGTGACTTATTTCACTTAGAATCATCGTGCCTGAATCCACTCAATTTGCTGCTTCTCGTCTTATGACATTGATTTCATGGCTGAGGGATATTCCATCATACGTAAGTACCACAGTTTTTTGAACCATTTTTATATTTCCTGGGATATTTAAGGTGTACCCAAGTTTAGGTTCTTGGAAGCAGTGCGGCCCTAAATTACGGGGTGGCTCTCTCTTATTGATATTCAGTTTTCCCAAGGTATATTCCCTAGACTGGAAGTGCCCTTGGCTCTGTAGCTCTATTGTTTACTTGTTTTAGGGAACACAATGCACTCCTCCAGAGAGGCAGTTGGCAATTTACATCCCGCCGATCAGCATAACAAAGCTCCCTGTTCTCCAGGGCCTGTCTTGCCATTCGGCTTTTTACACATTTTGTGCACATCCCTTTTGACCAGTGGGAAGTGATTCTATTTTGTAGTGCAGATTTACATTGCCCGCTTGCTTGCTTGGCCTAAAAGGGCGTATGCGTTTTCTCCTGAATATATTCAGGAGAAAACGCATACACCTTTTTTGGAAAAGTGCATCAATGTTGAAGTTGTTCCCCTCTTCCTGTGCTTTAAAGGTGATTCCAACATACGTTTTGAAATCTGTTTTCTGCTATTCTGCCTCGCTTTCAAGTCCGCCTGGTTGCCTTCCCTCAACAGATATTTGGACAATAGTTGTCCTTTATTACTCTGCCAGTCTGTGAATTGCTGAACCCCTGAGCTACATTTTTCAACTCATTTTTCTGTGAGGGGATCGCAAGTGCAAAATTTTGGTTCAGGACCTATACTTGTTCCAGGTGCCTGTCTTAGTCTGTGGTTAATTCTTCTTCCTGCCTGGAAATTAGAGTGACATATGCCCGTCCAAATGCTTAACAGCTACTCTCTCATTGGTTCTCCATCTTTCATTTCATCCTCTGCCAAGTTTGCAACTTGAGCGAACAAGGAGGTTAAAGGGGCTGTCTCTCCAAGTTGGGAGATGGATAGTAAAGCAGGTGGAAAGTCAAACCGGAACAACCAGGAGAGGGAGTATTCGTTGAGTTTTAGAAACCTTTCGTATTCACAGTGTGTCCATTCTCTAGGTTACCCGTACATTTTATAGCTTTAGTAATATTCCCTTCAACCTGGAGAGTTGGGACCCATGGAATGGTTGCCATGCATAATTGATTTTAAGGGAATGCATTTGCTCACCCTATCTCACCAATCCTCTCAGTCACAAGAGTCCAGGAATATGCCATATCCAGCTGTCATTGTAGATAGGGTCATTCCAGGTTTCATCAGAGACTCTGAAGGAATTGTAAAGAAGTTCCCTGTTTATTTGTTTTTTTTTTCTTTTTGCGGTATGCGGGCCTCTCACTGTTGTGGCCTCTCCCGTTGTGGAGAACAGGCTCCGGATGCGCAGGCCAAGTGGCCATGGCTCACGGGCCCAGCTGCTCCGCCACATATGGGATCCTCCCAGACCGGGGCACAAACCCGTATCCCCTGCATCGGCAGGCGGACTCTCAAGCACTGCGCCACCAGGGAGGCCCTTTTCTTTTGTTTTTGAAATACCTTTTTATACTGGGTTTAAGCTGATTCTCGCTGCCATGTTTATGCCAGTCTAGAAACACTTGATTCCCTTACAGAGACATATCAGTACATAGGTTTTAAGATTCTTACTAGTCAGATATATTCCTCTGCGGGAAATATGGGTTTTTTGAATCCCTTTCACTGAGGAAGGTGTAGGTCTTGTCTATTACATAGTTGGTTTTTGGAATGGTACCTGTTGTTATATCAAACTCTGGTTTTATGTGTCACACCACCTCTCCTTCTCCCTTAAGCAGGCATAAGAGTGTTTTCTAAATGTGAGTCTCTGTTCTTTTTCCTAACTCAGTTCATGTGTAGCCATGTTTACAGGTTCTCCATAAGTGCTATCTTATAATAAGTTTGTTTTCCTGTGTGACTTATTTCACTTAGAATCATCGTACCTGGATCCACTCATTTTGCTGCTACTGGTCTTATGACATTCAGTTCATGGCTGAGGGATATTCCATCGTTCATAAGTACCACAATTTTTTGAACCATTTTTATACTTCCTGGGATATTTAAGGTGTACCAAAGTTGAGGATCTTGGAAGCAGTGCAGCCATAAATTTGGGGGTGGCTCTGTCTTATTGATTTTCAGTTTTCCCAAGGTATATTCCCCCGGCTGCAAGTGCCCTTTGCTCTGTAGCTCTGTTGTTTATTTCTTTTAGGGAACACAATGCACTCCTCCAGAGACGCAGTTGGCAATATACATCCCACCCATCAGCATAACAAGGCTTCCTGTTCTCCAGGGCCTGTCTTGCCATTCTGCTTTTTAAACATTTTTTGGATGTCCCTTTTGAACAGTGGGAAGAGATACTTCTTTGTAGTGCAGATTTCAATTGCCTGCTTGCTTGCTTGGCCAAAAAGTGCGTAAGTGTTTTCTCCTGAATATATTCAGGAGAAAAAATATACGCCCTATTTGCCAAGTGCATCATTGTCGATGTTGGGCCCCTCTTCCTGTGCTTCAAAGGTGATTCCAGCGTACCTCTTGAAATCTGTTTCCTGTTATTCTGCCTCGCTTTCAGGTCTGCATCGTTGCCTTCCCTCAATAGATTTTTGGATGATAGTTGTCCATTATTAATCTGACAGTTTGTGAATTGGTGTGCCCCTGAGCTCCATTTTTCAACTCGTTTTTTGTGAGCTGAATGCAAGTCCAAAATTTTGGTTCAGTACCGATACTGTTCCTGGTGTGTGGCTGAGACTTTGGTTAATTCTTCTTCCTGCCGGGAAATTTGAGTGACATGTGCCCGTCCAAATGGCTAACAGCTATTCTTTCATTAGTTCTCCCTCTTCCCTTTCATCCTCTGCCAAATTGGCAACCTGTGCAAACCAGGAGGTTAAAGGGGCTGTCTCTCCAACTTGGCAGATTGACAGTAAAGCAGTTGCAATGCCAAACCGGAGCACCAGGAGAGGGCCTATTGGTTGAGTTTTAGAAACCTTTTGTATTCACAGTGTGTCCATTCTCTAGGGTTTCTGTACATGTTATAGCTGTAGTTATATTCCCTTCAAACTGGAGAGTTGAGACCCATGGAATGGGTGCCATGCATTATTGCTTTAAAGCGTCTGCATTTGCTCACCCAATCTCACCAATCCTCTCAGTCCCAAGTGTCCAGCATTTTTCCACATCCAGCTGTCGTTGTAGACAGGGTCATTCCAGGTTTCATCAGAGACCCTGAAGGAATTGTAAAGAATATCCCTGTTTTTTTGTTTTGTTTTTGAAATTCCTTTCTATAGTGGGTTTCAGCTGATTCTCGCTGCCATGTTTATGCCAGTCTGGACACACTTGATTCCCTTACGGAGACATATCAATACAGAGGTTTTAAGATCCTTACTAGTCAGATATATTCCTCTGCGGGAAATATGGGGTTTTGAGTCCCTTTCACTGAGGATGGTGTAGATCTTGTCTATTCCATAGTTGGTTTTTGGAACGGTACCTCTGCTTATATCAAACTCTGGGTTTATGCATCACCCCACCTCTCCTTCCCCCTTTAGCAGGCATAAGAGTGTTTTCTAAATGTGAGACTCTGTTCTCTTTCCTAACCCAGTTCAAGTGTAGCCATGTTTACAGGATCTCCATAAGTGCTATCTTATGATAAGTTTCTTTTTCTGTGTGACTTATTTCACTTAGAATCATCATACCTGAATCCACTCATTTTGCTGCTACTGGTCTTATGACATTGAGTTCATGGCTGAGGGATATTCCATCGTACGTAAGTACCACAATTTTTTAAACCATTTTTATATTTCCTGGGATATTTAAGGTGTACCCAAGTTGACGTTCTTGGAAGCAGAGCAGCCCTAAATTTTGGGGTGACTCAGTCTTATTAATTTTCAGTTTTCCCAAGGTATATTCCCTAGACTGGAAGTTCCTTTGGCTCTGTAGCTCTGTTGTTTACTTGTTTTAGGGAACACAGTGTACTTCTGCAGAGAGGCAATTGGCAATATACATCCCGCCAATCAGCATAACATGGCTCCCAGTTCTCCAAGGCCTCTCTTGCCATTCTGCTTTTTTACACATTTTGTGCATGTCCCTTTTGACCGGTGGGAAGTGATACTTCTTTGTAGTGCAGATTTGCATTGCCCTCTTCCTTGCTTGGCCAAAATGGGCGTATGCGTTTTCTCCTGAATATATTCAGGAGAAGACACATACGCTCTTTTTGGAAAAGTGCATCAATGTTGAAGTTGTGCCCCTCTATCTGTGCTTTACAGGCGATTCCAACGTACCTCTTGAAATCTGTTTCCTGCTATTATGCCTCGCTTTCAAGTCTGCCTCGTTGCCGTCCCTCAACAGCTATTTGAACGATAGTTTTCCTTTATTTCTCTGCCAGTCTGTGAATTGCTGAGCCCCTGAGCTCCATTTTTCAACTCGTTTTATTGTGAGATGAACGCAAGCCCAAAATTTTGGTTCAGGAACTGTACTGGTTCCCAGTGGGTGTCTGAGTCTGTGGTTAATTCTTCTTCCTGCCTGAAAATTAGAGTGACATGTGCCCGTCCAAATGCCTAACAGCTATTCTCTCATTGGTTCTCCCTCTTCCCTTTCATCCTCTGCCAAATTGGCAACTTGTACGAACCAGGAGGTTAAAGGGGCTGTCTCTCCAAGTTGGGAGATTGATAGTAAAGCAGTTGGAAAGTCAAACTGGAGCAACCAGGAGAGGGAGTATTCGTTGAGTTTTAGAAACCATTCATATTCACAGTGTGTCCATTCTCTAGGTTTCCCATACATGTTATAGCTGTATTAATATTTCCTTCAACCTGGAGAGTTGAGACCCATGGAATGGGTGCCATGCATTATTGCTTTAAAGGGTATGCATTTGCTCACCCTATCTCACCAATCCTCTCAGTCACAAGAGTCCAGCCATATGCCATATCCAGCTGTCGTTGTAGATAGTGTCATTCCAGGTTTCATCAGAGACCCTGAAGTAATTGTAAAGAATTTCCCTCGTTTTTTGTTTTCTTTTTGAAATTGCTTCTTATAGTGGGTTTGAGCTGAATCTCGTTGCCATTTTTATGGCAATGTAGACACACTTCATACCCTTACAGAGACATATCAATACATAGGTTTTAAGATTCTTACTAGTCAGATATATTCCTCTGTGGGAAATATTGCTTTTTGAGTCCCTTTCACTGAGGAAAATTTATGTCTTGTCTCTTCCATAGTTGGTTTTTGGAACGGTACCTGTGCTTATATCAACCTCTGGTTTTATGCGTCACCCCAACTCTCTATCCCCCTTAAGCAGGCATAAGAGTGTTTTCTAAATGCGAGACTCTCTTCTCTTTCCTAACTCAGTTCATGTGTAGCCATGTTTACAGGACCTTCATAAGTGATATCTTATGATAAGTATATTTTTCTGTGTGACTTATTTCACTGAGAATCATCGTATCTGAATCCACTCATTTTGCTGCTGCTGGTCTTATGTCATTGAGTTCATGGCTGAGTGATATTCCATCGCATGTAAATACCACAATTTTTTGAACCTTTTTTATATTTCCTGGGATATTTAAGGTGTACCCAAGTTGAGGTTCTTGTAAGCAGTGCAGCCCTAAATTTTGGTGTGGCTCTGTCTTATTGATTTTCCGTTTTCCCAAGGTATATTCCCTAGACTGGAAGTGGCCTTGGTTCTGTAGCTCTGTTGTTTACTTGTTTTAGGTAATACAATGCACTCCTCTAGAGAGGTGGTTGGCAATTTACATCCCGCCCATCAGCATAAAAATGCTCCATGTTCTCAAGGGCCTGTCTTGCCCTTCTGCTTTTTATATATTTTGTGAATGTCTCTTTTGACCCGTGGGAAGTGATACTTCCTTGTAGTGCAGATTTGCGTTGCCCGCTTGCTTGCTTGGCAAAAAAGGGTGTATGCGTTTTCTCCTGAAAATATTCAGGAGAAAATGCATACGCCCTTTTTGGCCAAGTGCATCATCGTCGAAGTGGTGCCCCTCTTCCTGTGTTTTACAGGCGATTCCACAGTACCTCTTCAAATCTGTTTCCTGCTATTCTGCCTTGCTTTCAAGTCTGCCTCGTTTCCTTTCCTCAACATATTTTTGGATGATAGTTGTCCTTTATTATTCTGCCAGTTTGTGAATTGCTTTGCCCCTGAGCTCCATTATTCAACATGTTTCTTGTGAGCTACACGCAAGTTCAAAATTTTGGTTCAGGACCTATACTGGTTCCCGGTGGGTGGCTGAGACTTTGGTTACTTCTTCTTCCCACCGGGAAATTAGAGTGACATGTGCCCGTCCAAATGCCTAACAGCTACTCTCTCATTGGTTCTCCCTCTTCCCTTTCATTCTCTGCCAAATTGGCAACCAGTGGGAACCAGGAGGTTAAAGGGGCTGTCTCTCCAAGTTGGTAGATTGACAGTAAAGCAGTTGGAATGTCAAACCGGAGCACCAGGAGAGGGAATTTTCGTTGAGTTTTAGAAAACATTCCTATTCACAGTGTGTCCATTCTCTAGGTTTCCCATACATGTTATAGCTGTATTAATATTCCCTTTAACCTGCAGAGTTGGGACCCATGGAATGGCTGCCATGCATTATTGCTTTAAAGGGTCTGCATTTGCTCACCCAATCTCACCAATTCTCTCAGTCCGTAGTGTCCAGCCTTATGACACATCCATCTGTCGTTGTAGATAGGGTCATTATAGGTTTCATGAGAGTCCCTGAAGTAATTGTAAAGGATTTCCTTGTTTTTTTTGTTTTGTTTTTTAAATTCCTTTTTATAGTGTATTTGAGCTGATTCTCTCTGCCATGTATATGCCAGTCTATACACACTTGATTCCCTTATGCAGACATATCAATACATAGGTTTTAAGATCATTAGTAGTCAGATATTTTCCTCTGCGGGAAATATGGGGTTTTGAGTCCCTTTCACTGAGGAAGGGATATGTCTTGTCTATTCCATAGTTGGTTTTCAGAACGGTAACTGTGCTTATATCAAACTCTGGTTTTATGCGTCACCCCACCTCTCCTTCCCCCTTAAGCAGGCATAAGAGTGTTTTCTAAATGTGAGACTCTGTTCTCTTTCCTAACTCAGTTCATGTGTAGGGATGTTTACAGGATCTTCAAAAGTGATATCTTATGATAAGTTTCTTTTTCTGCATGTCTTGTTTCACTTAGAATCATCGTACCTGAATCCACTCATTTTGCTGCTACTGGTCTTATGACATTGTGTTCATGGCTGAGGGATATTCCATCGTATGTAAGTACCACAATTTTCTGAACCATTTTTATATTTCCTGGGATATTTAAGGTGTACAGATGTTGAGGTTCTTGTAAGCAGTGCAGCCCTAAATTTTCGGGTTGCTCTGTCTTATTGATTTTCAGTTTTCCCAAAGTATATTCCCCTGACTGTAAGTGCCCTTGGCTCTGTAGCTCTGTTGTTTACTTCTTTTAGGGAACACAGTGAACGCCTCCAGAGAGGCAGTTGGCAATATACATCCCGCCCATCAGCATAACAAGGCTCCCTGTTCTCCAGGGCCTGTCTTGCCTTTCTGATTTTTGCACATTTTGTGGATGTCCCTTTTGACGGGTGGGAAGTGACACTTCCTTGTAGTGCAGATTTACGTTGCCCGCTTGCTTGCTTTGCCAAAAAGGGCGTATGCGTTTTCTCCTGAAAATATTCAGGAGAAAACGCATACGCCCTTTTTGGCCAAGTGCATCATCGTCGAAGTTGTGCCCCTCTTCCTGTGCTTTACAGGCGATTCCGAAATACCTGTTGAAATCTGTTTCCTGCTATTCTGCCTCGCATTCAAGTCCACCTCGTTTTCTTCCCTCAACAGAATTTTGGACGATAGTTGTCCTTTATTACTCTGCCAGTTTGTGAATTGCTTTGCCCCTGAGCTCCATGTTTCAACTCATTTTTTCTGAGCTGAACAGAAGTCCAAAATTTTGGTTCAGGACCTATTCTGATTTCCGGTAGGTGGCTGAGACTTTGCTTAATTCTTCTTCCTACCGGGACATTAGAGTGACATGTGCCCGTCCAAAAGCCTAACAGGTACTCTCTCATTGGTTCTCCCTCTTCCCTTTCATCCTGGGACAAATTGGCAACCTGTGCTAACCAGGAGGTTAAAGGGGCTGTCTCTCCATGTTGGGAAATTGACAGTAAAGCAGTTGGATTGTCAAACCAGAGCACCAGGAGAGGGACTAAACGTTGAGTTTTAGAAATGTTTTGTATTCATATTGTGACCATTCTCTAGGTTTCCCGTACATGTTATAGCTATAGTAATATTCCCTTCAACCTGTCGAGTTGAGACCCATGGAATGGGTGCCATGCATTATTGCTTTAAAACGTCTACATTTGCTCACCCAATCTCACCAATCCTCTCAGTCCCAATTGTCCAGCCTTATGCCAAATCAAGCTGTCATTGTGGACAGTGTCATTCCAGGTTTCATCAGAGACCCTGAAGGATTTGTAAAGAATTTCCCTGCTTTTTTGTTTGCTTTTTGAAATTCCTTTTTATAGTGGGTTTGAGCTTATTCTCACTGCCATGTCTATGCCAGTCTGGACACACTTGATTCCCTTAGGGAGACATATCAATAAATACGTTTTAAGATTCTTACTAGTCAGATATAATCCTCTGCGGGAAATACGGTGTTTTGAGTCCCTTTCACTGAGGAAGGTGTAGGTGTTGTCTATTCCATAGTTGGTTTTCAGAACGGTACCTGTGCTTATATCAAACTCTGGTTTTATGCGTCAACACACATCTCTTTCCCCCTTAAGCCGGCATAAGAGTGTTTTCTGAACGTGAGACTCTGTTCTCTTTCCTAACTCAGTTCATGTGTAGCCATGTTTACAGGATCTTCAAAAGTGATATCTTATGATATGTTTCTTTTTCTGTGTGTCTTATTTCACTTAGAATCATCGTAACTGAATCCACTCATTTTGCTGCTACTGGTCTTATGACATTTTGTACATGGCTGAGGGATATTCCATCTTATGTTAGTACCACAAATTTTTGAACCATTTTTATAGTTCCTGGGATATTTAAGTTGTACAGAAGTTGAGGTTCTTGTAAACAGTGCAGCCCTAAATTTTGGGGTGGCTCTGTCTTATTGGTTTTCAGTTTCCCAAACTATATTCCCTAGACCTCAAGTGCCCTTGGCTCTGTAGCTCTGTTGTTTACTTCTTTTAGGGAACACAATGCACTCCTCCTGTGAGGCAGTTGGCAATATACATCCCGCCCGTCAGCATAGCAAGGCTCCCTGTTCTCCAGGGCCTGTCTTGCCTTTCTGATCTTTACACATTTTGTGGATGTCCCTTTTGACGGGTGGGAAGTGACACTTCCTTGTAGTGCAGATTTGCGTTGCCCACTTCTTTGCTTGGCCAAAATTGGCGTATGCGTTTTCTCCTGAAAATATTCAGGAGAAAACGCATACGCCCTTTATGGCCAAGTGCATCATCGTCGAAGTTGTGCCCCTCTTCCTGTTCTTTACAGGCGATTCCAAAATACCTCTTGAAATTTGTTTCCTGCTATTCTGCCTTGCTTTCAAGTCCGCCTCGTTTTCTTTCCTCAACATATTTTTGGACGATAGTTGTCCTTTATTAGTCTGCCAGTTTGTGAATTGCTGTGCCCCAGAGCTCCATTATTCAACTCGTTTCTTGTGAGCTGAATGCAAGTCCATAATTTTGGTTCAGGACCTATACTGGTTCCCAGTGGGTGGCTGAGACTTTGGTTAATTCTTCTTCTTGCCGGGAAATTAGAGTGACATGTGCCTGTCCAAATGCCTAACAACTACTCTCTCATTGGTTCTCCCTCTTCCCTTTCATCCTCTGCCAAATTGGCCACCAATGGGTACTAGGATGTTAAAGGGGCTGTCTGTCCAAGTTGGTAGATTGACAGTAAAGCAGTTGGAAAGTGACACCGGAGCACCAGGAGAGGGAATATTCGTTGAGTTTTAGAAACAATTCCTATTCACAGTGTGTCCATTCTCTAGGTTTCCCGTACATGTTATAGCTGTATTAATATTCCATTTAACCGGGTGAGTTGGGACGCATGGAATGGGTTCCATGCATTATTGCTTTAAATGTTCTGCATTTGCTCACCCAATCTCACAAATTCTCTCAGTCCCTAGTGTCCAGCCTTATGACACATCCACCTGTCGTTGTAGATAGGGTCATTCCAGGTTTCATAAGAGACCCTGAAGTAATTGTAAATGATTTCTTTGTTTTTTTGTTTTGTTTTTGAAATTCCTTTTTATAATGTGTTTGTGCTGATTCTCGCTGCCATGTTTATGCCAGTCTATACACACTTGATTCCCTTATGCAGACATATCAATACATAAGTTTTAAGATCCTTACTAGTCAGATATATTCCTCTGCGGGAAATACGGGGTTTTGAGTCCGTTTCACTGAGGAAGGTGTAGGTCTTGTCTATTCCATAGTTGGTTTTTGGAACGGTAGCTGTGCTTGTATCAAACTCTGGTTTTATGCATCACCCCACCTCTCCTTCCACCTTAGGCAGGCGTAAGAGTGTTTTCTAAATGTGAGACTGTGTTCTCTTTCCTAATTCAGTTCATGTGTTGTGATATTGACATTTCCTCTATAAGTGATATCTTATGATAAGATTCTTTTTCTGTGTGACTAATTTTCCTTAGAATCATCATACTTAAATCCACTCATTATGCTGCTACTGGCCTTATATACATTGATTTCATGTCTGAGTGATATTCCGTTGTACAAAATTACCACAAGTTCTTTATGCATTTCTCTTTTTCCTGGGATATTTTAGTTGTACCAAAGTTGAGGTTTTTGTATGCAGAGCAGCCCTAAACATTGGGGTGCCTGTGCCTTATTGATATTTAGTCTTCCCAAGTTATATGCCCATGAGTTGAAGTCCCCTTTGCTCGGGGGTTTTGTATTTTAGATGTTTTAGGAAACAACATACACTTCTTTAGAGTGGCTCTTGGGTATTTATACCCCACCCATCAGCGTGAGTAGGCTCCCTGTTCTCCATGGCCTCTCCTGCATTTCTGGTTTGTACACATTTTTTGGATGGCCTTTCTGAGCAGTGGGAATTGAGACTTCTTTGTTGTGCGGATATGCATTTCCCTCTTGCTTGGTTGGCCAAAAATACTGTATGTGTTTTTTTCCTGAAGATATTCATGAAAAAAACGCATACACCCTTTTGCCCAACTGCATCATTTTAGAAATTCTGCTGTTTTCATATGCTTTAAATGTGAGTACAATCTACCTTTTGAAATCTGTTTCCTGCAATTCTGCCTCTCATTCAGATCCTCTTCGTTGCCTTATCTGAATATATTTTTGGACGTTGGTTATCATTTATATCTTTGCAGGTCTTTGAATTGTCTGCTCCTGAGCTGCATTTTGCAACTCGCTTTTTTTGTGTGCTGTATGCCAAACCATTGGATTGCTTCCGGCACTATTCTGGTTCTGGGGAGGCAGCTGAGCCCTTGGTTAATTCTTCTTCTACTGGGAAATTAGAGTGGCATGTGCCTGTCATAACTCCTACAGCTAATCTCTCATTGGTTCCCTCTCTTCCCATTTATCATCTGCACAAATTGAAAACTGTGTAAAACAGGAGGTTAAAGGTGCTGATTCTCCAAGTGGGGAGATTGTTAGTAATGTGGCTGGAATGGCGAAGCCCAGCACCAGGAGATCAATAATGAGGTGCATTTTAGACACCTTTCCTGAGCACACGGTGTACATTCATCTCGGTTTCCCAGGCATGTTTTCTCTGTCAGAAGATTCCCTTGAACCTGCAGATTTGGGACCCATGGAATGGGGACCAGGCAGTAATACTTTAAAAGGTCTGCATTTTCTCAACCAGCCTCTCTAACATTTCTTAGTGTGCATAGCTTCCAGCCTTATATATCATCCTGCTGTGGGTCTACATGTGTTCAATCCATGTTACATCGTAGCCCTTCAACAAAAGTTGTAAGAAATTTTGTCTGTCTCACTGTTTTTATAAATATTTTTAAATTTATTTTTATATTGGTTACAGCTGATTTTCAAAGCTCTGTTTTTTGCTGCTGTACATCCACTTGATTCATGTACTGTGAGACAACAATAAATTATTTTTCAGATGCTTACCAGTCATATGTATTATTTTCCAGTGACTTGAGTGGGCTGAGTGCAGTTCTTTGAGGTACCGTGTAGGCCTTGTCAGTTATTCAACTTGGTATTTGGAATGGTATCTTTGCTAATTTCAACCTCATGGATAATACCTCACCATTCCCCATCTTTCCCATTTAGCAGCCTTATGTCTATTTTCTACATATTTGACTATGTTTCTGTTTTGTAGTTTATTTCATGTGTAGCCATTTTTGATTCCAACTTTAAGTGACATCTTATGATATGTGTCTTTTTCTTTCTGACATATGTCACTTAGAATGATCGTATGTAACTCCTCCAGAGTTGTTCCAACTGGCCTTATTTCATTGATTTCTGGATGAGTAATATTCCACTCTACATAAGTACCCCATCTCTTTTATCCATTTTATCCTTCCAGGGACATTTAGGTTATATCCAAGTTGAGGCCCTTTTTAACAGAGAGGTGGTAAACGTAGGGGTGCCTATTTTCTGCCGATTTTTGTTTTTCCCAAGGTATACGCCCATGAGTGCAAGTGCCCTATGCTCTGAAGCTCATTTTTTAGATGTTTTAGCAAACACAATACACTTCTCCAGAGTGGGCATTGGCAAATTACATTTCCACTATCAGCCTCACAGGGCTCCCTTTTCTCCTCGCCCTGTCCTGCATTTCTGGTGTTTACACTTAATGTGGATGGTCCTTCTGACTGATGTGAAGTGTTACATTTTGTAGTATTGATTGCCAGTGCCCACATGTTTGGTTGGATCAAAAGTGTGTATGGCCTTTACTTGAATATATTCAGAAAAAAATGCATACGCCCTTTTGGGCCAACTGCATCATTGGCGATGTTCAGCCCCTTTTCTTGTGCTTTAATGGGGAGTCCTTTCTACCTCTTCAAATCTGTTTCCTGCCATTCTCCCTTGCTTACAAGTCCGTTTCTGTGACTTACCTCAATATATTTTTCGATGACAGATATTTTCAACTCTGCAGTTTCATGAATTTTAGTGCCCCTGAGTTTCAGTTTTCAACTTCTGTTTTTGGAAACTGGACACAAAACAGCGGGATTTCCTCTAGCCCTATTCTGTTTCCGTGGGCAATTCTAGTCTTTGATGAATTTGTCTTCCGGATTGGAAATGAGAGTGGCATGTGCCTGTCCAAACACCTAAGACTTGTCTCTAAATTTTTCTCATCCTTCCGCTTCATCCTCTGGACAAATTCCAAACTGTGTGGAAGAGGATGTTCACGGTGCTGATATCCCCAAGTGAGGAGATTGTTAGGAAAGATGCTTGGGGGGGTGTACCCGAGCACCAGGTGATGAGGAGATGAGGTGCCTTTTCCAAACTCTTTCCGATCAAATGGTGTACCATCCTCTAGGTGTGGCAGGCATGTTTTAGCTGTAGGAAGGGTCCCGTGCATGTAAGGAGAACACCAGGGATTTTTCCAAATCAGTGCCTCCCCGAACCCCAAACTGGGGAATTTTTAAGCTACGGCTACACGTATGTCCATTAAGGGCCTTGGCAAATAGGCAGAGCCCAAATTTTAGATGATTGAAATCTTCAGGGTCAGAAGCGCTCACCATCGGCCTTGCTTAGGTTCGATTTTATCTTTCATTGATAGATGATGTCAATAAAAATATCGATTCTTTTCAGATTATTTCCCCTTATAGGTTATTGCAAACTATTCAGTGTAGTTCCCTGTGCTATACAGTAGTTCCCTGTTGATGATCTATTTTATACATAGCAGTGTGTATGTGTTAATCCCAAACTGTTAATTTATCCCTTCTCCTACCTTTCCCCTTTGGTACTAATAAATTATAAGATTTTATACTTCTCAAAAATAGGGGAGCTGAAGGAGAGGTATCATTTTCAATGGAAAAGCATTCAAAACACGATTGAAGCTTCAGCCAAGAGTTTTCGATGTACATCCATGGAAATAAATCACTTCATTTCTCTAATGTTGACCTGGTAAATGAGACAAACGTCTTCACTGAACTTGCTTATAGGAAAGTGATGGAAATATCAAATGTAAGTCTTAGAAACATCTTATTTTACCCGAGCATTATACACTGCTCTATGTTAACTACACTTTGGCTCACACATCTGTTCATTGAAGTTACGATGTTCTCAATTTCTGTTACTGATCCTCCAGAGTGGACCCCAACAGGAGGCCCCCGTGCCCAGTGTCTCTGGAGCCAACAGATCAAGACTGAGTTTGGTTCAGAAGCAATGGAAACATTATTTTGAAAACAGAAAGGAGAGGTGAGAGCATGCACTCCCCCACGGGCTGTGGGCTGCGCTGCTGTGTAGGGATCCCAGCAGCGTAAGTGGGAGGGAGGGGATGGAGCTCTCGAGGGCTGGGTTGGCTGCAGCTCAGGCTCTATGCCACGGAGTCTGCATGGGACCCCACTAGCTGAGGTGTCGACCCAGCCGTTCTGCACTAGGAAATCGGATCTGAAGTGCCGAGTGTGGGACCTCTGCATGCGGAACCCTAGGAGCACGTGAAATTAGACAAAGCACAAAGGAAAAACAGGTTAGACTTTATTTTATTGCCTAGATTCTCTTTTTATCTCCCAGGATTTTTAAATGAACGTTGCCAGAGACGAACACCTCCTCTGCTTTTTGTTCCTTTCCTCATTTTTGGGGTGTTGAGGGTGCAGACCCCTCTTTTGTAACTGCTTCATGCTGTGGTGGGAGCCCTGATACATGGGGGGTGCATCAAAACGTCTCCCCACCAGCCTCCAGGTGAGGTTGATTGTCCCAAGGCCTCCTGCCTCACTTCTCGTCCACCTGAGCACCAGCATTGGAAGTGTTATAGATTCTAATGACCTTTAAGGGTACAGGAAAGAGAGGCATAGAGATGCTGCGGTGGCAGGTTTCACCCAACCCCACATTTGTTCGGCGACCTTAGGCTGACGGTTTTTGCCAGCCTAGATGCTCAGACCAGTAGTCTGTGCTTTCTTTAATTAGGTTCCTGAATTAATGTACAAACAGCACCATGTGTCAGAGCCATGCCCACGCAACTCCCAGACAGTCCAGGGTCAGTGGTGATCCAAGACCATGACGTCCACTGAGTCAACGGCCTTTAGAAGTAGACAGCCGTCCAGCCGGTCATATTGGCCACCATCACCACGGTGTCTGTAGTGCTTTCTATGGTGAAAGCGTGATATACGTTTCCCCCGCCAAGCTTATTAGCTCCCCTGTGGGTGCAGTAAGTCCTGCAAGCAGTAGTCTGCTCTTTCGGGGCACAGTCTTATTGTTTTCTGAGAGAAACTCCAGGTCAAGTGATGGTCACACGAGTCATCTTGAAGGCACGTTGACCCCGTTTGTCTCTCTGGAGGTTGGAGTTGGAGGGCCTCCTCACTCGAGGTGAGTATGTCCACAGAGCGACCCCTGCAACTTCAGGGCATGATGGGTGGTTAGGATCACCACGTGGGGTCCTTTTCCCTTAGGAGGGAGCTGGGCTTGCGGTCTGCTGATTTTCAGCTTTTTAGATACCCCAGTATCCTGGCCTGATGAGTCGGTGGGCAAAGCCCTTGGTGACCATAGTTTATCACACCTGAAGGGCATTCTTGTGTTGCTCCATTTCAAGTGGTCCCAGTTTTTGCACTAAGGATCCAAGGGCGATTACCCTTTGACCGGGTATGTAAAGGTCAAAGGGTTTAGCTAAATTAGGGAGTTCCTGGGCAAGAGTCTGAATTAACTGCTCTTTCCATTCTTGAAAGTCTGCTTCTGGATTCTACTCAAAAGTATCATCAACTTTTCGTGTCAGTGTTTCATGTAGAGGCCCAGCTATTAGACTGTAGTTAGGGATCCAGATGCAGAAAACCTTGGACTCCCCAGGAACCCCTAAGCTGTCTTCTAGTTTTAGAAGAGGTAAGGCTGCAAATGGCTTCTTCCCTATCCTGGGATGCGTTTCTCCGAATATCTGTGAGAATGAAGCCCAGGCATGTCACCTTAGCCTGGGATATTTGAGCCTTTTTCTTGGACACCTTCTATCCTTTCTTGGCTAGGTAGTTCAGAGGCGTCTTTAGTAGGCCTGGCGATCAGAATGTCATCTTCATATTGAATGAGGGTTCCCTTTTACATAGGTAGAACTTTTCGGTCTTTAGAGGACATTTCCCCAATGATGGTGTGGGGATTTTTGAACCATTGGGGCAGGACGGCCCAGCATTATTGCTTTTGTTGCATGTTGTGTTCTGCCACTCACAAGCCAAAAACTCTTGTGACTCTGAGATGAATGGAATACAGAAGGCATCATTGAAGTCTAATACAGAATGCCATGGTCTGGTGGATGGTAGAATGACCAGTAGGGTGTAGGAAATAGGAGCTACTGGATGTATATCCTCGGTGGCTTCACTGACTGTCCTGATATCCTTTACCAGGTCTCCAGGAGCCCATGGGACTCTCGTGGTCAGGCCAATCCCAGGATATGGAGCTCACCTGGGCTGCACCCCACAGCCCACGGGGCTCTCGTGGTCAAGTCTCTCCCAGGTTATGGAGCTCACCTGTGCAGCTACCCAGCAGCCCATGGGGCTCTCATAGTCAGGCCCTTCCCAGGATACAGAGCTCCCCTGGGCAGGTACCCCAGCAGGGCTGGACACACAGGAACTGTGCACATAGCCCACTTTGCAGAGAACCCCCATCTCACGTGTCGCTCACAGCTGACACAGATCACCTCAGAGCAGGACTTGAACTAACAAACAGCAGCCCTGACAGGTCTGTGACCCTGGCTATCACTCTGTGCAGCCTCTCTCTGCCTGGTCTTCCAGACACTTCCACTGCAGCCAGGGCACCAGGCCTCTGTCTCCACCCGACATCACTCCTCTCCCTGACTCCTGGGTTCCTCTCATTAGGATAGGGTCTTCTAGAAGTTGTTTTCCACTCATGGACCAGATAAATGATGAGAAAAGAAGCTGCAGCTGGAGTCCCTTGTCTATGCTGACTCTCAAGAGCCCCCACCTGATCCTTGGGCCTGGCCCGTTTAGCAAGGTTCATTTTCTGCAACTGTGAGCCCCTGAGGGGTGAGGATTGGCTGATTTGGGCAGCCTGACACTGCCTGCCAGCCCTCCCCAGGTGTGCCTGGGTTGAGGTCAATATAAACACCTCTCCAGTCAGCAAGAGCCCCTGTAGCTGTGCCTGACAACATATTCTCTGCCCCGTCAGCAGTGTCGGGGCTGGGGTGTTGTGAGGGAGTGGGGGGCCGTGGCTTTGTGGGTGGCCCAGTGTGTGTGGGGCTCTGCTTGAATTTCCGCAGGAGTAGCCAGGCTGCCACCTGCTAAAAAGAGGATGTGTCACCCATACATGCCGCTGGAATTTCTCCCCTGGCAGAGGTGAGGAAGTAAAAAAGCAGTGGGGGCCGTGGTAGGAGGGGTATCTCAGGTAGGGAAATGAAAGCTTCCAGAAGAGCATCTGGGGAGAGGACCATCCTGGCTGGCCTGCAGGCACCAAGTCGGCCTGCGTGCTATCACTGGTGTGGCTCCACAGCCCTTCCTGTATGCTTGCAAGTTCTTGTACATATTCAGGTGTTTTACCTGGAAAGGGTGGGAAGAGTTCAGCTGCATCAGGACTGGGGCTCAGCTCACAGTACTCACAGACGCCTCGACACAGTCCCCCAGCTTTGCAATGAGGATGCTCCTTGGTGGGGTGGAGCGCTGCTCACTGCATGGGAGACGAGTTCCCACCTCTGACCAACTTAAGAATTTTTTACCACTGGAGCAAGTGCCCTGATACGATTTTCCTCTGTATAACTGTTGGGTTCTGTTTTTTTTTTTTTTTTTTTTTTTTTTTTTTTCTTTTTGGTTCAAGGTTGATTTTATTTATTCCTCTTTTTTAAATTTGGAGATATAAACATGGAAATAATTCATTAATATAAAGTGGTCTATGTGAAGGGAAAAAACTTTTTTGGTTTATTTTATTAAATGTTATTTATTTATTTTTATTTTTTAAAAAAATTATTTATTTCTTTTATACAGCAGGTTCTTACTGGATATCTATTTTATACATATAAGTGTGCACATGTGAATCAGAGTCTCCCAATTCATCCCACCACCACCCTCACATGGCATTCACCCCTTGGTGTCCATATGTTTGTTCTCTACATCTGTGTCTCTATCTCTGCCCTGCAAACCGGTTCATCTGTACCATTTTTCTAGGTTCCACATATATGCATTAACATACAATATTTGTTTTTCTCTTTCTGACTTACTTCACTCTGTATGACAGTCTCTAGATCCATCAAGGTCTCTACAAATGACCCAATTTCATTCCTATGTATGGCTGAGTAATATTCCATTGTATATATGTACCACATCTTTATCCATTCATCTGTCTGTGGGCACTTAGGTTGCTTTCATTACCTGGCTCTTGTAAATAGTGCTGCAATGAACATTGTGGTGAATGTGTCTTTTTGATTTATGGTTTTCTCTGGGTATATGCCCGGTAGTGGGATTGCTGGATTATATGGTAATTCTATTTTTAGTTTTTTAAGGAACCTCCATAGTGTTCTCCATAGAGTCTATATCGATTTACATTCCCAACAATAGTGGAAGAAGGTTCCTTTTCTCCAGCCCTCTCCAGCATTTGTTGTTTGTAGATTTTCTGATGATGCCCATTCTAACAGGTGTGACGTGATACCTCATTGTAGTTTCCATTTCCATTTCTCTAATAATTAGTGATGTTGAGCAGATTTTCATGTGCATACTGGCCATCTCTATGTCTTCTTGGAAGAAATGTCTATTTAGATCTTCTTCCATTTTTGTATTGGGTTGTTTGTTTTATTAATATTGAGCTGCATGAGCTGTTTATATATATTGGAGATTAATCATTTGTCCATTGATTCATTTGCAAATATTTTCTGCCATTCTGAGGGTTGTCTTTTCATCTTGTTTGTACTTTCCGTTGCTTTGCAAAAGCTTTTATATTTCATTAGATCCCATCTGTATAGTTTTCTTTTTTATTTCATTACTATAGGAGGTGGATCAAAAAAGATCTTACTGTGACTTACGTCAGAGTATCCTTCGTAAGTTTTCCTCTCAGAGTTTTATACTGTCCCATCTTACATTATGGTCTCTAATCCATTTTGAATATATTTTTATGTATGGTGTTGGGGAGTGTTCTAATTTCATTCTTTTACATGTAGCTGTCCATATTTCCCAGCACCAATGAGTGAAGAGACTGTCTTATCTCCATTGTATAGTCTTGCCTCCTTTGTCATAGATTAGTTGACCATAGGTGTGTAGGTTTATCCCTGGGCTTTCTTTTTTTTTTTCCTTTTACACATTTATTGGAGTATAATTGTTTTACAATGGTTTGTTAGTTTCTGCTGTATAACAAAGTGAATCAGCTATACATATACAAATATCACCGGATCCCCTCCCTCTTGCATCTCCCTCCCACACTCCATATCCCACCCCCTTATGTGGTCACAAATCACCGAGCTGATCTCCCTGTTCTATGTGGCTGATTCTCAGTAGCTATCGGTGTTACATTTGGTAATGTATTTATGTCCATGCCACTGTCTCACTTCGTCTCAGCTTATGCATCCGCCTTCTGGTGTCCTCAAGTCCTTTCTCTATGACTGTGTCCTTAATCCTGTCCTGCCACTAGGTTATTCAAAATCTTTTTTTTTCTTCATTAGGTTCTGTATATCTCTGTTAACATACAGTATTTGTTTTTCCCTTTCTGACTTACTTCACTGTGTAGGACAGATTCTAAGTCCATCCACCTCAGTAAAAATAACTCAGTTTTGCTTCTTTTTATGGCTGAGTAATATTCCATTGTATATATGAGCCAGATCGTCTTTATCCATTCATCTGTCGATGGACACTTAGGTTGCTTCCATGTCCTGGCTATTGTAAATAGAGCTGCAATGAACATTTTTGTACATATCTCTTTCTGAATTATGGTTTTCGCAAGGCAAATGCTCAGTAGTTGTATTGTTGTGTCCTATGGTACCTCTATTGTTAGTTATCTAGAGGAACCTCCGTACTGTTCTCCCTAGTGCCCATATCAATTTTCATTCCCACCCACAGTACAAGTGTGTTTTTTTCTCCAATAAAGGCCTCTCCAGCATTTATTGTTTTGTAGATTTTTTTGATGATTGCCACTCTGACTGCTGTGTGGTGATACCTCACGGTAGTTTTGATTTGCATTTCTCTAATGATTAGTGATGTTCAGCATCCTTTCATGGGTTTCTTGGTAATCTGTATATCTTCCTTCGAGAAATGTCTATTTAGGTCTTCTGCCCGTTTTTGGATTGGGTTGTTTGTTTTTGTGATATTGAGCTACATGAGGTGCTTGTAAAGTTTGGAGATTAATCCTTTGTCAATTGCTTCATTTGAAAATATTTTCTCCCATTCTGTGGGTTGTTTTTGCATCTTGTTTATGTTTTCCTGTACTGTGTAAAAGCTTTTAAGTTTCATGAGGTCCCATTTGTTGATTTCTGTTTTTATTTCCATGTCTCTAGGAGGTGAGTCAAAAAGGATCTTGCTGTGATTTATGTCATAGAGTGTTCTGCCTATGGTTTCCTCTAAGTGTTTTATAGTGTCTGGTCTTATATTTAGATCTCTAATCCATTTAGAGTTTATTTTTGTGTATGGTGTTATGGAGTGTTCTAATTTCATTCTTTTATGTGTAGGGGTCCAGTTTTCCCAGCACCAATTACTGAAGAGACTGTCTTTTCTCCATTGTATATCCTTAGCTCCTTTGTCATAGATGAGATAGCCATAGGTATGTAGGTTTATCTCTGGGCTTCCGGTCCTGTTCCATTGATCTGTGTTTATGCCAATCTACATACACTTGATTCCAATATGGATACATATAAATACATAGGTTTCAAGATTATTACCAGTCAGATATATTCCTCTTCAGTGAATAGGGTGATTTGTGTCCAGTTCATTGAGAAAGGAGTATGTCTTGTCTCTTACATATTTGGTATATGGAATGGTATCTGTGCTAATTTCATACTCTGCTTTTACACATCACCCCACGTCACCTTTCCCCTTAAGGAGGAATAAGTGTGTTTTCTAAACGTGTAACTCTGTTCTCTTTTGAAATTCAGTTCATGGGTAGCCATGTTTACATTCTCTCTATAAGTGATATATTACAATAAGTTTCTTTTTCTTTGTGGCTCATTTCACTTAGCATCATCGTACCTAAAGCCACTCATTATGCTGCTATTGGCCTTATGACATTGATTTTATGTCTGAGTGACATTCCATTGTATATAAGTACCACAACATCTATATCCATTTTTTTCCTTTCCTGGGATATTTAAAGTGTACCGAAGTCGAGGTTCTTGTAAACAGAGCAGCCCTAAACTTTGGGCTGGCTGTGTGTTGTGGATTTTTAGTTTTCCCAAAATACACGCCCATGAGTGGAAGTGTGCTATGCTCTGTAGCTGTTTTAGAAAACAACATACAGTTCTCCAGAGAGGCTGTTGGCAATTTACATCCTGTCCATCGGTGTAACCAGGCTCCCTTTTCTCCATGGCCTGTCCTTCATTTGTGGTTTTTACACTATTTGTGGATGGCCCTTTTGACTGGAGGTAAGGGACACTTCTATGTAGTGTGGATTTGCAATGCCTGATGGCTTGCTTGGCCAAAAACGGCGTATTCTTTTTTTTCCCGAATATAATCAAGAAAATACACATAGTCCCTTTTCGGCCAAGGGCAACATTGTCGAAGTTTTGTCACATTTCATGTGCTTTAAAGATGACTCCAATCTACCTCTTGAAATCTGTTTCCTTCAATTCTGCCTTGCATTCAAATCCTCTTCACTGCCTTACCTCAATATATTTCTGGATGATAGTTGTCCTTTATAACTCTGAAAGTTTGTGAATTGCTGTGCCCCTGATTTCCATTTTTCAACTCGCCTATTTGTGAGCTGGCTGCAATACCGCAGGATGGCTTTAGGCCTTAGTCTGGTTCCGGGGCTTCAGGCTGAGCCTTTGGTTAATTCTTCTTCCTGATTGGAAACTAGAGTTATATGTGCCCATCCAAACACGTACAGCTAATCTCTCATTTGTTTACCCTCTTCCTGTTCATCCTCTGCACAATTTGAAAACTGTGCATAACAGGAGGGTAAAGGCGCTGACACTCCAAGTGGGGAGATTTTTAGTAATGCAGATGGAATGGTGAAGCTGAGCACGACGAAAGGAAAAATGAGGTACATTTTAGAAAACTTTCCCAATTACACAGTGTACCATCCACTGGGTTTCCCATGCATGTTTTAACTATAGGAAGATTCCCTTAAACCTGGAGAGTTGGGACCACTAGAATGGGTAGCACACAGTATTGCTCTAAGTGGTGTTCTTTTGCTCACACAACCTCAGCAATCTTGTCAGCCCCAAGTGTCCAGTCTTATGTCTCATCCATCTGTGGGTGTAAAGGTAGTCAATCCTGGTTGGACCACAGGCCCTGAATGTAATTTTTAAGATTTCTCTCTGTTTCACTGTTTTTGCATTTTGCTTTTGAAACTTATTTTTATAAGTGGGTTTAGCTGAATTTCAGTGCTGTGTTCATGCCATTATACACACATATGATTCCTTTATGGAGACATGAGAATACATATGATTTAAAATGATTAGAGTCAGATATATTCCTCTGCAATGAATAGGGGGTGTTGGTCCAGTTGATTGTGCTGGGTGTAGGTGTTGTCTATTACATACTTAGTTTATGTAAGGGTATCTGTGCTAATTTAAAACTGTGGTTTTATGCATCACCCCACCTCGCTTTTCCCCTTAAGCAGGCAGAAGATTGTTTTCTAAATGTGTGACTCTGTTGTGTTTGTAATTCAGTTCCCGTGTAGCCATGTGTACATTCACCCTATGAGTGATATCTTATGGTAAGATTCGTTACTCTGTTATCTTTCCTAACTCAGTTCATGTGTAGCCATGGTAACAGGAACTTCAAAAGTGATATCTTATGATAAGCTTCTTTTTCAGTGTGACTTATTTCACTTAGAATCATCGTACCTGAAGCCACTCATTTTGCTGCTACTGGCCTTATGACATTGATTTCATGGCTAAGGGATATTCCATCGTACATATGTACCACAGTTTCTTGAACCAATTTTTCTTTCCTGGGACATTTAAGGTGTACCCAAGTTGAGGTCCTTGTAAGCAGTGCAGCCCTAAATATTGGTGTGGATCTGTCTTACTGATTTTCAGTTTTCCCAAGGTATATTCCCTAGACTGGAAGTGCCCTTGGCTCTGTAGCTCTGTTGTTTACTTGTTTTAGGGTACACAAGGCACTCCTCCAGTGAGGCAGTTGGCAATTTACATCCTGTCCATCAGCATAACAAGGCTCCCTGTTCTCCAGGGCCTGTCTTGTCTTTCTGGTTTTTACACATTTTTCGGATTTCCCTTTTGACCAGTGGGAAGTGATCGTTCTTGTAGTACAGATTTGCATTGCCTGTTTGCTTGCTTGGCCAAAAAGGGCGTATGCATTTTTTCTTGAATATATTCAGGAGAAAACGCATACACCGTTTTCGCCAAGTGCATCACTGTTGAAGAAGTGACCCTCTTCCTGTGCTTTAAAGACGATTCCAATGTACCTCCTCAAATCTGTTTCTTGCTATTCTGCCTCGCTTTCAATTCCGCTACGTTGCCTTCCCTCAAAAGATTTTTGGACGATAGTTGTCCTTTATTACTCTGCCAGTTTGTGAATTGCTGTGCCCATGAGCTCCATTTTTCAACTCGTTTTTTGTGAGCTGAACGCAAGTCCAAAATTTTGGTTCAGGACCTATACTGGTTCCTGGTGGGTGGCTGAGACTTTGGTTAATTCTTCTTCCCACCGGGAAATTAGAGTCACATGTGCCTGTCGAAATGCCTAACAGCTACTCTCTCATTGGTTCTCCCTCTTCCCTTCCATCATCTGCCAGATTGGCAACCTGTGCGATCCAAGAGTTTAAAGGGGCTGTCTCTCCAAGTTGGGAGATTGATAGTAAAGCAGTTGGAAAGTAAAACTGGAGCACCAAGAGAGGGACTATTCGTTGAGTATTACAAACCATTCGTATTCACAGTGTGTCCATTCTCTAGGTTTCCCGTAAATGTTATAGCTGTAGTAATATTCCCTTCAACCTGGAGAGTTGGGACCCATGGAATGGGGGCCATGCATTATTGCTTTAAAGGGTCTGCATTTGCTCACCCAATCTCACCAATCGTCTCAGTCCCAAGTGTCCAGCCTTATGCGACATCCAGCTGTCATTGTAGATAGTGTCATTCCAGGGTCCATCAGAGACCCGGAAGGAATTGTAAAGAATTTCCCTGTTTTTTGTCTTGTTTTTAAAATTCCTTTTTATAGTGGGTTTGAGCTGATTGTCGCTGCCATGTTTATGCAAGTCTAGACACACTTGATTTCCTTACCCAGACATATCAGTACATAGGTTTTAAGATCCTTACTAGTCAGATATATTCCTCTGCGGGAAATATTGCGTTTTGAGTCCCTTTCACTGAGGAAGGTGTAGGTCTTGTCTATTCCATAGATGGTTTTTGGAAAGGTACCTGCACTTACATCAAACTCCGGTTTTATGCATCACCCCATCTCTCCTTCCTCCTTAAGCAGGCATAAGAGTCTTTTCTAAATGTGAGAATCTGTTCTCTTTCCTAACTCAGTTCATGTGTAGCCATGTTGACAGGATCTTCCTAAGTAGACATCTTATGATAAGTTTGTTTTTCAGTGTGTCTTATTTCACTTAGAATCATCGTACCTGAATCCACTCATTTTGCTGCAACTGGTCTTACGACATTGATTTCATGGCTGAGGGATATTCTTTCGTACATAAGTACCACAACTCTTTGAACCATTTTTATATTTCCTGGGATATTTAAGGTGTACCCAAGTTGAGTTTCTTGTAAGCAGTGCAGACATAAATTTGGGGGTGGCTCTGTCATTGATTTTCAGTTTTCCCAAGGTATATTCCTTAGACAGGAAGTGCCCTTGGCTCTGTAGCTCTGTTGTTTACTTGTTTTAGGGAACACAGTGCACTCCTCCAATGAGGTAGTTGGCAGTTTACATCCCGCCCATCAGCATAAGAAGGCTCACGGTT
The DNA here is from genome assembly GCF_964165515.1 of Mesoplodon bidens. NCBI lineage: Eukaryota > Metazoa > Chordata > Mammalia > Artiodactyla > Ziphiidae > Mesoplodon > Mesoplodon bidens. The sequence continues at coordinate 310,643 of NW_027672312.1, read as the reverse complement.
CTCCAGCGCTTGTCTTGACTTTCTGGTTTTTACACATTTTGTGGATGTCCCTTTTGAACGGTGGGAATAGATACTTCTTTGTAGTGCAGATGTGCATTGCCCGCTTGCTTGCTTGGCCAAAACGGGTGTATGCGTTTTCTCATGAATATATTCAGGAGAAAATGCATACACCTTTTTTGTCCAAGTGCATCATTGTGGAAGTTATGCCACCCTTTCTGTGCTTTACAGGCGACTCCTACGTAACTCTTGAAATCTGTATCCTGCTATTCTGCCTCACTTTCAAGTCCGCCACGGTGCCTTCCCTCAACAGATTTTTGGAAGATAGTTGTCCTTTATTACTCTGCTAGTTTGTGAATTGCTGTGTCCCTGAGCTCCATGTTTCAACTCGTTTTTTTGTGAGCTGAACGCATGTCCAAAATTTTGGTTCAGCACCTATACTGGTTCCCGGTGGGTGCCTGAGATTTTGGTTAATTCTTCTTTCTCCCCGGAAATTAGAGTGACATGCGCCCGTCCAAATGCCTAACTACTACTCTCTCATTGGTTCTCCCTATTCCCTACCATCCTCTGCCAAATTGGTAAACTGTGCGAACCAGGAGGTTAAAGGGGCTGTATCTCCAAGTTGGGAGATTGATTGTAACGCAGTTGGAAAGTCAAACCAGAGCACCAGGAGAGGGAATATTCGTTGAGATTTAGAAACCTTTCATATTCACAGTGTGTCCATTCTCTAGGTATACCGTACATGTTATAGCTGTAGTAATATTCCCATCAACCTGGAGAGTTTGGACCCATGGAATGGTTGTCATGCATTATTGCTTTAAAAGGTCTACATTTGCTCACCCAATCTCACCAATCCTCTCAGTCCCAAGTTTCCCGCCTTATGCCACATCCAGCTGTCATTGTAGATAGGGTCATTCCAGGTTTCGTCAGAGACCCTGAAGGAATTGTAAAGAATTTCCCTGTGTTTGGTTTTGTTTTTGAAATTCCTTTTTATGTGGCATTTTGCAGATTCTTGCTGCCATGTTTATGCCAGTCTAGACACACTTAATTACCTTATCCAGACATATCAGAACACAGGTTTTAAGATTCTTACTAGTCAGATATATTCCTCTGTGGGAAATTTTGGGTTTTGAGTCCCTTTCACTGAGGAAGGTGTATGTCTTTTCTATTTCATAGTTGGTTTTTGGAACGGTACCAGTGCTTATATCAAACTCTGGTTTTATGCATCACGCCACCTCTCCTTCCCCCTTAAGAAGGCATAAGAGTGTTTTCTAAATGTGAGACTCTGTTCTCTTTCCTAACTCAGTTCATGTGTAGCCATGTTTACAGGATCTTCATAAGGGATATGATAAGTTTCTTTTTCTGTGTGACTTATTTCACTTAGAAACATCGTACCTGAATCCACTCATTTTGCTGCTCCTGGTCTTATGACATTGATTTCATGGCTGAGGGATATTCCAGAGTACATAAGTACCACAATTTTTGAACCATTTTTATATTTCCTGGGATATTTAAGGTGTACCCAAGTTGAGGTCCTTGTAAGCAGTGCAGCCATAAATTTGGGGGTAGCTCTGTCTTATTTATTTTCAGTTTTCAAATGTATATTCCCTAGACTGGAAGTGCCCTTGGCACGGTAGCTCTGTTGTTTATTTGTTTTAGGGAACACAATGCACTCCTCCAGTGAGGAAGTTGGCAATTTACATCCCGCCCATCAGCATAAAAAGACTCCCTGTTCTCCAGGGCCTGTCTTGCCTTTCTGGTTTATACACATTTTGTGGATGTCCCTTTTGACCAGTGGGAAGTGATACTTCTTTGTAGTGCAGATTTGCATTGCCCGCTTGCTTGCTTGGCCAAAAAGGGCGTATGCGTTTTCTCCTGAATATATTCAGGAGAAAATGCATACGACCTTTTAGGCCAAGTGCATAATTGTAGATGTTGTGCCCCTCTTCCTGAACTTTATAGGCGACTCCTACGTAACTGTAGAAATCTGTTTCCTGCTATTCTGCCTCGCTTGCAATTCTGCCTCATTGCCTTCCCTCAACAGATTTTTGGACGATAGTTGTCCTTTATAACTCTGCTAGTTTGTGAATTAATGTGCCCCTGACCTCCATTTTTCAACTCGTTTTTTTGTGAGCTGAACGCAAGTCTAATATTTTGTTTCACGACCTATACTGGTTCCCGGTGTGTGGCTGAGACATTGATTAATACTTCTTCCTGCCGGGTAATTAGAGTGATATGTGCCCGTCGAAATGCCTAACAGCTACTCTCTCAGTGGTTCTCCCTCTTCCCTTCCATCATCTGCCAGATTGGCAACCTGTGCGATCCAAGAGTTTAAAGGGGCTGTCTCTCCAAGTTGGAAGATTGATAGTAAAGCAGTTGGAAAGTCAAACTGGAGCACCAAGAGAGGGACTATTCGTTGAGTTTTACAAACCATTTGTATTCACAGTGTGTCCATTCTCTAGGTATCCCATACATGTTATAGCTGTAGTAATATTCCCTTCAACCTGGAGAGTTGGGAGCCATGGAATGGGGGCCATGCATTATTGCTTTAAAGGGTCTGCATTTGCTCACCCAATCTCACCAATCGTCTCAGTCCCTAGTGCCCAGGCTTATGCCACATCCAGCTGTCATTGTAGATAGGGTCATTCCAGGTTTCATCAGAGACCCTGAAGGAATTACAAAGAATTTCCCTATTTTTTTGTTTCGTATTTGAAATTCCTTTTTATAGTGGGTTTGAGCTGATTCTCTCTGCCATGTTTATGCCAGTCTAGACACACTTAATTCCCTTACCCAGACATATGAGTACATACGATTTAAGATCCTTACTATTCAGATATATTCCTCTGCGGGAAATATGGGGTTTTGAGTCCCTTTCACTGAGGAAGGTGTAGGTCTTGTCTATTCCATAGTTGGTTTTTGGAACGGTACCTGTGCTTATATCAAACTCTGGTTTTATGCATCACCCCACCTCTCCTTCCCCCTTAATCAGGCATAAGTGTGTTTTCTAAATGTGAGACTCTGTTCTCTTTCCTTACTCTCTTCATGTGTAGCCATGTTTACAGGATCTTCATAAGTGATATCTTATGATAAGTTTATTTTTCTGTTTGACTTATTCCACTTAGAATCATCGTACCTGAATCCACTCATTTCGCTGCTACTGGTCTTATGACATTGATTTCATGGCTCAGGGATATTCCATCGTATGTAAGTACCTAAATTTTTGAAACATTTTTATATTTCCTGGGATATTTAATGTGTACCCAAGTTGAGGTTCTTGTAAGCAGCGCAGCCCTAAATTTTGGGGTGGCTGTGTCTTATTGATTTTCAGTTTTCCAAAGGTATATTCTCTAGACTGGATATGCCCTTGGCTCTGTAGCTCTGTTTTTTACTTGTTTTAGGGAACACAGTGCACTTCTCCAGTGAGGCAGTTGGCAATTTACATCCCGCCCATCAGCATAACAATGCTCCCAGTTCTCCAGGGTCTGTCTTGCCTTTCTGGTTTTTACACATTTTGTGGATGTCCCTTTTGAACGGTGGGAAGTGATACTTCTTTGTAGTGCAAATTTGCATTGCCCGCTTGCTTGCTTGGATAAAAAGGTCGTATGCGTTTTCACCTGAATATATTCAGGCGAAAACACATACGCCCTTTTTGGCCAACTGCATCATTGTCGAAGTTGTGCCCCTCTTCCTGTGCTTTACAGGCGATTCCAAGGTACCTCTTGAAATCTTTTTCCTGTTATTCTGCCTCGCTTTCAATTCTCCCTCGTTGCCTTCCTTCAACAGATTTTTGGACGATAGTGGTCCTTTATTACTCTGCCAGTTTGTGAATTGCTGTGCCCCTGAGCTCCGTTTTTCAACTCGTTATTTGTGAGCTGAACGCAAGTCCAGAATTTTGGTTGAGGAACTATACTGGTTCCCGGTGGATGGCTGAGACTTTGGGTAATTCTTCTTCCTCTCGGGAAATTACAGTGACATGTGCCCGTCGAAATACCTAACAACTACTCTGTCATTGGTTCTCGCACTTCCCTTCCATCCTCTGCCAAATTGGCAACCTGTGCGAACTAGGAGGTTAAAGGGGCTGTCTCTCCAAGTTGGGAGATTGATAGTAAAGCAGTTGGAAAGTCAAACCGGCGCACCAGGAGGGGGACTATTCGTTCAGATTTAGAAACCTTACGTATTCACAGTGTGTCCATTCTCTAGGTTTCCTGTACATGTTATATCTGTAGTAATATTCCCTTCAACCTGGAGAGTTGGGCCCCATGGAATGTGTGCCATGCATTATTGCTTAAAAGGGTCTGCATTTGCTCACCCAATCTCACCAATCGTCTCTTTCCCAAGTGTCCAGCCTTATGCCACATCCAGCTGTCATTGTAGATAGGGTCATTCCAGGTTTCATCAGAGACCCTGAAGGAATTACAAAGAATTACCCTGTTTTTTTGTTTCGTATTTGAAATTCCTTTTTATAGTGGGTTTGAGCTGATTCTCTCTGCCATGTTTATGCCAGTCTAGACACACTTAATTCCCTTACTCAGACATATGAGTACATACGATTTAAGATCCTTACTATTCAGATATATTCCTCTGCGGGAAATACGGGGTTTTGAGACTCTTTCACTGAGGAAGGTGTACGTCTTGTCTATTCCATAGTTGGATTTTGGAACGGTACCTGTGCTTATATGAAACTCTGATTTTATGCATCACCCCACCTCTCCTTCCCCCTTAAGGAGGCATAAGAATGTTTTCTAAATGTGAGCCTCTGTTCTCTTTCCTAACTCAGTTCATGTGTAGCCATGTTTACAGGATCTTCATAAGTGATATCTTATGATAAGTTTCTTTTTCTGTTTGACTTATTCCACTTAGAATCATCGTACCTGAATCCACTCATTTCGCTGCTACTGGTCTTATGACATTGATTTCATGGCTCAGGGATATTCCATCGTATGTAAGTACCACAATTCTTTGAACCATGTTTTATATTTCCTGGGATATTTAAGGTGTACCCAAGTTGAGGTTCATGTAAGCAGTGCAGCCCTATATTTGGGGGTGGCTCTGTCTTATTGATTTTCAGTTTTCCAAAGGTATATTCCCTAGACTGGAAATGCCCTTGGCTCTGTAGCTCTGTTTTTTACTTGTTTTAGGGAACACAGTGCACTGCTCCAGTGAGGCAGTTGGCAATTTACATCCCGCCCATCAGCATAGCAGTGCTCCGTGTTCTCCAGGGCCTGTCTTGCCTTTCTGGTTTTTACACATTTTGTGGATGTCCCTTTGGAACGGTGGGAAGTGATACTTCTTTGTAGTGCAAATTTGCATTGCCCGCTTGCTTGCTTGGATAAAAAGGTCGTATGCGTTTTCGCCTGAATATATTCAGGCGAAAACACATACGCCCTATTTGGCCAAGTGCATCATTGTCGAAGTTGTGCCCCTCTTCCTGTGCTTTACAGGCGATTCCAAGGTACCTCTTGAAATCTGTTTCCTGTTATGCTGCCTCGCTTTCAATTCTCCCTGGATGCCTTCCCTCAACAGATTTTTGGACGATAGTGGTCCTTTATTACTCTGCCAGTTTGTGAGTTGCTGTGCCCCTGAGCTCCATTTTTCAACTCGTTATTTGTGAGCTGAACGCAAGTCCAAAATTTTGGTTCAGGACCTATACTGGTTCCTGGTGGGTGGCTGAGACTTTGGTTAGTTCTTCTTCCCACTGGGAAATTAGAGTCACATGTGCCCGTCGAAATGCCTAAAAGCTACTCTCTCATTGGTTCTCCCTCTTCCCTTCCATCATCTGCCAGATTGGCAACCTGTGCGATCCAAGAGTTTAAACGGGCTGTCTCTCCAAGTTGGGAGATTGATAGTAAAGTACTTGGAAAGTCAAACCGGCGCACCAGGAGAGGGACTATTCATTCAGATTTAGAAACCTTACGTATTCACAGTGTGTCCATTCTCTAGGTTTCCCATACATGTTATAGCTGTAGTAATATTCCCTTCAACCTGGAGAGTTGGGACCCATGGAATGTGTGCCATGCATTATTGCTTTAAAGTGTCTGCATTTGCTCACCCAATCTCACCAATCCTCTCAGTCCCAAGTTTCCAGCCTTATGCCACATCCAGCTGTCATGGTAGATAGGGTCATTCCATGTTTCGTCAGAGACCCTGAAGGAATTGTACAGAATTTCTATTTATTTTTGTTTTGTTTGTGAAATTCCTTTTTATAGTGGGTTTCAGCTGATTCTCGCTGCCATGTTTATGCCAATCTAGACACACTTGATATCCTTATGGAGACATATCAACACATAGGTTTTGAGATTCTTACTAGTCAGATCTATTCCTCTGCGGGAAATATGGGGTTTTGATTCCCTTTCACTCTGGAAGGTGTAGGTCTTGTCTATTCCATAGTTGGTTTTTGGAACGGTACCAGTGCTTATTTCAAACTGTGGTTTTATGCATCACCCCACCTCTCCTTCCCCCTTAAGGAGGCATAAGATTGTTTTCTAAATGTGAGACTCTGTTCTCTTTCCTAACTCAGTTCATGTGTAGCCATGTTTACAGGATCTTCATAAGTGATATCTTATTATAAGTTTCTTTTTCTGTGTGACTTATTTCACTTAGAATCATCGTACCTGAATCCACTCACTTTGCTGCTACTGGTCTTATGACATCATTTCATGGCTGAGGGATATTCCATCGTACGGAAGTACCACAGTTTTTTGAACCATGTTTTTTTATTTCCTGGTATATTTAAGGTGTACCCAAGTTGAGGTTCTTGTAAGCAGTGCAGCCCTAAATTTGGGGGTGGCTCTGTCTTATTGATTTTTAGGTTTCCATAGGTATATTCCCTAGACTGGAAGTGCCCTTGGCTCTGTAGCTCTGTTGTTTACTTGTTTATGGAACACAATGCACTCCTCCAGTGAGGCAGTAGGCAATTTACATCCCACCCATCAGCATATCAATGCTCCCTGTACTCCAGGGCCTGTCTTTCCTTTCTGGTTTTTACACATTTTGTGGATGTCCCATTTGAGAGGTGGTAAGAGATACATCTGTGTAGTACAGATTTGCATTGCCCGCTTGCTTGCTTGGCCAAAAAGGGTATATGCGTTTTCTCCTGAATATATTCAGGAGAAAAGGCATACGCCCTTTTTGGCCAAGTGCATAATTGTCGAAGTTGTGGCCCTCTTCTTGTGATTTACAGGCGATTCCAACGTACCTCTTGAAATCTGTTTCCTGCTATTCTTCCTCGATTTCAAGTCCGCCTTGTTGCCTTCCCTCAACAGATTTTTGGACGATAGTTGTCCTTTATTTCTGTGCCAGTTTCTGAATTGCTGTGCCCCGGAGCTGCATGTTTCAACTCCTTTTTTGTGAGCTGAACGCAAGTGCAAAGTTTTGGTTCAGGAACTATTCTGCTTCCCGGTGGGTGGCTCTGACTTTGGTTAATTCTTCTTCCTGCCGGAAATTAGAGTGACATGTGCCCTTCCAAAAGCCTAACAGCTACTCTCTCATTGGATCTCCCTTTTCCCTTCAGTCCTCTGCCAAATTGGCAACGTGTGTGAACCAGGAGGTTAAAGGCGCTGTCTCTCCAAGTTGTGAGGTTGACAGTAAAGGAGTTGGAAAGTCAAACCGGAGCACCAGGAGAGGGACTATTCGTTGAGATTTAGAAACATTTCGTATTCACAGTCTGTCCATTCTCTAGGTTTCCCATACATGTTATAACTGTAGTGATATCCCCTTCAACCTGGAGAGTTGGGACCCATGGAATGGCTGCCATGCATTATTGCTTTAAAGGGTCTGCATTTGCTCACCCAATCTCACCAAACCCCTCAGTCCCAAGGGTCCAGCCTTATGCCACATCCAGCTGTCATTGTAGATAGGGTCATTCCAGGTTTCATCAGAGACCCTGAAGGAATTGTAAAGAACTTCCCTGTTTTTTTTGGTTTTGTTTTTAAAATTCCTTTTTATAGTGGGTTTGAGCTGATTCTCGCTGCCATGTTTATGCCAGTCTAGACACACTTGATTCCCTTACGGAGACATATCAATACATAGGTTTTAAGATTCTTACTACTCAGATATATTCCTCTGCGGGAAGTATGGGGTTTTGAGTCCCTTTCACTGTGGAAGGTGTAGGTCTTGTCTATTCCATAGTTGGTTTTTGGAACGGTACCAGTGCTTATTTCAAACTGTGGTTTTATGCATCACCCCACCTCTCCTTCCCCCTTAAGGAGGCATAAGATTGTTTTCTAAATGTGAGACTCTGTTCTCTTTCCTAACTCAGTTCATGTGTATCCATGTTTACAGGATCTTCATAAGTGATATCTTATGATAAGTTTCTTTTTCTGTGTGACTTATTTCACTTAGAATCATCGTACCTGAATCCACTCATTTTGCTGCTACTGGTCTTATGACATTGATTTCATGGCTGAGGGATATTCCATCGTACGTAAGTTCCACACTTTTTTGAACCATTTTTATATTTCCTGGGATATTTAAGGTGTACCCAAGATAAGATTCTAGTAAGCAGTGCAGCCCTAAATTTGGGGGTGGCTCTGTCTTATTGATTTTCAGTTTACCCAAGGTATATTCCCTAGACTAGAAGTGCCCTTGGCTCTGTAGCTCTGTTGTTTACTTGTTTTAGGGAACACAATGCACTACTCTAGTGAGGCAGTTGGCAATTTACATCCTGCCCATCAGCATAACAATGCTCCCTGTTCTACAGGGCCTGTCTTGTCTTTCTGGTTTTTATACATTTTGTGGATGTCCCTCTTGACCGGTGGGAAGAGATACTGCTTTGTAGTGCAGATTTACATTGCCCGCTTGCTTGCTTGGCCAAAAATGGCGTATGCGTTCTGTCCGGAATATATTCAGGATAAAATGCATACGCCCTTTTTGGCCAAGTGCATCATTGTCGAAGTTTTGCCCCTCTTCCTGTGCTTTACAGGCAACTCCTGCGTACCTCTTGAAATCTGATTCCTGCTATTCTGCCTCACATTCAAGACTGCCTCGATGCATTCCCTCAACAGATTTTTGGACGATAGTTGTCCTTTATTACTCTGCCAGTTTGTGAATTGCTGTGCCCCTGTGCTCCATTTTTCAACTCGTTTTTTGTGAGCTGAACGCAAGTCCAAAATTTGGTTCAGGACCTATACTGGTTCCTGGTGGGTGGCTGAGACTTTGGTTAGTTCTTCTTCCCACCGGGAAATTAGAGTCACATGTGCCCGTCGAAATGCCTAACAGCTACTCTCTCATTGGTTCTCCCTCTTCCCTTCCATCATCTGCCAGATTGGCAACCTGTGCGATCCAAGAGTTTAAAGGGGCTGTCTCTCCAAGTTGGGAGATTGATAGTAAAGCAGTTGGAAAGTCAAACTGGAGCACCAAGAGAGGGACTGTTCATTGAGTTTTACAAACCATTCGTATTCACAGTGTGTCCATTCTCTAGGTATCCCGTACATGTTATAGCTGTAGTAATATTCCCTTCAACCTGGAGAGTTGGGAGCCATGGAATGGGGGCCATGCATTATTGCTTTAAAGGGTCTGCATTTGCTCACCCAATCTCACCAATCGTCTCAGTCCCAAGTGTCAAGCCTTATGCCACATCCAGCTGTCATTGTAGATAGGGTCATTCCAGATTTCTTCAGAGACCCTGAAGGTATTACAATGAATTTCTCTGTTTTTTTGTTTCGTATTTGAAATTCCTTTTTATACTGGGTTTGAGCTGATTCTCTCTGCCATGTTTATGCCAGTCTAGACACACTTAATTCCCTTACCCAGACATATGAGTACATACGATTTAAGATCCTTACTATTCAGATATATTCCTCTGCGGGAAATACGGGATTTTGAGTCCCTTTCACTGAGGAAGGTGTACGTCTTGTCTATTCCACAGTTTGTTTTTGGAACGGTACCTGTGCTTATATCAAACTCTGGTTTTATGCATCACCCCACCTCTCCTTCCCCCTTAAGGAGGCATAAGAATGTTTTCTAAATGTGAGCCTCTGTTCTCTTTCCTAACTCAGTTCATGTGTAGCCATGTTTACAGGATCTTCATAAGTGATATCTTATGATAAGTTTCTTTTTCTGTTTGACTTATTCCACTTAGAATCATCGTACCTGAATCCACTCATTTCGCTGCTACTGGTCTTATGACATTGATTTCATGGCTCAGGGATATTCCATCGTATGAAAGTACCTAAATTTTTTGAAACATTTTTATATTTCCTGGGATATTTTAGGTGTACCCAAGTTGAGGTTCTTGTAAGCAGTGCAGCCATAAATTTGGGGGTGGCTCTGTCTTATTGATTTTCAGTTTTCCCAAGGTATATTCCCTAGTCTGGAAGTGCCCTTGGCTCTGTAGCTCGGTTGTTTACTTGTTTATGGGACACAATGCACTCCTCCAGTGAGGCAGTTGGCAATTTACATCCCACCCATCAGCATATCAATGCTCCCTGTACTCCAGGGCCTGTCTTGCCTTTCTGGTTATTACACAGTTTGTGGATGTCCCGTTTGAGAGGTGGTAAGAGATACATCTGTGTAGTGCAGATTTGCATTGCCCGCTTGCTTGCTTGGCCAAAAAGGGCGTATGCGTTTTCTCCTGAATATATTCAGGAGAAAACGCATACGCCCTTTTTGGCCAAGTGCATCATTGTCGAAGTTGTGGCCCTCTTCTTGTGATTTACAGGCGATTCCAACGTACCTCTTGAAATCTGTTTCCTGCTATTCTTCCTCGATTTCAAGTCCGCCTCGTTGCCTTCCCTCAACAGATTTTTGGACGATAGTTATCCTTTATTTCTGTGCCAGTTTCTGAATTGCTGTGCCCCAGAGCTGCATGTTTCAACTCCTTTTTTGTGAGCTGAACGCAAGTGCAAAGTTTTGGTTCAGGGCCTATACTGGTTCCCGGTGGGTGGCTGTGACTTTGGTTAATTCTTCTTCCTGCCGGGAAATTAGAGTGACATGTGCCCTTCCAAAAGCCTAACAGCTACTCTCTCATTGGTTCTCCATTTTCACTTCCATCCTCTGCCAAATTGGCAACCTGTGTGAACCAGGAGGTTAAAGTGTCTGTCTCTCCAAGTTGGGAGGTTGATAGTAAAGGAGTTGGAAAGTCAAACCGGAGCACCAGGAGAGGGACTATTCGTTGAGTTTTAGAAACATTTCGTATTCACAGTGGGTCCATTCTCTTGGTTTCCCATACATGTTATAGCTGTAGTAATATCCCCTTCAACCTGGAGAGTTGGGACCCATGAAATGGGTGCCATGAATTATTGCATTAAAGGATCTGCATTTGCTCCCCCTATCTCACCAATCCTCTCAGTCCCAAAGGTCCAGCCTTATGCCACACCAAGCTGTCATTGTAGATAGGGTCATTCCAGGTTTCGTCAGAGACCCTGAAGGAATTGTAAAGAAGTTCCCTGTTTTTTTTGTTTTGTTTTTAAAATTCCTTTTTATAGTGGGTTTGAGCTGATTCTCGCTGCCATGTTTATGCCAGTCTAGACACACTTGATTCCCTTACAGAGACATATCAATACATAGGTTTAAAATTCTTTCTAGTCAGATATATTCCTCTGCGGGAAATATGGGGTTTTGAGTCCCTTTCACTGAGGAAGGTGTAGGTCTTGTCTATTCCATAGTTGGTTTTTGAAGCGGTACCTGTGCTTATATCAGACTCTGGTTTTATGCATCACCCCACCTCTCCTTCCCCCTTAAGCAGGCATAACTGTGTTTTCTAAATGTGAGACACTGTTCTCTTTCCTAACTCTCTTCATGTGTAGCCATGTTTACAGGATCTTCATAAGTGATATCTTATGATAAGTTTCTTTTTCTGTGTGACTTATTTCACTTAGAATCATCGTACCTGTATCCACTCATTTTGCTGATACTGGTCTTATGACATTGATTTCATGGCTGAGGGATATTCCATCGTACGTAAGTTCCACAATTTTTTGAACCATTTTTATATTTCCTGGGATATTTAAGGTGTACCCAAGATAAGGTTCTAGTAAGCAGTGCAGCCCTAAATTTGGGGGTGGCTCTGTCTTATTGATTTTCCGTTTACCCAAGGTATATTCCCTAGACTAGAAGTGCCCTTGGCTCTGTAGCTCTGTTGTTTACTTGTTTTAGGGAACGCAATGCACTACTCTAGTGAGGCAGTTGGCAATTTACATCCCGCCCATCCGCATAACAAGGTTCCCTGTTCTCCAGGGCCTGTCTTGCCTTTCTGGTTTTTATACATTTTGTGGATGTCCCTCTTGACCGGTGGGAAGAGATACTGCTTTGTAGTGCAGATTTACATTGCCCGCTTGCTTGCTTGGCCAAAAATGGCGTATGCCTTCTGTCCGGAATATATTCAGGATAAAATACATACGCCCTTTTTGGCCAAGTGCATCATTGTCGAAGTTTTGCCCCTCTTCCTGTGCTTTACAGGCAACTCCTGCGTACCTCTTGAAATCTGTTTCCTGCTATTCTTCCTCACTTTCAAGTCCTCCTCGATGCATTCCCTCAACAGATTTTTGGACGATAGTTGTCCTTTATTACTCTGCCATTTTGTGAATTGCTGTGCCCCTGAGCTCCATTTTTCATCTCGTTTTTTGTGAGCTGAACGCAAGTCCAAAATTTTGGTTCAGGACCTATACTGGTTCCTGGTGGGTGGCTGAGACTTTGGTTCATTCTTCTTCCCACCGGGAAATTAGAGTCACATGTGCCCGTCGAAATGCCTAACAGCTACTCTCTCATTGGATCTCCCTCTTCCCTTCCATCATCTGCCAGATTGGCAACCTGTGCGATCCAAGAGTTTAAAGGGGCTGTCTCTCCAAGTTGGGAGACTGATAGTAAAGCAGTTGGAAAGTCAAACTGGAGCACCAAGAGAGGGATTATTCGTTGAGTTTTACAAACCATTCATATTCACAGTGTGTCCATTCTCTAGGTATCCCATACATGTTATAGCTGTAGTAATATTCCCTTCAACCGGGAGAGTTGGGAGCCATGGAATGGGGGCCATGCATTATTGCGTTAAAGGGTCTGCATTTGCTCACCCATTCTCACCAATCGTCTCAGTCCCAAGTGTCCAGCCTTATGCCACATCCAGCTGTCATTGTAGATAGGGTCATTCCAGGTTTCATCAGAGACCCTGAAGGAATTACAAAGAATTTCCCTGTTTTTTTGTTTCGTATTTGAAACTCCTTTTTATAGTGGGTTTGAGCTGATTCTCTCTGCCATGTTTATGCCAGTCTAGACACACTTAATTCCCTTACCCAGACATATGAGTACATACGATTTAAGATCCTTACTATTCAGATATATTCCTCTGCGGGAAATACGGGGTTTTGAGACTCTTTCACTGAGGAAGGTGTACGTCTTGTCTATTCCATAGTTGGTTTTTGGAACGGTACCTGTGCTTATATCAAACTCTGGTTTTATGCATCACCCCACCTCTCCTTCCCCCTTAAGAAGGCATAAGATTGTTTTCTAAATGTGAGACTCTGTTCTCTTTCCTAACTCAGTTCATGTGTAGCCATGTTTACGGGATCTACATAAGTGATATCTTATGATAAGTTTCTTTTTCTGTGTGACTTATTTCACTTAGAATCATCGTACCTGAAACCACTCACTTTGCTTCTACTGGTCTTATGACATTCATTTCATGGCTGAGGGATATTCCATCGTATGGAAGTACCACAATTTTTTGAACCATTTTTATATTTCCTGGGATATTTAAGGTGTACCCAAGTTGAGGTTGTTGTAAGCAGTGCAGCCATAAATTTGGGGGTGGCTCTGTCTTATTGATTTTCAGTTTTCCCAAGGTATATTCCCTAGACTGGAAGTGCCCTTGGCTCTGTAGCTCTGTTGTTTACTTGTTTATGGGACACAATGCACTCCTCCAGTGAGGCAGTTGGCAATTTACATCCCACCCATCAGCATATCAATGCTCCCTGTACTCCAGGGCCTGTCTTGCCTTTCTGGATTTTACACAGTTTGTGGATGTCCCGTTTGAGAGGTGGTAAGAGATACAACTGTGTAGTGCAGATTTGCATTGCCCGCTTGCTTGCTTGGCCAAAAAGGGCGTATGCGTTTTCTCCTGAATATATTCAGGAGAAAACGCATACGCCCTTTTTGTCCAAGTGCATAATTGTCGAAGTTGTGGCCCTCTTCTTGTGATTTACAGGCGATTCCAACGTACCTCTTGAAATCTGTTTCCTGCTATTCTTCCTCGATTTCAAGTCCTCCTCGTTGACTTCCCTCAACAGATTTTTGGACGGTTGTTGTCCTTTATTTCTGTGCCAGTTTCTGAATTGCTGTGCCCCGGAGCTGCATGTTTCAACTCCGTTTTTGTGAGCTGAACGCAAGTTCAAAGTTTTGGTTCAGGACCTATACTGGTTCCCGGTGGGTGGCTGTGACTTTGGTTAATTCTTCTTCCTGCCGGGAAATTAGAGTGACATATGCCCTTCCAAAACCCTCACAGCTACTCTCTCATTGGTTCTCCCTTTTCCCTTCCATCCTCTGCCAAATTGGCAACCTGTGTGAACCAGGAGGTTATAGGGGCTGTCTCTCCAAGTTGGGAGGTTGATAGTAAAGCAGTTGGAAAGTCAAACCGGAACACCAGGAGAGGGACTATTCGTTGAGTTTTAGAAACATTTCGTATTCACAGTGTGTCCATTCTCTAAGTTCCCCATACATGTTATAGCTGTAGTAATATCCCCTTCAACCTGGAGAGTTGGGACCCATGGAATGGGTGCCATGCATTATTGCTTTAAAGGATCTGCATTTGCTCACCCAAGCTGACCAATCGTCTCAGTCCCAAGTGTCCAGCCTCATGCCACATCCAGCTCTCATTGTAGATAGGGTTATTCCAGGTTTCACCAGAGACCCTGAAGGAATTACAAAGAATTTCACTGTTTTTTTGTTTCGTATTTGAAATTCCTTTTTATAGTGGGTTTCAGCTGATTCTCGCTGCCATGTTTATGCCAATCTAGACACACATGATTTCCTTATGGAGACATATCAACACATAGGTTTTAAGATTCTTACTAGTCAGATATATTCCTCTGCGGGAAATATGGGGTTTTGAGTCCCTTTCACTGTGGAAGGTGTAGGTCTTGTCTATACCATAGTTGGTTTTTGGAAAGGTACCAGTGCTTATTTCAAACTGTGGTTTTTTGCATCACCCCACATCTCCTTCCCCCTTAAGCAGGCATAAGATTGTTTTCGAAATGTGAGACTCTGTTCTCTTTCCTAACTCAGTTCATGTGTAGCCATGTTTACAGGATCTCCATAAGTGATATCTTATGATAAGTTTCTTTTTCTGTGTGACTTATTTCACTTAGAATCATCGTACCTGAATCCACTAACTTTGCTGCTACTGGTCTTATGACATCATTGCATGGCTGAGGGATATTCCAACGTACGGAAGTACCACAATTTTTTGAACCATGTTTTATATTTCCTGGGATATTTAAGGTGTACCCAAGTTGAGGTTCTTGTAAGCAGTGCAGCCATAAATTTGGGGGTGGCTGTTTCTTATTGATTTTCAGTTTTCCCAAGGTATATTCCCTAGACTGGAAGTGCCCTTGGCTCTGAAGCTCTGTTGTTTACTTGTTTAAGGAACACAATGCACTCCTCCAGTGAGGCAGTTGGCAATTTACATCCCTCCCATGAGCATATCAATGCTCCCTGTACTCCAGGGCCTGTCTTGCCTTTCTGGTTTTTACACATTTTGTGGATTTCCCTTTTGAGAGGTGGTAAGAGATACATCTGTGTAGTGCAGATTTGCATTGCCCGCTTGCTTGATTGGCCAAAAAGGGCGTATGCGTTTTCTCCTGAATATATTCAGGAGAAAACGCATACGCCCTTTTTGGCCAGGTGCATCATTTGTGAAGTTGTGGCCCACTTCTTGTGATTTACAGGCGATTCCAACGTACCTCTTGCAATCTGTTTCCTGCTATTCCTCCTCGATTTCAAGTCCGCCTTGTTGCCTTCCCTCAACAGATTTTTGGACGATAGTTGTCCTTTATTTCTGTGCCAGTTTCTGAATTGCTGTGCCCCAGAGCTGCATGTTTCAACTCCTTTTTTGTGAGCTGAACGCAAGTGCAAAGTTTTGGTTCAGGACCTAAACTTTTTCCCGGTGGGTGACTGTGACTTTGGTTAATGCTTCTTCCTGCCGGGAAATTAGAGTGACATGTGCCCTTCCAAAAGCCTAACAGCTACTCTCTCATTGGTTCTCCCTTTTCCTTTCCATCCTCTGCCAAATTGGCAACCTGTGTGAAGCAGGAGGTTAAAGGGGCTGTCTCTCCAAGTTGGGAGGTTGATAGTAAAGCAGTTGGAAAGTCAAACCGGAGCCCCAGCAGAGGGACTATTCGTTGAGATTTAGAAACATTTCGTATTCACAGTGTGTCCATTCTCTAGGTTTCCCGTACATGTTATATATGTAGTAATATCCCCTTCAACCTGGAGAGTTGGGACCCATAGAATGGGTGCCATGCATTATTGCTTTAAAGGATCTGCATTTGCTCACCCAATCTCACCAATCCTCTCAGTCCCAAGGGTCCAGCCTTATGCCACATCCAGCTGTCATTGTAGATATGATCATTCCAGGTTTCGTCAGAGACCCTGAAGGAATTGTAAAGAAGTTCCCTGTTTTTTTTTGTTTTGTTTTCAAAATTCCTTTTTATAGTGGGTTTGAGCTGATTCTCGCTGCCATGTTTATGCTAGTCTAGACACACTTGATTCCCTTACGGAGACATATCAATACATAGGTTTTAAGATTATTACTAGTTAGATATATTCCTCTGTCAGAAATATGGGGTTTTGAATCCCTTTCTCGGAGGAAGGTATAGGTCTTGTCTATTTCATAGTTGGTTTTTGAAGTGGTACCTGTGCTTATATCACACTCTGGTTTTATGCATCATCCCACCTCTCCTTCCCCCTTAAGCAGGCATAAGTGTGTTTTCTAAATGTGAGACTCTGTTCTCTTTCC
Source organism: Mesoplodon bidens (assembly GCF_964165515.1). Taxonomy (NCBI): domain Eukaryota; kingdom Metazoa; phylum Chordata; class Mammalia; order Artiodactyla; family Ziphiidae; genus Mesoplodon; species Mesoplodon bidens. The sequence goes on along the minus strand of NW_027672312.1, from coordinate 293,704 downwards.
TAACTCTCTTCATGTGTAGCCATGTTTACAGGATCTTCATAAGTGATATCTTATGATAAGTTTCTTTTTCTGTGTGACTTATTTCACTTAGAATCATCGTACCTGAATCCACTCATTTTGCTGCTACTGGTCTTATGACATTGATTTCATGGCTGAGGGATATTCCATCGTACGTAAGTTCCATAAATTTTTGAACCATTTTTATATTTCCTGGGATATTTAAGGTGTACCTAAGATAAGGTTCTAGTAAGCAGTGCAGCCCTAAATTTGGGGGTGGCTCTGTCTTATTGATTTTCAGTTTACCCAAGGTATATTCCCTAGTCTAGAAGTGCCCTTGGCTCTGTAGCTCGGTTGTTTACTTGTTTTAGGGAACACAGTGCACTACTCTAGTGAGGCAGTTGGCAATTTACATCCCGCCCATCAGCATAACAATGCTCCCTGTTCTCCAGGGCCTGTCTTGCCTTTCTGGTTTTTATACATTTTGTGGATGTCCCTCTTGACCGGTGGGAAGAGATACTGCTTTGTAGTGCAGATTTACATTGCCCGTTTGCTTGCTTGGCCAAAAATGGCGTATGCGTTCTGTCCGGAATATATTCAGGATAAAATGCATATGCCCTTTTTGGCCAAGTGCATCATTGTCGAAGTTGTGCTCCTCTTCCTGTGCTTTACAGGCAACTCCTGCGTACCTCTTCAAATCTGTTTCCTGCTATTCTGCCTCACATTCATGTCTGCCTCAATGCATTCCCTCAACAGATTTTTGGTTGATAGTTGTCCTTTATTACTCTGCCAGTTTGTGAATTGCTGTGCCCCTGAGCCCCATTTTTCTACTCGTTTTTTGTGAGCTGAACGCAAGTCCAAAATTTTGGTTCAGGACCTATACTGGTTCCCGGTGGGTGGCTGAGACTTTGGTTAATTCTTCTTCCCACCGGGAAATTAGAGTCACATGTGCCCGTCGAAATGCCTAACAGCTACTCTCTCATTGGTTCTCCCAATTCCCTTCCATCATTTGCCAGATTTTTAACCTGTGCGATCCAAGAGTATAAAGGGGCTGTCTCTCCAAGTTGGGAGATTGATAGTAAAGCAGTTGGGAAGTCAAACTTGAGCACCAAGAGAGGGACTATTCGTTGAGTTTTACAAACCATTCGTATTCACAGTGTGTCCATTCTCTAGGTTTCCCCTACATGTTATAGCTGTAGTAATATTCCCTTCAAGCTGGAGAGTTGGGACCCATGGAATGGGTGACATGAATTATTGCTTAAAAGTGTCTACATTTGCTCACCCAATCTCACCAATCGTCTCAGTCCCAATTGTCCAGCCTTATGCCACATCCAGCTGTCATTGTAGATAGGGTCATTCCAGGTTTCATCAGAGACTCTGAAGGAATTGTAAAGAATTTCCCTGTTTTTTAGTTTTGTTTTTGAAATTTTTTTATAGTGGGTTTGAGCTGATTCTCACTGCCATGTTTATGACAGACAAGACACACTTGATTCACTTACCCAGACATATCAGTACATAGGTTTTAATATTCTTACTAGTCAAATATATTCCTCTGTGGGAAATATGGGGTTTTGGGTACCTTTCACTGAGGAAGGTGTAGGTCTTGTCTATTCCATAGTTGGTTTTTGGAACGGTTCCTGTGCTTATATCAAACTCTGTTTTATGCATCACCCCACCACTCCTTCCCCCTTAAGCAGGCATAAGAGTGTTATCTAAATGTGAGACTCTGTTCTCTATCCTAACTCAGTTCATGTGTAGCCCTGTTTACAGGGTCTTCATAAGTGATACCTTATGATAAGTTTCTTTCTCTGTGTGACTTATTTCACTTAGAATCATCGTACCTGAATCCACTCATTTTGCTGCTACTGGTCTTATGACATTGATTTCATGGCTGAGGGATATTCCATCGTACGTAAGTACCACAATTTTTTGAAACATTTTTATATTTCCTGGGATATTTAAGGTGGACCCAAGTTGAGATTCTTGTGAGCAGTGCTGCTCTAAATTTCTGGGTGGCTCTATCTTATTGATTTTCAGTTTTCTCAATGTATATTCCCTAGACTGGATGTGCCCTTGGCTCTGTAGCTCTATTTTTTACTTGTTTTAGGGAAAACAATACACTCCTCTAGTGAGGCAGTTGGCAATTTACATCCCGCCCATCAGCATAACAAGCCTCCCAGTTCTCCAAGGCCTGTCTTGCCTTTCTGGTTTTACACATATTGTGGCTGTCCCTTTTGACCAGTGAAAAGAGATACTTCTTTTTAGTGCAGATTTGCATTGCCTGCTTGCTTGCCTGGCCAAAAACGGCGTATGTGTTTTCTCCTGAATATATTCAGGAGAAAATGCATACGCCCTTTTTGGCCATGTGCATCATTGTCGAAGTTGTGCCCCTCTTCCAGTGCTTTACGGGAGATTCCTACGTAGCTCTTGAAATCTGTTTCCTGCTATTCTGCCTCGCTTTCAAGTCTCTCTCGTTGCCTTCCCTCAACAGATTTTTGGATGAGAGTTGTCCTTTATCACTCTGCTAGTTTGTGAATTACTGTCCCCTGAGCTCCACGTATCAACTAGTTTTTTGGAGCTGAACACAAGTCCAAAATTATGGTTCAGGACCTATACTGGTTCCCGGTGGGTGGCTGACACTTTGGTTAATTCTTCTTCCTGCCGGGAAATTAGAGTGACATATGCCCGTCCAAATGCCAAACAACTACTTTCTCATTGGTTCTCCCTGTTCCCTTCCATCCTCTGCCATATTGGCAACCTGTGGGAATCAGGAGGTAAAAGGGTCTGTCTCTCCAAGTTGGGAGATTGATAGTAAAGCAGTTGGAAAGTCAAAGCGGAGCACCAGGAGAGGGACTATTGGTTGAGTTTTAGAAACCTTTCGTATTCACAGTGTGTCCATTCTCTAGGTTTCCCGTACATGTTATAGCTGTAGTAATATTCCCTTCAACCTGGAGAGTTGGGACCCATGGAATGGGTGCCATGCATCATTGCTTTAAAGGGTCCTCATTTGCTCACCCTCTTTCACCAATCCTGTCAGTCCAAAGTGTCCAGCCTTATGCCAAATCCAGCTGTCATTGTAGATAGTGTCATTCCAGCTTTTGTCAGAGACCCTGAAGAAATTGTAAGGAATTTCCCTGTTTTTTGTTTTGTTTATGAAATTCCTTTATATAGTGGGTTTGGGCTGATTCTCGCTGCCATGTTTATGCCAGTCTAGACACACTTGATTCCCTTACGGAGACATATCAATATATAGGTTTTAAGATTATTACTAGTCAGATATATTCCTCTGTGTGAAATATGGGGTTTTGAGTCGCTTTTACTGAGGAAGGTGTAGGTCTTGTCTATTCAATAGTTGGCTTTTGGAACGGTACCTGAGCTTATATTAAACTCTGGTTTTATGCATCACCCCAATCTCCTTCCCCCTTAAGCAGGCATAAGAGTGTTTTCTAAATGTGAGACTCTGTTCTCTTTCCTAACACACTTCCTGTGTAGCCATGTTTACAGGATCTTCATAAGTGATATCTTATGATAAGTTTCTTTTTCTGTGTGACTTATTTCACTTAGAATCATCGTACCTGAATCCACTCATTTTGTTGCTACTGGTCTTATGACATTGATTTCATGGCTGAGGTATATTCCATCGTACGTAAGTACCAGAATTTTTTGAACCATTTTTATATTTCCTGGGATATTTATGGTGGACCCAAGTTGAGGTTCTTGTAAGCAGTGCAGCCCTAAACTTGGGGGTGGCTCTGTCTTATTGATTTTAAGTTTTCCCAAGGTATATTCCCGAGACTGTATGTGCCCTTGGCTCTGTAGCTCGGTTGTTTACTTGTTTTAGGGAACACAGTGCACTAATCCAGTGAGGCAGTTGGCAATTTACATCCCGCCCATCAGCATAACAAGCTCCCTTTTCTCCAGAGCCTGTCTTGCCTTTTTGGTTTTTACACATTTTGTGGATAACACTTTTGACCGGTGGGAAGTGATACTTCTTTGTAGTGCAGATTTGCATTGCCCGCTTGCTGGCTTGGCCAAAAAGGGCGTATGCGTTTTCTCCTGAATATATTCAGGAGAAAACGCATATGCACTTTTTGGCCAAGTGCTTCCTTGTCGAAGTTGTGCCCCTATTCATGTGCTTTACAGGCGATTCCATCGTACATCTTGAAATCAATTTCCTGCTATTCTACCTCGCTTTCAAGTCTTCTTCGTTGCCTTCCCTCAACAGATTTTTGGACAATAGTTGTCTTTTATTACGCTGCCAGTTTGTGAATTGCTGTGCCCCTGAGCTCCATGTTTCAACTCGTTTTTTTGTGAGCTGAACGCAAGTCCAAAGTTTTGGTTCTGGACCTATACTGGTTCCCGGTGGGTGCCTGAGACTATGGTGAATTCATCTTCCTGCCGGGAAATTAGAGTGACATGTGCCCGACCAAATGCCTAACAACTACTCTCTCATTGGTTCTCCATCTTCCCTTCCATCCTCTGCCAAATTGGCAACCTGTGGGAATCAGGAGGTTAAAGGGGCTGTCTCTCCAAGATGGGAGATTGATAGTAAAGCAGTTGGAAATTCAAAGCAGAGCACCAGGAGAGGGACTATTTGTTGAGTTTTAGAAACCTTTCGTATTCACACAGTGTCCATTCTCTAGGTTTCCCGCACATGTTATAGCTGTAGTAATATTCCCTTCATCCTGGAGAGTTGGGACCTATGGAATGGGTGCCATGCTTTATTGGTTTAATGTGTCTGCATTTTCTCACCCAATCTCATCAATCCTCTCAGTCCCAAGTGTCCAGCCTTATGCCACATCCAGCTGTCATTGTTGATAGGGTCATTCCAGGTTTCATAAGAGACCCTAAAGGAATTGTAAAGAATTTCTCTGTTTTTTGTTTTGTTTTTGGAATTCCTTTTTATAGAGGGTTGGAGCTGATTCTCGGTGCCATGTTTATGCCAGTCTAGACACAATTAAATCCCTTACCCAGACATATCAGTAGATAGGTTTTAAGATCCTTACTAGTCAGATATATTCCTCTGTGGGAAATATGGGGTTTTGAGTCCCTTTCTCTGAGGAAGGTGTAGGTCTTGTCTATTCCATAGTTGTTTTTGGGAACGGTACCTGTCCTTATATCAAACTCTGATTTTATGCATCACCCCTCCTCTCCTTCCCCCTTATGCAGGCATAAGAGTGTTTTCTAAATGTGAGACTCTGTTCTCTTTCCTAACTTAGTTCATGTGTAGCCATGTTTACAGGATGTTCATATGTGATATCTTATGATAAGTTTCCTTTTCTGTGTGAATTACTTTACTTTGAATCATTGTACGTGAATCCACTCATTTTGCTGCTACTGGTCTTATGACATTGATTTCATGGCTGAGGGATATTCCATTGTATGTAAGTACCACAATTATTGAAACATTTTTATATTTCCTGGGCCATTTAAGTTGTACCCAAGTTGAGGTTCTTGTAAGCACTGCAGGCCTAAATTTGGGGGTGGATCTGTCTTATTGATTTTCAGTTTTCCCAAGGTATATTCCCTAGACTGGAAGTGCCTTTGACTCTGTAGCTCTGTTGTTTACTTGTTTTAGGGAACACAATGCACTCCTCCAGAGAGGCAGTTGGCAATTTACATCATGCCCATCAGCATAACATGGCTCCCTGTTCTCCAGGGCCTGTCTTGCCTTTCTGGTTTGTACACATTTTGGGGATGTCCCTTTTGACCAGTGGGAATAGATACTTCTCTGTAGTGCAGATTTGCATTGCCTGCTTGGTTGCTTGGCCATAAAGGGCGTATGTGTTTTCTTCTGAATATATTCAGGAGAAAATGCATACGCTCTTTTTGGCCAAATGCATCATTGTCTAAGTTGTGCCCCTCTTCCTGTGCTTTACAGGCGATTCCAACGCACTTCGTGAAATCTGTTTCCTGCTATTCTGCCTCGCTTTATAGTCGCCCTCGTTGCCTTCCCTCAACATATTTTTGGACGATAGTTTTCCTTTATTACTCTGCCAGTTTTTGAATTGCTGTGCCCCTGAGCTCCATTTTTCAACTCGTTTTTTTTGTGAGCTGAACGCAAGTCCAAAAATTTGGTTCAGGTCCTATACTGGTTCCTGGTGGGTGGCTGAGATTTTGGTTAATTCATCTTCCTTCCAGGAAATTAGAGTGACATGTGCCCATCCAAATGCCTAACAGCTACTCTCTCATTTGTTCTCCCTCTTCCCTTCCATCCTCTGCCAAATTGGCAACCTGTGCGAAACCGGAGGTTAAAGGGGCTGTCTGTCCAAGTTGGGAGATTGATAGTAAAGCAGTTGGAATGTCAAACTGGAGCACCACGATTGGGAATATTCGTTGAGTTTTAGAAACCTTTCGTATTCACAGTGTGTCCATTCTCTAGGTTTCCCGTACATGTTATAGCTGTAGTGGTATTCCCTTCAACCTGGAGAGTTGGGACCCATGGACTTGGGGCCATGCATAATTGCTTTAAAGCGACTGCATTTGCTCACCCAATCTCACCAATCATCTCAGTCCCAAGTGTCCAGCCTTATGCCACATCCAGCTGTCATTGTAGATAGGGTCATTCCCGGTTCATCAGTGACCCTGAAGGAATTGTAAAGGATTTTCCTGTTTTATTGTTTTGTTTATAAAATTCCTTTTTATACTGGGTTTGAGCTGATTCTCGCTGCCATGTTTATGCCAGTCTAGACACACTTAAATCCCTTATCCAGACATATCAGTACATAGATTTTAAGATCCTTACTAGTCACATATATTCCTCTGCGGGTAATATGTGGTTTTGAGTCCCTTTCACTGAGGAAGGTGTTGGTCTTCTCTATTCCATAGTTCGTTTTTGGAATGATACCTGTGTTTATATCAAACTCTAGTTTATGCATCACACCACCTTTCCTTCCCCCTTAGGTAGGCATAAGAGTCTTTTCTAAATGTGAGATTCTGTTCTCTTTCCTCAGTTCATGTGTAGCCATGTTTACAGGATCTTCATAAGTGATATCTTATGATAAGTTTCTTTTTCTGTGTGACTTATTTCACTTAGAATCATCGTACCTGAATCCACCCACTTTGCTGCTACTGGTCTTATGACATTGATTTCATGGTGAGGGATATTTCATCGGACGTAAGTACCACAATTTTTTGAACCATTTTTATGTTTCCTGGGATATTTAAGGTGTACCCAAGCTGTGGTTTTTCTCAGCAGTGGAGCCATAAATTTTGGGGTGGCTGTGTCTTATTGATTTTCAGTTTTCCCAAGGTATATTCCCTAGACTGGAAGTGCCCTTGGCTCTGTAGCTCTGTTGTTTACATGTTTTGGGAACACAGTGCACTCCTCCAGTGAGGTAGTTGTCAATTTACATCCCACCCATCAGCATAACAAGGCTACCTGTTCTCCAGGTCCTGTCTTGTCTTTCTGGTTTTTACACATTTTGTGGATGTCTCTTTTGACCAGTGGGAAGAGACACTACTTTGTAGTGCAGATTTGCATTGCTCTCCTGCTTGCTTGGCCAAAAAGTGCGTATGCGTTTTCTCCTGAATATATTCAGGAGAAAATGCATAAGCCCTTTTTGGCCAAGTGCATCATTGTTGAAGTTGTGCCCCTCTTCCTGTGCTTTAGAGGTGATTCCAACGTACCTCTTGAAATCTGGTTCCTGCTATTCTGCCTCGCTTTCAAGTCCGCCTCGTTGCCTTCACTCAACAGATTTTTGGACAATAGTTGTCCTTTCTTACTCTGCCAGTTTGTGAATTGCTTTGCCCCTGAGTTCAGTGTTCCAACTCGTATTTTGTGAGCTGAACGCAAGTCCAAAATTCTGGTTCAGGACCTATACTGGTTCCCGGTGGGTTCCTGAGACTTTGGTTATTTCCTCTTCCTTCTGGGAAATTAGAGTGACATGTGCCCTTCCAAATGCCTAACAGCTACTCTCTCATTGGTTCTCCCTCTTCCCTTCCATTCTCCACCTAATTGGCAACCTGTGAGAACCAGGAGGTTAAAGGGGCTGTATCTCCATGTTGGGAGATTGATAGTAAAGTAGTTGGAAAGTCAAAGCGGAGCAATAGGAGAGGGACTATTCATTGAGTTTTATAAACCTTTCATGTTCACAGTGTGTCCATTCTCTAGGATTCCCGTACATGTTATAGCTGTAGTAATATTCCCTTCAATCTGGAGAGTTGGGACCGATGGAATGGGTGCCATGCATTATTGCTTTAAAGGGGCTGCATTTGCTCACCCAATCTCACCAATCCTATCAGTCCCAGGTGTCCAGCCTTATGTCATATCCAGTTGTCATTGTAGATAGGGTCATTCCAGGTTTCATCAGAGACCCTGAAGGAATTGTAAAGAACTTCCCTGTTTTTTTGTTTGGTTTTTGAAATTACATTTTATAGTGGGTATGAGCTGATTCTCGCTGTCATGTTTATGATAGACTAGGCACACTTGATTCCCTTATGGAGACATTTCAATACATAGGTTTTAAGATCCTTACTATTCAGATATATTCCTCTGCGGGAAATACGGGGTTTTGAGTCCCTTTCACTGAGGAAGGTGTAGGTCTTCTCTATTCCATAGTTGGTTTTTGGAACGGTACCTGTGTTTATATCAAACTATGGTTTTATGCATCACCCCAATCTCCTTCCCCCTTAAGAAGACATAAGAGTGTTTTCTAAATGTGAGACTCTGTTCTCTTTCCTAACTCACTTCATGTGTAGCCATGTTTACAGGATCTTCATAAGAGATATCGTATGATAAGTTTCTTTTTCTGTGTGACTTATTTCACTTAGAATAATCGTACCTGAATCCACTCATTTTGTTGCTACTGGTCTTATGACATTGATTTCATGGCTGAGGTATATTCCATCGTACGTAAGTACCACAATTTTTTGAACCATTTTTATATTTCCTGGGATATTTATTGTGGACCCAAGTTGAGGTTCTTGTAAGCAGTGCAGCCCTAAACTTGGGGGTGGCTCTGTCTTATTGATTTTCTCTTTTCCCAAGGTATATTCCCGAAACTTAAGTGCCCTTGGCACTGTAGCTCGGTTATTTACTTGTTTTAGGGAACACTGTGCACTTATCCAGTGAGGCAGTTGGCAATTTACATCCCGCCCATCAGCATAAAAGGCTCCCTTTTCTCCAGAGCCTGTCTTGCCTTTTTGGTTTTTACACGTTTTGTCGATATCACTTTTGACCGGTGGGAATTGATACTTCTTTGTAGTGCAGATTTGCATTGCCCGCTTGCTTGCTTGGCCAAAAAGGGTGTATGCGTTTTCTCCTGAATATATTCAGGAGAAAACGCATACACCCTTTTTGGCCAACTGCATCCTTGTCGAAGTTGTGCCCCTCTACCTGTGCTTTACAGGTGATTCCAACGTACCTCTTGAAATCTGTTTCCTGCTATTCTGCCTCGATTTCAAGTCCGCCTCGTTGCCTTCCCTCAACAGATTTGTGGACATTAGTTCTCCTTTAATACTTGGCCAGTTTTTGAATTGCTGTGCCCCTGAGCTCCATTTTTCAACTCGTTTTTTGTGAGCTGAACGCATTTCCCAAATTTTGGTTCAGGACCTATACTGGTTCCCGGTGGGTGGCTGAGACATTGCTTAATTCTTCTCCCTGCCGGGAAATTAGAGTGACATGTGCCCGTCCAAATGCCCAACAGCTACTCTCTCATTGGTTCTCCCTCTTCCCTTCCATCCTCTGCCAAATTGGCCACCTGTGCGAACCAGGAGTTTAAAGGGGCTGTCTCTCCAATTTGGGAGATTGATAGTAAAGCAGTTGGAAAGTCAAAGCGGAGCACCAGGAGAGGGACTATTCGTTGAGTTTTAGAAACCTTTCGTATTCACAGTGTGTCCATTCTCTAGGTTTTCCGTATATGATATAGCTGTAGTAATATTCCCTTCAACATGGAGAGTTGGGACACAAGGAATGGGTGCCATGCATTATTGCATTAAAGGGTCTGCATTTGCTTACCCAATCTCACCAATCCTCTCAGTCCCAAGTGTACCGCCTTATGCCATATCCAGCTGTCATTGTAGATAGGGTCATTCCAGGTTTCGTCAGAGACCCTGAAGGAATTGTAAAGAATTTCCCTGTTTTTTAGTTTAGTTTTTGAAATTTTTTATACTGGGTTTGAGCTGATTCTCGCTGCCATGTTTGTGACAGACAAGACACACTTGATTCACTTACCCAGACATATCAGTACATAGGTTTTAATATTCTTACTAGTCAGATATATTCCTCTGCGGGAAATATGGGGTTTTGGGTACCTTTCACTGAGGAAGGTGTAGGTCTTGTCTATTCCATAGTTGGTTTTTGGAACGGTACCTGTGCTTATATCAAACTCTGATTTTATGCATCACCCCACCTCTCCTTCCCCCTTAAGCAGGCATAAGATTGTTTTCTAAATGTGAGACTCTGTTATCTTTCCTAACTCAGTTCATGTGTAGCCATGTTTACAGGATCTTCATAAGTGATACCTTATGATAAGTTTCTTTTTCTGTGTGACTTATTTCACTTAGAATCTTCGTACCTGAATCCACTCATTTTGCTGCTACTGGTCTTATGACATTGATTTCATGGCTGAGGGATATTCCATCGTATGTAAGTACCACAATTTTTTGAAACATTTTTATATTTCCTGGGATATTTAAGGTGGAACCAAGTTGAGATTCTTGTGAGCAGTGCTGCTCTAAATTTCTGGGTGGCTCTACTTATTGATTTTCAGTTTTCTCAAGGTATATTCCCTAGACTGGAATTGCCCTTGGCTCTGTAGCTCTATTTTTTACTTGTTTTAGGGAACAGAATGCACTCCTCCAGTGAGGCAGTTGGCAATTTACATCCCGCCCATCAGCATAACAAGCCTCCCAGTTCTCCAGGGCCTGTCTTGCCTTTCTGGTTTTACACATATTGTGGCTGTCCCTTTTGACCAGTGAAAAGAGATACTTATTTGTAGTGCAGATTTGCATTGCCTGCTTGCTTGCCTGGCCAAAAACGGCGTATGTGTTTTCTCCTGAATATATTCAGGAGAAAATACATATGCCCTTTTTGGCCAAGTGCATCATTGTCGAAGTTGTGCCCCTCTTCCAGTGCTTTAGCGAAGATTCCTACGTAGCTCTTGAAATCTGTTTCCTGCTATTCTGCCTCATTTTCAAGTCTACCTCGTTGCCTTCAATCAACAGATTTTTGGATGAGAGTTGTCTTTAACACTCAGCTAGTTTGTGAATTGCTGTGCCCCTCAGCTCCACGTATCAAGTCGTTTTTTGTGAGCTGAACACAAGTCCAAAATTATGGTTCAGGACCTATACTTGTTCCCGGTGGGTGGCTGACATTTTGGTTAATTCTTCTTCCTGCCGGGAAATTAGAGTGACATATGCCCGTCCAAATGCCAAACAACTACTCTCTCATTGGTTCTCCCTCTTCCCTTCCATCCTCTGCCATATTGGCAGCATGTGGGAACCAGGAGGTAAAAGGGTCTGTCTCTCCAAGTTGGGAGATTGATAGTAAAGCAGTTGGAAAGTCAAAGCGGAGCACCAGGAGAGGGACTATTGGTTGAGTTTTAGAAACCTTTCGTATTCACAGTGTGTCATTCTCTAGGTTTCCTGTACATGTTATAGCTGTACTAATATTCCCTTCAACCTGGAGAGTTGGGACCCATGGAATGGGTGCCATGCATCATTGTTTTAAAGGGTCTGCCTTTGCTCACCCTATCTCACCAATTCTCTCAGTCCCAAGTGTCCAGCCTTATGCCACATCCAGCTGTCATTGTAGATAGGGTCATTCCAGCTTTCGTCAGAGACCCTGAAGAAATTGTAAGGAAATTCCCTGTTTTTTGTTTTGTTTATGAAATTCCTTTTTATAGTGGGTTTGGGCTGATTCTCGCTGCCATGTTTATGCCAGTCTAGACACACTTGATTCCCTTACGGAGACATATCAATATATAGGTTTTAAGATTATTACTAGTCAGATATATTCCTCTGTGTGAAATATGGGGTTTTGAGTCGAATTCACTGAGGAAGGTGTAGGTCTTGTCTATTCCATAGTTGGTTTTTGGAACGATACCTGTGCTTATATCAAACTCTGTTTTTTTGCATCACCCCACCACTCCTTCCCCCTTAAGCAGGCATAAGAGTGTTTTCTAAATGTGAGACTCTGTTCTCTTTCCTAACTCCTTTCATGTGTAGCAATGTTTACAGGATCTTCATAAGTAATATCTTATGATAAGATTCTTTTTCTGTGTGACTTATTTCACTTAGAATCATCGTACCTGAATCCACTCATTTTGCTGCTTCTGGTCTTATGACATTGATTTCATGGCTGAGGGATATTCCATTGTACGTAAGGAGCACAATTTTTTGAAACATTTTTATATTTCCTGGGATATTTAAGGTGTACCCAAGTTGAGGTTCTTGAAAGCAGTGCAGCCCTCAATTTGTGGGTGGCTCTGTCTTATTGATTTTCAGTTTTCCCATGGTATATTCCCTAGACTGGAAATGCTCTTTGCTCTGTAGCTCCGTTTTTTTCTTGTTTTAGGGAACACAGTGCACTCCTCCAATGAGGCAGTTGGCAATTTACATCCCGCCCATCTGCATAACAAGGCTCCCTTTTCTCCAGGGCCTGTCTTGCCTTTCTGGTTTTTACACATTTTGTGGATGTCCCTTTTGACCGGTGGGATGTGATACTTCTTTGTAGTGTAGATTTGCATTGCCTGCTTGCTTGCTTGGCCAAAAAGAGCATATGCCTTTTCTCCTGAATATATTCAGGAAAAAACCCTTACGCCCTTTTTGGCCAAGTGCATCATTGTCGAAGCTGTGCCCCTCTTCCTGTGCTTTACAGGCGATTCCAACCTACCTCTTGAAATCTGTTTCCTTCTCTTCTGCCTCACATTCAAGTCCGCCTTGTAGCCTTCCCTCAACAGATTTTTGGACGATAGTTGTCGTTTATTACTCTGCCATTTTGTGAATTGCTGTGCCCCTGAGCTCCATTATTCAACTCGTTTTTTGTGAGCTGAATGCAAGTCCAAAATTTTGGTTCAGGACCTATACTTGTTCCCGGTGGGTGGCTGAGACTTTGGTTAATTATTTTCCCTGCCGGGAAATTACAATGACATGTGCTCGTCCAAATGCCTAACAGCTACTCTCTCATTGGTTCTCCCTCTTCCCTTTCACCCTCTGCCAAACTGGCAACTTGTTCGAAACAGTAGGTTAATGGGGCTGTCTCTCCAAGTTGGGAGATTGATAGTAGGGCAGTTGGAAAGTCACACCGGAGCACAAGGAGAGGGACTATTCGTTGATGTTTGGAAAACTTTCGTATTCACAGTGTGTCCATTCTCTAGGTTTCCCTTACATATTATAACTGTAATAATATTCCCTTCAATCTGGAGAGTTGGGACTCATGGTATGGGTGCCATGCATTATTGCTTTAAAGGGCCTGCATTTGCTCACCCAATCTCACCAATAGTCTCAGTCCCAAGTGTCCAGCTTTATGGCACATCCAGCTGTAATTGTAGATAGGGTCATTCCAGGTTTCATCAGAGACACTGAAGGAATTGAAAAAAAATTCCCTGTTTTTTTGTTTGTTTTTGAAATTCCTTTTTATAGTGGTTTCAGCTGATTCTCGCTGTCATGTTTATGCCAGTGTAGACACACTTGATTCCCTTACACAGACATATCAATGCATAGGATTTAAGATTCTTACTAGTCAGATATATTCCTCTGCGGGAAATATGGGATTTTGAGTCCCTTTCACTGAGGAAGGTCTAGGTCTTGTCTATTCCATAGTTGGTTTTTGGAATGGTTCCTGTGCTTATATCAAACTCTGATTTTATGCATCACCTCACCTCTCCTTCCCCCTTAAGCAGGCATAAGAGAGTTTTCTAAATGTGAGACTCTGTTCTCTTCCCTAACTCAGTTCAAGTGTAGCCATGTTTACAAGATCTTCCTAAATGATACCTTATGATAAGTTTCTTTTTCTGTGTGACTTATTTCTGTTAGATTCATCGTACCTGAATCCTCTCATTTTGCTGCTACTGTTCTTATGACATTGATTTCATGGTTGAGGGGGAAATCCATTGGACATATATACTACAAATTTTTGAACAATTTTTATCTTTCCCGGGAAATTTAAGGTGGACACAAGTTGAAGTTCTTGTAAGCGGTGCAGCCGTAAATTTTTGGGTGCCTGTGTCTTATTGATTTTCAGTTTTCCCTAGGTATATTCCCTACACTGGAATCTCCCTTGGCTCTGTAGCTCTGTTGTTTAATTATATTAGGGAACACAATGCACTCCTCCAGAGTGGCAGTTGGGAATTTACATCCCGCCCAGCAGCATAACAAGGCTCCCTGTTCTCCAGGGCCTGTCTTGCCTTTCTGGTTTTTACAAATTTTGTGGATGTCCCTTTTGACAGGTGGGAAGAGATATTTCTGTGTAGTGCAGATTTTCATTGCCCGCTTGCTTGCTTGGCCAAAAATGGCGTATGCATCTTCTCCTGAATATATTCAGGAGAAAACGCATAGGCAGTTTTTGGCCTGGTGCATCATTGTCAATGATGAGACTCTCTTCCTGTGCTTTCAAGGTGATTCCAAGGTACCTCTTGAAATCTGCTTCCTGCAATTCTGCCTCGCTTTCAAGTCCACCTTGTAGCCTTCCCTCAACAGATTTTTGGACGAGAGATGTCATTTACTACTCTGCCAGTTGGGGAATTGATGTGCCCCTGAGCTCCATTTTTCAATATGATATTTGTGACATGAATATAAGTTCAAATTTTGGTTCAGGACCTATACTGGTGTCCGGTGGGTGGCTGAGACTTTGGTTAATTCTTCTTCCGGCCGGGAAATTAGAGTGACATGTGCCCTTCCAAATGCCTCATGGCTACTCTCTCATTGGTTCTCCCTCTTCCCTTTCATCCTCTGCCAATTTGGCAACCTGTTAGAACCAGGAGGTTAAACGGACTGTCTCTCCAAATTGGGAAATTTATAGTAAAGCAGCAGGAAAGTCAAACCAGAGCACCAGGAGACAGACTATTCGTTGAGTTTTAGAAACTTTTCGTATTCACAGTGGGTCCATTTTCTAGGTTTCCCGTACATCTTATAGCTGTTGTAATATTCCCTTCAACCTGCAGAGCTGGGACCCATGGAATGGGTGCCATGCATTATTGCTTTAAAGGGTCTGCATTTGCCCACCCAATCTCACCAATCCTCTCAGTCCCAACTGTCCAGCCTTATGAGATATCCAGGTGTCATTGTAGATAGGGTCAGTCCAGGTTTCATCAGAGACCCTGAAAGATTTGTAAAGAATATCACTGTTTTTTTGTTTTGTTTTTGAAATTCCTTTTTATATTGGGTTTCAGCTGATTCTCACTGCCATATTTATGCCAGTCTAGACAAACTTGATTCCCTTATGGAGACATATAAATACATAGGTTTTAAGATTCTTACTAGTAAGATATATTACTCTGCGCTGAATATGGGGTTTTGAGTCCCCTTCACTGAGGAAGGTGTAGGTCTTTTCTATTCCGTATTTGGTTTTTGGAACGGTACCTGTACTAATATCAAACTCTGGTTTTATGCATCACCCCACCACTCCTTCCCCCTTAAGCAGGCATAAGGGTGTTTTATAAATAAGAGACTCTCTTCTCTTTCCTAGCTCAGTTCATGTGTAGCCATGTTTACAGAATCTTCATAAGTGATACTTTATGATAAGTTTCTTTTTCTGTGTGACTTATTTCACTTAGAATTATCGTACCTGAATCCACTCATTTTGCTGCCACTGGCCTTATGAAATTGATTTCATGGCTGAGGAATATTCCATTATACGTAAGTACCACAATTTCTTAAACCATTTTTTTTCTTTCCTGGGATATTTAAAGTGTACCCAAGTTGACGTTCCTGTAACCAGTGCATCCCTGAATTTTGGTGTGGATCTGTCTTATTAATCTTCAGTTTTTCCAAGGTATATTCCCTAGACTCGAAGTGCCCTTGGCTCTGTAGCTCTGTTGTTTCCTTGTTTTAGGGAACAGAATGCACTCCTCCAGAGAGGCAGTTGGCAATTTACATCCCGCCCGTCAGCATAACAGTGCTCCCTGTTCTCCAGGGCCTGTCTTGCCTTTCTGGTTTTTACATATTTTGCGGATGTCCCTTTTGACAGGTGGGAAGTGATACTTCTTTGTAGTGCAGATTTGCATTGCCCGCTTGCTTGCTTGGCCAAAAAGGCCGTATGCGTTTTCTCCTGCATATATTCAGGAGAAAACCCATACGCACTTTTTGGCCAAGTGCATCCTTGTCTAAGTTGAGCCCCTCTTCCTGTGCTTTACAGGTGATTCCAACGTACCTCTTGAAATCTGTTTCCTGCTCTTCTGCCTCGATTTCAAGTCTACCTCGTTGCCTTCCCTCAACAGATTTGTGGACAATAGTTGTCCTTTAATTCTTCGCCAGTGTGTGAATTGCTGTGCCCCTGAGCTCCATTTTTCAACTCGTTTTTTTGTGAGCTGAACGCATTTCCAAAATTTTGGTTCAGGACCTATACTGGTTCCCGGTGGGTGGCTGAGACTTTGGTTAAGTCTTCTCCCTGCCGGGAAATTAGAGTGACATGTGCCCGTCCAAATGCCCAACAGCTACTCTCTCATTGGTTCTCCCTCTTCCCTTCCATCATCTGCCAAATTGGCAACCTGTGCGAACCAGGAGGTTAAAGGGGCTGTCTCTCCAAGTTGGGAGATTGATAGTAAAGCAGTTGGAAAGTCAAAGCGGAGCACCAGGAGAGGGACTATTCGTTGAGTTTTAGAAACCTTTCGTATTCACAGTGTGTCCATTCTCTAGGATTCCCGTACATGATATAGCTGTAGTAATATTCCCTTCAACCTGGAGAGTTGGGACACAAGGAATGGGTGCCATGCATTATTGCTTTAAAGGGACTGCATTTGATTACCCAATCTCACCAATCCTCTCAGTCCCAAGTGTACCGCCTTATGCCATATCCAGCTGTAATTGTAGTTAGGGTCATTCCAGGTTTCGTCATAGACCCTGAAGGAATTGTAAAGAATTTCCCTGTTTTTTAGTTTTTTTTATGAAATTATTTATAGTGGGTTTGAGCTGATTCTCGCTGCCATGTTTATGACAGACAAGACACACTTGATTCACTTACCCAGACATATCAGTACATAGGTTTTAAAATTCTTACTAGTCAGATATATTCCTCTGCTGGAAATATGGGGCTTTGGGTACCTTTCACTGAGGAAGGTGTAGGTCTTGTCTATTCCATAGTTGGTTTTTGGAACGGTACCTGTGCTTTTATCAAACTCTGTTTTTATGCATCACCCCACCTCTCCTTCCCCCTTAAGCAGGCATAAGAGTGTTATCTAAATGTGAGACTCTGTTCTCTATCCTAACTCAGTTCATATGTACCCATGTTTACAGGATCTTCATAAGTGATACCTTATGATAAGTTTCTTTTTCTGTGTTACTTATTTCACTTAGAATCATCGTACCTGAATCCACTCATTTTGCTGCTACTGGTCTTATGACATTGATTTTATGGCTGAGGGATATTCCATCGTACGTAAGTACCACAATTTTTTGAAATATTTTTATATTTCCTGGGATATTTAAAGTGGACCCAAGTTGAGATTCTTGTGAGCAGTGCTGCTCTAAATTTCTGGGTGGCTCTATCTTATTGATTTTCAGTTTTCTCAAGGTATATTCCCTAGACTGGAAGTGCCCTTGGATCTGTAGCTCTATTTTTTACTTGTTTTAGGGAACACAATGCACTCCTCTAGTGAGGCAGTTGGCAATTTACATCCCGCCCATCAGCATAACAAGCCTCTACAGTTCTCCAGGGCCTGTCTTGCCTTCCTGGTTTTACACATATTGTGGCTGTCCCTTTTGACCATTGAAAAGTGATACTTCTTTTTAGTGCAGATTTGCATTGCCTGCTTGCTTGCCTGGCGAAAAACGGCGTATGTGTTTTCTCCTGAATATATTCAGGAGAAAATGCATATGCACTTTTTGGCCAAGTGCATCATTCTCGAAGTTGTGCCCCTCTTCCAGTGCTTTACGGGAGATTCCTACGTAGCTCTTGAAATCTGTTTCCTGCTATTCTGCCTCGCTTTCAAGTCTGCCTCGTTGCCTTCCCTCAACAGATTTTTGGATGAGAGTTGTCCTTTATCACTCTGCTAGTTTGTGAATTCCTGTCCCCTGAGCTCCACGTATCAACTCGTTTTTTGTGAGCTGAACACAAGTCCAAAATTATGGTTCAGGACCTATACTGGTTCCTGGTGGGTGGCTGACACTTTGGTTAATTCTTCTTCCTGCCGGGAAATTAGAGTGACATATGCCCGTCCAAATGCCAAACAACTACTCTCTCATTGGTTCTCCCTCTTCCCTTCCATCCTCTGCCATATTGGCAACCTGTGGGAACCAGGAGGTAAAAGGGTCTGTCTCTCCAAGTTTGGAGATTGATAGTAAAGCAGTTGGAAAGACAAAGCAGAGCACCAGGAGAGGGTCTAATAGTTGAGTTTTAGAAACCATTTGTATTCACAGTGTGTCCATTCTCTAGGTTTCCCGTACATGTTATAGCTGTAGTAATATTCCCTTCAACCTGGAGAGTTGGGACCCATGGAATGGGTGCCATGCATCATTGCTTTAAAGGGTCTGCATTTGCTCACCCTATCTCACCAATCCTCTCAGTCCAAAGTGTCCAGCCTTATACCACGTCCAGCTGTCATTGTAGATAGTGTCATTGCAGCTTTTGTCAGAGACCCTGAAGAAATTGTAAGGAATTTCCCTGTTGTTTGTTTTGTTTATGAAATTCCTTTTTATAGTGGGTTTGGGCTGATTCTCGCTGCCATGTTTATGCCTGTCTAGACACACTTGATTCCCTTACGGAGACATATCAATATATAGGTTTTAAGATTATTACTAGTCAGATATATTCCTCTGTGTGAAATATGGGGTTTTGAGTCGCTTTTACTGAGGAAGGTGTAGGTCTTGTCTATTCCATAGTTGGTTTTTGGAACGGAACCTGTGCTTATATCAAACTCTGGTTTTTTGCATCACCCCACCTCTCCTTCCCCCTTAACAGGCATAAGAGTGTTTTTTAAATGTGAGACTCTGTTCTCTTTCCTAACTCCTTTCATGTGTAGCAATGTTTACAGGATCTTCATAAGTGATGTCTTATGATAAGTTTCTTTTTCTGTGTGACTTATTTCACTTAGAATCATCGTACCTGAATCCACTCACTTTGCTGCTACTGGTCTTATGACATTGATTTCATGGCTGAGGGATATTCCATCGTACGTAAGTAGCACAATTTTTTGAAACATTTTTATATTTCCTGGGATATTTAAGGTGTACCCAAGTTGAGGTTCTTGAAAGCAGTGCAGCCCTAAATTTGTGGGTGGCTCTCTCTTATTGATTTTCAGTTTTCCCATGGTATATTCCCTAGACTGGAAATGCTCTTTGCTCTGTAGCTCTGTTGTTTACTTGTTTTAGGGAACACAGTGTACTCCTCCAATGAGGAAGTTGGCAGTTTACATCCCGCCCATCAGCATAACAAGGCTCCCTTTTCTCCAGGGCCTGTCTTGCCTTTCTGGTTTTTACACATTTTGTGGATGTCCCTTTTGACTGGTGGGAAGTGATACTTCTTTGTAGTGTAGATTTGCATTGCCTGCTTGCTTGCTTGGCCAAAAAGAGCGTATGCCTTTTCTCCTGAATATATTCAGGAAAAAACGCATACTCCCTTTTTGGCCAAGTGCATCATTGTCGAAGCTGTGCCCCTCTTCCTGTGCTTTACAGGCGATTCCAACTTACCTCTTGAAATCTGTTTCCTGCTATTCTGCCTCGCTTTCAAGTCCGCCTTGTAGCCTTCCCTCAACAGATTTTTGGACGATAGTTGTCCTTTATTACTCTGCCATTTTGTGTATTGCTGTGCCCCTGAGCTCCATTTTTCAACTCGTTTTTTGTGAGCTGAACGCAAGTCCAAAATTTTGGTTCAGGATCTATACTTGTTCTCGGTGGGTGGCTGAGACTTTGGTTAATTATTTTCCCTGCCGGGAAATTACAATGACATGTACCCATCCAAATGCCTAACAGTTACTCTCTCATTGGTTCTCCCTATTCCCTTTCACCCTCTGCCAAACTGGCAACTTGTTCGAAACAGTAGGTTAATGGGTTGTCTCTCCAAGTTGGGAGATTGATAGTAGAGCAGTTGGAAAGTCACACCAGAGCCCAAGGAGAGGGACTATTCGTTGAGGTTTGGAAACCTTTCGTATTCACAGTGTGTCCATTCTCTCGGTTTCCCTTACATGTTATAGCTGTAATAATATTCCTTTCAATCTGGAGAGTTGGGACTCATGGAATGGGTGCCATGCATTATTGCTTTAAAGGGCCTGCATTTGCTCACCCAATCTCACCAATACTCTCAGTCCAATGTGTCCAGCTTTATGCCACTTCCAGCTGTAATTGTAGATAGGGTCATTGCAGGTTTCATCAGAGACACTGAAGGAATTGTAAAAAATTTCCCTGTTTTTTTGTTTGTTTTTGAAATTCCTTTTTATAGTGGGTTTCAGCTGATTCTCGCTGCCATGTTTATGCCAGTGTAGACACACTTGATTCCCTTACACAGACATATCAATGCATAGGTTTTAAGATTCTTACTAGTCCGATATATTCCTCTGCGGGAAATATGGGATTTTGAGTCCCTTTCACTGAGGAAGGTCTAGGTCTTGTCTATTCCATAGTTGGTTTTAGGAATGGTACCTGTGCTTATATCAAACTCTGATTTTATGCATCACCCCACCTCTCCTTTCCCCTTAAGCAGTCATAAGAGAGTTTTCTAAATGTGAGACTCTGTTCTCTTCCCTAACTCAGTTCAATTGTAGCCATGTTTACAAGATCTTCCTAAATGATATCTTATGATAAGTTTCTTTTTCTGTGTGACTTATTTCGGTTAGAATCATCGTACCTGAATCCTCTCATTTTGCTGCTACTGGTCTTATGACATTGATTTCATGGTTGAGGGAAAATCCATTGGACATAAGTACTAGAAATTTTTGAACAATTTTTATCTTTCCCGGGAAATTTAAGGTGGACACAAGTTGAGGTTCTTGTAAGCGGTGCAGCCGTAAATTTTTGGGTGCCTGTGTCTTATTGATTTTCACTTTTCCCAAGGTATATTCCCTACACTGGAAGCTCCCTTGGCTCTGTAGCTCTGTTGTTTAATTATTTTACGGAACACAATGCACTCCTCCAGAGTGGCAGTTGGGAATTTACATCCCGCCCAGCAGCATAACAAGGCTCCCTGTTCTCCAGGGCCTGTCTTGCCTTTCTGGTTTTTACACATTTTGTGGATGTCCCTTTGACAGGTGGGAAGAGATATTTCTGTTTAGTGCAGATTTGAATTGCCCACTTGCTTGCTTGGCCAAAAAGGGTGTATGCATCTTCTCCTGAATATATTCAGGAGAAAACGCATAGGCAGTTTTTGGCCTGGTGCATCATTGTCAGTGATGAGACCCTCTTCCTGTGCTTTCAAGGTGATTCCAACGTACCTCTTGAAATCTATTTCCTGCTATTCTGCCTCGCTTTCAAGTCCACCTCGTAGCCTTCCCTCAACAGATTTTTGGACGAGAGATGTCCTTTACTACTCTGCCAGTTGGGGAATGGCTGTGCCCCTGAGCTCCATTTTTCAGTATGTTATTTGTGACCTGAATACAAGTCCAAATTTTGGTTCAGGACATATACTGGTATCCTGTGGGTGGCTGAGACTTTGGTTAATTCTTCTTCCGGCCGGGAAATTAGAGTGACATGTGCCCGTCCAAATGCCTCATGGCTACTCTCTCATTGGTTCTCCCTCTTCCCTTTCATCCTCTGCCAATTTGGCAACCTGTTAGAACCAGGAGGTTAAACGGTCTGTCTCTCCAAGTTGGGTGATTTATAGTAAAGCAGTTGGAAAGTCAAACCAGAGCACCAGGAGACAGACTATTCGTTGAGTTTTAGAAACCTTTCGTATTCACAGTGGGTCCATTCTCTTGGTTTCCCGTACATGTTATAGCTGTTGTAATATTCCCTTCAACCTGCAGAGTTGGGACCCATGGAATGGGTGCCATGCATTATTGCTTTAAAGGGTCTGCATTTGCCCACCCAATCTCACCAATCCTGTCAGTCCCAAGTGTCCTGCCTTATGAGATATCCAGGTGTCATTGTAGATAGGGTCAGTCCAGGTTTCATCAGAGACCCTGAAGGATTTGAAAAGAATATCACTGTTTTTTTGTTTTGTTTTTGAAATTCCTTTTTATATTGGGTTTGAGCTGATTCTCACTGCCATGTTTATGCCAGTCTAGACACACTTGATTCCCTTATGGAGACATATAAATGCATAGGTTTTAAGATTCTTACTAGTAAGATATATTACTCTGCGCTGAATATGGGGTTTTGAGTCCCTTTCACTGAGGAAGGTGTAGGTCTTTTCTATCCGTATTTGGTTTTTGGAACGGTTCCTGTACTAATATCAAACTCTGGTTTTATGCATCACCCCACCTCTCCTTCCCCCTTAAGCAGGCATAAGGGTGTTTTATAAATATGAGACTCTCTTCTCTTTCCTAGCTCAGTTCATGTGTAGCCATGTTTACAGGATCTTCATAAGTGTTACCTTATGATAAGTTTCTTTTTCTGTGTGACTTATTTCACTTAGAATTATCGTACCTCAATCCACTCATTTTGCTGCCACTGGCCTTATGACATTGATTTCATGGCTGAGGAATATTCCATTATATGTAAGTAAAACAATTTCTTAAACCATTTTTTTTTCCTGGGATATTTAAAGTGTACCCAAGTTGAGGTTCTTGTAACCAGTGCATCCCTGAATTTTGGTGTGGATCTCTCTTATTGATATTCAGTTTTCCCAGGGTATATTCCCTAGACTCGAAGTGCCCTTGGCTCTGTAGCTCTGGTGTTTACTTGTTTTAGGGAACAGAATGCACTCCTCCAGAGAGGCAGTTGGCAATTTACATCTGGCCCATCAGCATAACAGTGCTCCCTGTTCTCCAGGGCCTGTCTTGCCTTTCTGGTTTTTACACATTTTGCGGATGTCCCTTTTGACTGGTGTGAAGTGATACTTCTTTGTAGTGCAGATTTGCATTGCCCGCTTTCTTGCTTGGCCGAAAAGGCCATATGCGTTTTCTCCTGAATATATTCACGTGAAAACCCATACACTCTTTAAGGCCATTTCCATAATTTCAAAGTTGTGATGCTTTACCTGTGTTTAAAGGTGATTCCAGTGTACCTGTTGAAATCTGTTTCATGCCATTCTGCCTAATTTTCTATTCCACCTCGTGGCTTTCCCTCAACAGATTTTTGGAAGAGAGTAGTCCTTTGTAACTCTGCAGGTTAGTGAATTGCTGTGGCCTTGAGCTCCATTTTTCAACTCGCGTTTTTGTGAGCTGACCGCAAATCCACAATTTTGCTTCAGCACCTATACTTGTTCTGGCGGGGCAGGCTGAGACTTTGGTTAATTCCTCTTCGTGATGCAAAATTAGAGTGACATGTGGCCTTCCAAATGCCTACAGCTACTCTCTCATTGGTTCTCTCTCTTCCCTTATATCCTCTGCACAATTTGTCCACTGTGCGAATTAGGAAGTTATAGGGGCTGACTCTCCAAGTTGGGAGATTGAGAGTAAAGCATTTGGAATGTCAAACTGGAGCACAAGGAGAGAAAAATGTAGTAGAGTTTTAGAAACCTTTCACCATCAGAGTGTTTCCAGTCTCTACGTTCCCATACATGTTATAACTGTAGTGATATTTCTTTCTACCTGGAGAGTTGGGAACCATGGAATGGGTGGCAGGCATTATTGCTTTAAAGGATCTGCATTTTTTGACCCAATCTCACCAATCCTCTCAGTCTCAAGTGACCAGCCTTATGCTACATCCAGCTGTCATTGTAGATAGTGTCATTCCAGGTTTCATCAGAACCCCTGAAGGAATTGTGTAAGAATTTTACAGTTTTTATGTTTTGTTTTGAAATTCATTTTTATAGTGGGTTTCAGCTGATTCTCACTGCCATGTTTATGTCATTCTAGACACACTTGGTTCCCTTACGGAGACATATGAATACATAGGTTTTAAAATTCTTACTAGTCAGATATATTTCTCTGTGGGGAATAGGGATGTTGATTTCCGTTCACTAAGGAAGGAGTAGGGCTTGTCTCTTCTGTTTTTGGATTATGGAACGGTTTCTCTTCTAATATCAAACTTTTGTTTTCTGCATTTCCCCACCTCTCTTTCCCCTTAAGCAAGCATAAGAGTTTTTTTCTAAATCTGAGAATCTGTTCTCTTCCCTAATTCACTTCATATGTAGCCATGTTTACATTCACTTCATAAGTGATATCTTTTGTCAGAATGCCCCATGGTTCTTGTCATAATAATGCTCCATGACCCCTGTCATCACAATGCTCCATGCCCTGGTTATCACAATGCTCGATGTCCCTTGTCATCACAATTCTCCACGTCATTGTCATCACAATGCTACATGACACTTCTCATCACAATGTTACATACTCTTTTCATCACAATTACACATGCACTTGTCATTGCAATGTTTCATGCACTTATCATCACAATGCTCCATGCTCTTGTCATCACAGTGCTTCATGCCCTTGTCATCACAATGCTACATGACCCCTCTTATCACAATGCTCCCTGACACCTGTCATCACAATGCTTCATGCTCCTTGTGCTTACAGTGCTCGATGATCCTCGACATCACAATTACCCAAGGACTTCTCATCACAATGCTCCACGGTTTTGCCATCACCATGCTCCATGCCTTGTCATCTCAAAGCTCAATGTCCCTTGTCCTCACAATTCTCCACGTCCTTGTCATTACAATTCTCCATGGCACTTCACATCACAATGTTATATGCACTTGTCATCACAATACTCCATGCACTTGTCATCGCGATGCTCCATGATGTCTGTCATAGGAAGCTCCATGTGCTTTTCATCACAATGTTTCACGACATGGACATTAAAATTATCAATGGCCCTTGATATCACAATGCTCCATGCCCTTGTCATCACAGTGCTCCTTTATTTTGTCACAACATTCCTCCATGACACATGACATCACAATGCTCCTTGATATTGTCATCAAACTGGAACATGACATATTTCATCACAATGTTCCCTGACATCATTCTTCACAATAATCCATGACCTTGTCATCACAGTGCTCCATGTCCTTGTTGTCACAACGTGCCATGCCCAATCTTATCACAATAATCCATGAAAATATTCAGAGCAATGCTCCATGCCACTCTTCATCACAATGCTCCATGAACGCTGTCATCACAAAGCACCATGCCCATCATCATAATGCTTCATTTCATTGTCATCACAATGAAATCAAAATGCTCCATGACCTCTGTCAACACAATGCTCCAAACCCTTGTGATCACAATGTTCCATAACACTTGTCATCACAATGCCCCATGACGCTGGTCATCACAATTATCCATGGTCTTCTCATCACAATGCACCATGATTTTTGTCATCACAATGCTCAATACACTTGCTGTCACAATGCTCGCTGACTATTGCCATCAGTATGCACCTTGAACTCTTTCATGACAAGGCTCCATGCCTTTTTCATCACAATGATCCATGCCCTTTTCAACACAATGCTCCAAGACCCCTGTGTTCACAGTGGTCCTTGCACTTGTCATCACAAAGCTCCATGACGCATGTCATCAGAATGCTCCATGGCCTTCTCATCATAATGTTCCATACCCTTGTCATCACAATGCTCCAAGACTACTGTGATCACAATGTTCCCTGCTCCTTTTCATCAGATGCTCCATGAGACTAGTAATCACAATGTCCCATGGTCTTCACATCACAGTGCTCCAGGACGTTGTCATCACAGTGCTCCATTCCCTTGTCATCACAATACTCCATGACCCCTGTCATCACAATACTCCATGAACATTTTCAGCCCAATGCTCCATGAAACTTCTCATCACAATGATGCATGCCCTTGTCGTCCCAATGCTCCATGACCCCTGTATTCAAAATGCTCCGTGACGCTTGGCATCACAGTGCTCCATGACAGCTGTCATCACAATGCTCCATTCCTTTGTCAGCAAAATGCTACATGACCTTATCATTACAATGCTCTATGTGCTTGTCATCACAATACTCCATTACTATTGCCATGAGAATCCTCCATGAACCTTGGCATCACATTGCTTCATGCCCTTTTCTTCACAATGCTCCATGCTCCTTGAAATTGAAATTAGCTAAGACCTCTGTCATCACAATGCTCCAAACCCTTGTGATCACAATGTACCATAACACTTGTCATCACAACGCTCAATGATGTGTGTCATCACAATACTCCATGCCCTTTTCATCACAATGATCCATGACCTTGTCATCACAGTTCTCAATATACTTGTCATCACAATGCTCCCTGAAACTATTCGTCAGAATGCTCCTTGAACCCTGTCACGAAAAGGCTCCATGCCTTTTTCATCACAATGCCCCATGCCGTTTTCATCACAATGCTACATGCCATTGTAATCAAAATACTCCATAAGCTTGTCATCAGAATGCTCCATGACATTTGTCATCACAATTCTCCATGAACTTGTCAGCACAATGCTCCTTGACCCTTGTCATGACAATGCTCCTTGACCCTTGTCATCACAATGCTCCACTACCTTTGTCATCAGAATCCTCCATGACACTTGGCATCACAATGCTCCATGCCATTGTCATCACAATGGGCCATTACATATGTCATCACAATGCTCCCTGACACCTGTGTTCACAATATTGCATGAACTGGTCATCACAATGCATCATGCACTAGTCATAACAATGTGCCATTCCGACTGTCATCGCAATAATCCATGAAATTTATTAGACCAATGTTCCATGCCCTTGTCATCACAATGATCCATGCCCATGTTATCACAATGCTCCATGACACCTGTATTCACAATGCTCCGTGACTCCAGTCATCACAATGCTTCATGACCTTTGACATCACAATGGTCCATGCCCTCATCATCAACAGACTCTGTGACCTTTTTAACCACAATGATCCATGAACTTTTCATCACAATGCTCTTTGACCCTTGTCATCAAATTGCTCTATGCCTTTCTCAGCACAATCCTCCGTGAACCTTCTCATCACAATGCTCCATGCACTTCTCATCAAAATGCTCTCTCACCACTGATATCACAATGGTACATCACTATTCGTCACAATACTCCCTCACCCCTGTCATCACAATGTTCTATGACACCTGTCATGCCAATGGTACATGCACTTATCATCACAATATTCGATGACCGCTGACATCACAAAGTTCCATAACCCCTATCATCAAAATGCTCCATGAACCTTTCCATCAAAATGCTCAATGACCCGTGACATCACAATGTTCCATAACCCCTCTCATCAAAATGTTCCATGACACTTTTCATCATATTGCTCCATGACACTGTCATCACAATGCTCCCTGCCCTTCTCATCACAATGCACAGTGACCTTGCCATCAAAATGCTCCATGACTTTGTCATCACAAAAATCCATGACACTTGGCATCAAAATGCTCCATGTCATTGTCATCACATTGCTCCATGAACGCTCTCATCACATTGCTCCAGTATCATGTCATCACAAAGCTCCATGACATATGTCATCAGAATGCTCCATGGCCTTCTCATCACAATGCTCCATGCCCTTGCCATCACAATGCTCCATTACGCCTGACATAACAATGCTCCATGACCCCTGCCATCACGATGTTCCATGGCCTTGTCATCAAAAGGCTCCATGACCCTGGTCATCACAATGCTCCAAGACACCTGTAATCACAATGCTACATGCCCTCATCATCACAAAGCTCCATGCCGCATGTCATCAGAATGCTCCATGGCATTCTCATCACAGTGCCCCATGCCCTTGCCATCACAATGCTCCATTACCCCTGTCATAACAATGCTCCATGAACACTGCCATCACAATGCACCATGCCCATCATCATAATGCTTCATGCTATTGTCATCACAGTGAAATCAAAATGCTCCATGACCTCTGTCATAACAATGGCCAAACTCTTGTGATCACATTATTCCATAACACTTGTCATTGCAGTGCCCCATGACACTCGTCATCACAATTATCCATGGACTTCTCATCACAATGTTCCATGACCTTTGTCATCACAATGCTCAATATACTTGTCATCAAAATGCTCCCTGACACTTGTTGTCTGTATGCTCCTTGAACCCTGTCATGACAAGGCTCCATGCCTGTTTCATCACAATGATGCATGCCCTTTTCATCACAATGCTCCAAGACCCCTGTAATCACAATGCTCCATGCCCTTGTCATCACAAAGCTCAATGATGCATGTCATCAGAATGCTCCTTGGCCTTCTCATCACAGTGCTCCATGCCCTTGTCATCGCAGTGTTCCAAGACCCCTGTAATCACAATGCTCCATGCCCCTTTTCATCTGTATGCTCCATGAGACTTGTCATCACAAGGCTCCATGGTTTTCTCATCACAGTGCTCCAGGCCCTTGTCATCACAATGCTTTACGACCTTGTCATGAAAATTCTCAATGGCCCTTGTCATCATAATGCTCCAAGCCCTAGTCATCACAATGCTCCATTATATTTGTCATCACAATCCTCCATTACATTTGACATCACAATGATCCATGCCATTGTCATCACAATGGACCATGACATATGTCATCACAATACTCCCTGACACCTCTCTTCACAATACTCCATGACCTTCTCATCACAATGCCCCATGCTCTTTTCATCACAATGCACCATGCCCACTGTCATCACAATAATCTATGAAACATGTCAGACCAATGCTCCATACCCCTGTCATCACAATGCTCCATGCACTTGTCATCACATTGCTCCATTACCCCTGTCATCACAATGCTCCGTGACTCCAGTCATCACAATGCTTCATAAACTTTATAATCACTGTGGTCCATGCCCGCGTCATCACAAGGCCCCATGAACTTTGTAACCACAATGCTTCATGAACGTTTCATCACAATGCTCCATGACCCTTGTCATCACAATGCTCCATGCCTTTGTCAGAACAATAATCCTTGACCCTTCTCATCACAATGTGCCATGTGCTTTTCATCACAAAGTTCCACAACCTTGTCATCGCAATGCTCCATAAACCTTGTAATCACAATGCTCCCTGCACTTCTCATCAAAATTCTCTCTCACCAGAGATATCACAATGTTCCATCACTAGTCATTGCAATACTCCCTCACCCCTGTAATCACAAGTTTCCATGACCCCTGTCATCACAATGCTACATCCCCTTATCATCACAATGTTCCATGACCCCTGACATCACAATGTTCCATAACCCCTTTCATCAAAATGCTCCATGACCCTTTACATCCCAAAGCTCCATGACCCCTGGCATCAAAATGTTATATAACCCCTCTCATCAAATGTTCCATTACACTTTTCATCAAACTGCTGCATGACCCTGTCATCAATATGCTCCCTGCCCTTCTAATCACAATGCACCACACCCTTGTCATCAAAATGTTCCATGACATTTGTCATCAAAATGCTCCATGACATTTGTCATCACAAAGCTCCATGACCCTTGGCATCACAATGCTCCATGAACACTCTCATCACATTGCTCCATGCCCTTGTCATCACAAAGCTCCATGACACTTGTCATCACTATGTTCGATGCCCTTCTCATCACAATGCTCCATGTCCTTGCCATTACAGTCCTCCATGACCCATGTATCACCGTGTTCCATGCACTATTCATCACAATGCTCCATGCCCACTCTCATCACAATAACCAAT
Organism: Mesoplodon bidens; assembly: GCF_964165515.1. Lineage (NCBI taxonomy): Eukaryota > Metazoa > Chordata > Mammalia > Artiodactyla > Ziphiidae > Mesoplodon > Mesoplodon bidens. The sequence continues at coordinate 263,851 of NW_027672312.1, read as the reverse complement.
GAAACATTTCATACCAATGATCCATGCCCTTCTCATCACAATGCTCCATTACTTCTGTCATAACAATGCTCCATGACCACTGCCATCAGAATATTCCACGGACTTGACATCACAAGGCTCCATGACGCTTGTCATCACAATGCTCCAAGAACCCTGTAATCACAGTGCTCCATACCCTTGTCATCACAGAGCTCCATGACACATGTCATCAGAATGTTCCATGGCCTTCTCATCATAATGCTCCATGCCATTGTCATCACAGTGCTCCAAGACACCTATAATCACAAATCTCCATGCCCGTTTTCATCTCAATGCTCCATGAACCCTGTCATCACAATGCACCATGCCCGTCATCCTAATGCTTCAGGTCGTTTTCATCACAGTGAAATCACAATGCTCCATGACCTCTGTCATCACAATGCTCCAAACCCTTGTGATCAGAGTGTTGCATAACACTTATCAACACAACACCCCATGACGCTCATCATCACAATTATCCATGGTCTTCTCATCACAATGCTCCATGACCTTTGTCATCACAATGCTCAATACACTTTTCAGCACAATGTTCCCTGACCCTTGTCGTCAGTATGCTCCCTGAACCCTGTCATGCGAAGGCTCCATGCCTTTTTCACCATAATGATCCATGCCCTTTTCATCACAATGCTCAAAGACCCCTGTAATCACGATGCTCCATGCCCTTCTCATCACAAAGCTCCATGACGCATGTCATCAGAATGCTCCATGTCCTTCTCATCACAATTATCCATTCCCTTGTCATCACAATGCTCCATGAGACTTGTCATCATAAGTTTCCATGGTCTCCTTGTCAGATTGCGCCATTCCCTTGTCATCACAATGCTCCATGACCCCTGTCATCAAAATACTCAAAGAACATTTTCAGCCCAATGCTCCATGACCACTGTCATCACAACGCTCAATGACCCCTGACAACACAATGATCCCGGACTCTTGTCATCAAAATGCTCCATTCCCTTGTCGTCACAATGCTCCATGAACATTTTCATCCCAATGCTCCATGACACTTGTCATCACAGTGATCCATGCCCTTGTCATCCCAATGCTCCATGACCCCTCTAATCACAATGCTCTGTGATGATTGTCATCACAGTGCTCCATGACCCTTATCATCACAATGCTCCATGCTTGTGTCAGCAAAAAGCTATATCACCTTGTCATCAAAATGCTCCATGCGCTTGGCATCACAATACTCCATTACCATTTTCATCACAATCCTCCATGAACCTTGGGATCACATTGCTTCATGACTTTGTCATCAAAATGTTCCATGCTCCTTGAAATCAAATTGGTCCATGACCTCTGTCATCACAATGCTCCAAACCATTGTGATCACAATGTTCCATAACACTTGTCATCACAACGCTCCATGATGCCTGTCATGACAATACTCCATGCTCTTGTCATCACCATGGTCCATGACCTTTGTCATCACCATTCTCAATACACTTGTCATCACAATGCTCTCTGACACTTGTCGTCAGAATGCTCCTTGAAACCTGTCATGAAAAGGCTCCATGCCTTTTTCATCAGAATGCTCCATGCCCTTTTCATCACAACACTCCATGTCATTGTCATCACAATACTCCACAAGATTGTCATCAGAATGTTCCATGAACCTTGTCATCACAATGCTCCATGACCCCTGTCATCACAATGCTGCCTAACCCTTCTCTTTACAGTGTTCCATGACGCTCGTCATCACAATTATCCATGTTCTTCTCATCAAAATGCTCCACGGCCTTGCCATTAAAATCCTCCATGCTCTGGTCATCACAGTGCCCCATGACCCCTTTAATCATAGTGCTCCATGCCTTGTCCTCACAAAGCTCCATGACGTATGTCATCAGAATGCTCTATGCCCCTTTTCATCTCAATGCTCCATGAACCCTGTCATCAAAATTCACCATGCCTATCATCATAATGCTTCAGTCTATTGTCATCACAATGAAATCAAAATGCTCCATGACCTCTGTCATCACAATGTTCCAAATACTTGTGATCAAAATATTCCATAACACTTATCATCACAACACCACATGATGCTCGTAATCACAATTATCCATGGTCTTCTCATCACAATGCTCCATGACTTTGTCATCACAATGCTCAATACCCTTGTCATCACAATGCTCCCTGACACGTCTCGTCAGTATGCTTCTTGAACCCTGTCATGACAAGGTTCCATGCCTTTTTCATCACAATGCCCCATGCTGTTTTCATCACAATGCTCCATGCCATTGTCATCAAAATACTCCACAAGCTCGTCATCAGAATGCTCCATGACCCTTGTCATCACAATTCCCCGAACACTTGTCATCAAAATGCTCCATTACCTTTGTCATCACAATCCTCAATGACACTTGTCATCACAATGCTCCATACCATTGTCATCGCAATGGACCATGACATATGTCATCACAATGCTCCCTGACAACTGTCTTCACAATACTCCATGATATTCTAATCTCAATGCTCAATGCCATGTCATCACAATGGTCTATGACCCCTGTCATCACAATGCTCCGGACTCCAGTCATCACAATGCTTCATGACCTTTGTCATCACAATGGTCCATGACTTCGTCATCACAAGGATCTGTGACCATTGTCACCACATTGCTCCATGAACATTTCATCACAATGCTCGGTGAACCTTGTCATCACCATGCTCCATGCCTTTGTCAGCACAATAATCCATGACCCATGGCATCACCATGTGCCATGCACTTGTCATCACAATGCTCCACATCGTTGTCATCACAATGCTCCCTAAACCTTGTCACCACAATGCTCCATGCGTTTGTCAGCACAATGCTCCATTACCCATATCATAACAATTCGCAATGCGTTTGTCATCACAATGCTCCACAACCTTGTTATCCCAATGCTCCATGCACTTATCATGAAAATGCTCTCTCACCACTGATATCACAATGTTCCATCACTAATCATCACAATACCCCCTCACCCCTGTCATCACAATGTTCCATGACCCGTGTCACAACAATGCTACATGCACTTATCATCAAAATGCTCCATGCCCCTGACATCACAATATTCCATAACCACTGTCATGACAATATTCCTTGACCCTTTTCATCCAATAGCTCCATGACCCTGTCATCACAATGCTCCCTGCACTTCTCATCACAATGCTCAATGCCACTGTCATCACAAAGCTACTTGAAACCTCTCATCATATTGCTCCATGACGTTGTCATCACAGAGCTCCATGACGCTTGTCATCACAATGCTCGATGCCCTTCTCATCACAATGTTCCATGCCCTTGTCATTGCAATCCTCCATGACACATGTCTCACTGTGTTCCGTGCCCTTGTCACCACAATGCTCCATACCCACTCTCATCACAATAATCCATGAAACTTGTCAGACCAATGCTCCAACACCTTCTCATCACAATGCTCCATTACCCCTGTCATAAATGTGCTCCATGACCCCTGCCATCACAATGTTCCACGGCCTTGCCATCACAAGGCTCCATGACCTTTGTCATCACAGTGCTCCAAGACCCCTCTAATCACAATGCTCCATGCTCCTTTTCATCTCAATTCTCCATGAACCCTGTCATCACAATGCACCATGCCCATCATCCTAATGCTTCATGCTATTGTCATCACAATGAAATAAATTCTCCATTTCCTCTGTCTTAACAATGCTCCAAACACTTGTGATCACAATATTCCATAACACTTGTCATCACAACGCCCCATGACGCTTGTCATCACAATTATCCACGGACTTCTAATCACAATGCTCCATGACATTTGTCTTCACAATTTTCAATACACTTGTCATCACAATGCTCCCTGACACTTGTCGTCAGTATGCTCAAAGAACCCTGTCATGACAAGTCTCCATGCCTTTTTCATCACAATGATCCATGTCCTTTTCATCACAATGCTCCATGCCACTGTCATTACAATACTCCACAAACTTGTCATCAGAATGCTCCGTGATTCTTTTCATCACAATCATCCATGATGCCTGTCATCACAATGCTCCATGACACCTGTCATCACAATGCTCCATGCCCCTAGTCATTACAGTGCTCCATGATGCTCGTCATCACAATTATCCATGGTCTTCTCATCACAGTGCTCCACGGTCTTGCCATCACAATGCTCCATGACTTGGTCATCACAATGCTCCATGTCCCTTGTCATCACAATTCTCCACGTCCTTGTCATCACAATGCTCCATGACAGTTCTCATCACAATGTTACATGCTCTTGTCATCACAATTCTCCATGCACTTGTCATCGCAATGCCCCATGAACCCTGTCATAGCAAGCTCCATGCCTTTGTCATCACAATGCTTCACGAACTTTTCATCAAAATTCTCAATTCCCGTTGTCATCACAGTGCTACATTGCCTTGTCATCACAATGTTCCAAGCCCTTGTCATCACAATGCTCCATTACCTTTGTCATCACAATCCTCCATAACACTTGGCATCACAATGCTCCATGCCATTTTCATCACAATGGACCATGAAATATGTCATCACAAAGCTCCCTGATACCTGTCTTCACAATACTCCTTGACCTTGTCTTCACAATTCTCTATGCCCTTGTCATCACAGTGTGCCATGCCCACTGTCAACACAATTATCCATGAAACTTGTCAGACCAATGCTCCATGCCCCTGTCATCACAAAGCTCCATGCCCTCGTCATCACAATGCTCCATGACCCCAGTCATCATAATGCTCTGTGACTCCAGTCATCACAAGGCTTCATGACCTGTGTCATCACAATGGTCCATGCCCTCATCATCACAAGGCTCTATGAAATTTGTCACCACAATTCTCCATGAACTTTTCATCACTATGCTCCGTGACACTTGTCATCACAATGCTCCGTGCCTATGTCAACTCAATGCTCCATGACCCTTGTCATCACAAAGCTCCATGCGCTTGCCAGCACTGTGCTCCGCGATACATGTCATCACAATGCGCCATGAGCTTGTCATCACAATGCTCCACAACATTGTCATCAGAATGCTCCATAAACCTTGTCATCACAATGCTCCATGCACTTCTTATCAAAATGCACTCTCACCACTGATATCAACATGTTCCCTCACTACTCATCACAATACACCCACTGCCCTGTCATCACAATGTTCCATAACACCTGTCATGAAAATGTTCCATGACCCCTGACATCTCAATGTTCCATAACCCCTGTCATCAAAATGTTCCATGACACTTTTCTTCCAATTGCTCCATGAACCTGTCATTACAGTACTCCCTGCCCTACAGAACAGAATGCACCACACACTTGTCATCACAAAGCTCCATGACCCTTGGCATCGCAATGCTTCATACCATTGTCATCACAATGCTCCATAAAAACGCTCATCACATTGTTCTATGCCCTTGTCATCACAGGCTCCATGATGTTTTTCATCACAATGTTCGATGCAATTCTTATCACAATGCTCCATGCCTTTGTCATTACAATCCTCCATGACCCATGTATCACAGTGTTCCATGTCCTTGTCATCACAATGCTCCTTTCCTCCTCTCATCAGAATAATCCATGAAGCATTTCAGACCAATGCTCCATGGCCTTGTCATCACAATGCTCCATTACCCCTGTCATAACAATGCTCCGTGACCCCTGCCATCACAATATTCCACAGCCTTGTCATCTCAAGGCTCCATGACCCTTGTCATCACAATGTCGCAAGACCCCTATAATCACAATGCTCCTTGCCCTTGTCATCAAAAAGCTCCATGGCCACTGTCATCACAATGCTCCATTCCCCTTGTCATTACAGTGCTCCATGACGCTCGTCATCACAGTTATCCATGGTCTTCTCATCACAATGCTCCACGGTCTTGCCATCACAATGCTCCATGCCCTGGTCATCACAATGCTCCATGTCCCCTGTCATCACTATACTCCAAGTTCTTGGCATCACTATGCTCCATGACACTTCTCATCACAGTGTTACAAGCTTTGTCATCACAATTCTCTATGCACTTGTCATTGCAATGCTCCATGACCCCTGTCATAGCAAGATCAATGTGCTTGTCATTAAAATGCTTCATGAACTTTTCATCAAAATTCTCAGTGGCCCTTGTCATCACAATGCTCCATGACCCTTGTCATCACAGTGCTCCAAGCCCTTGTTATCAAAATGATCCATTACCTTTGTCATCACAATGCTCCTTGACACTTGGCATCACAATGCTCCATTCCATTGTCATCACAATGGACCATGACATATGTCATCACAATGCTTCCTGACACCTGTATTCACAATACTCCTTGAACTTCTCATCACAATGCTCCATTCCCTTTCATCACAATGCTCTATGACCCCTGTCATCACAATGCTCCGTGACTCCAGTCATCACAATGCTTCATGACCATTGTCATCCCAATGGTCCATGCCCTCGTCATCACAAGGCTCTGTGACCATTGTCACCACAATGCTCCATGAATATTTCATCACAATGCTCGGTGACACTTGTCATCACAATACTCCATGCCTTTGTCAGCACAATACTCCATGACCCATGGCATCACAATGCGCCATGCACTTCTCATCAAAATGCTCTCTCACCACTGATATCACAATGTTCCATCACTAATCATCACAATACTCCCTCACCCCTGTCATCACAATGATCCATGACCCAATTCACAACAATGCTACATGCACTTATCATCACAATGTTCCATACCCATGACATCACAATGTTCCATAACCCCTGTCATCACAATGATCCATGACCCTTTTTATCACAAGGCTCCATGACCCCTGATATCACAATGTTCCATAAACACTGTCATCAAAATGTTCCATGACGCTTTTCATCCAATTGCTCCATGACCCTGTCATCACAATGCTCCCTGCCCTTCTCCTCACAATGCACCACGCCCCTGTCATTAAAATGCTCCATGGCCTATGTCATCACAAAGCTCCATTACCCTTGGCATCACATTGCTCCATGCCATTGTCATCACAGAGCTCCATGACGCTTGTCATCACAATGCTCGATGCCCTTCTAATCACAATGCTCCATGCCCTTGTCATTGCAGTCCTCCATGACACATGTATCACTCTGTTCCGTGCCCTTGTCATCACCGTGTTCCATGCCCACTCTCGTCACAATAATCCATGAAACTTTTCAGACCAATGCTCCATGACCTTGTCATTTTATTCCTCCATGACACATGTATCACTGTGTTCCATGCCCTTGTCATCACAATGCTCCATTACCCCTGTCATAACAATGCTCCATGATCCCTGCCATCACAATGTTCCATGGCCTTGTGATCACAAGGCTCCAAGACCCCTGTAATCACAATGCTCCATGCCCCTTTTCATCTCAATGCTCCATGAACCCTGTCATCACAATGCACCATACCCATCATCATAATGCTTCATGCTATTGTCATCACAATGAAATCAAAATTCTCCATGACCTCTATCATAACAATGCTCCAAACCCTTGTGATCACAGTGTTCCATAACACTTGTCAACACAACGCCCCATGACGCTGGTCATCACAATTATCCATGGACTTCTCATCACAATGATCCATGACCATTGTCATCACAATGCTCAATACCCTTGTCATCACAATGCTCCCTGACACTTGTCATCAGTATGCTCCTTGAACCCTGTCATGACAAGGCTCCATGCCTTTTTCATCACAATGATCCATGCCCTTTTCATCACAGTGCTCCAAGACTCCTGTAATCACAATGTTCCATGCCCCTTTTCATCAGAATGCTCCATGAGACTTGTCATCAAATGGCTCCATCGTCTTCACATCACAATGCTCCAGTACCTTGTCATCACAATTCTCCATGAACCCTGACATCACAATACTTCATGAACGTTTTCAGCCCAATGCTTCATGACCTTCTCCTCACAATGCTCCATGACCCCTGTCATCACTATGCTCCATGACCACTGTCATCACAACGCTCCATGAACCCTGACAACACAATGATACGGGACTCTTGTCATCAAAATGCTCCATGACACTTGTCATCACAATGATCCATGCCCTTGTCATCCAAATGGTCCATGACCTTCTCCTCACAATGCTCCATGACTCCTGTCATCACTATGCTCCATGACCACTGTCATCACAACGCTCCATGAACCCTGACAACACAATGATCCGGGACTCTTGTCATCAAAATGCTCCATGACCCTTGTCATCACAATGATCCATGCCCTTGTCATCCAAATGGTCCATGACCCCTGTAATCACAATGCTCCATGACACTTGTCATCACAGTGCTCCATGAAGCTTCTCATCACAATGCTCCTTGTCTTTGTCAGCAAAATGCTACATAATATTGTCACCACAATGCTCCATGCACTTGTCATCACAATCCTCCATGACCTTTGGGATCACATTGCTTCATGCCCGTGTCATCTCTCTCTTGCCTTTCTGGTTTTTACAGATATTCGGATGTCCATTTTGACCGGTCAGAAGTGACAATTCTTTGTAGTGTGGATTTGCATTGCACGCTTCCTTGATTGGCCAAAAAGGGCATATGCGTTTTCTACTGAATATACTCAGGAGAAAAGGCATACGCCCTTTTTGGCCAAGTGCATCACTGTCCAAGTTGTGATGCTTTTCCTGTGCTTTAAAGGCGATTCCAATTTACCTCTTGAAATATATTTTGTGCAATTCTGCCTCATTTTCAAGTTCCCTTCATTGCCTTCCCTCAACAGATTTTTGGAAGTGAATAGTCCTTTATAACTATGCAGGTTTGTGAATTGCTGTTCCCCTGACCTCCAATTTTCAAATCCCATTTTGTGAGCTGGCCGCAAATCCACAATTTTGCTTCAGGACCTATACCACAGGGGTGGTTATATTGGTTCCCTCCGGGTGGCTGAGGCATTGGTTAATTATTATTCCTGACGAGACATTAGAGTGACATGGGACCGTCCAAATGTCTACATCTACTCTCTGATTGGTTCTCCCTCTTCCCTTTCATCTTCTGCACAATTAGCAAACTGTGCAAACCAGGAGGTTATAAGGGCTGACTCTCCTAAGTTGGGAGATTGATAGTAAAGCAGTTGGAATGCCAAACTGGAGCACAAAGATAGGAATAATTAGGAGAGTTTTAGAAACCTTTCGCCATCACAGGGTGTCCATTGTCTAGGTATCACATACGTGTTATAACTGTAATGATATTCCCTTCTACCTGGAGATTTGGGGTCTATGGAATGGTTGTATGCATTACTACTTTAAGTGTCTGCATTTTCTCTCCCAATATCACCAGTTCTCTCAGTCCCAAGTGTCCAGCCTTATGTCTAATCCAGCTGTCTTTGCAGATATGGTCATTACGGGTTTCATCAGAACCCCTGAAGGAATTGTGTAAGAATTACGCTATTTTTTGGTTTTGTTTTTCAAATTCATTTTTATATTGGAGTTGAGTTGATTTTCCCTGACGTGTTTATGCCAGTCTAGATAAAATGGATTCCCTTATGGAGACATATCAATACATAGGTTTTAAGAATCTTACTAGTCAGATATATTCCTCTGCGGGGAATAGGGGTGTTGAGTCCTTTCACTGAGGAAGGTGTAGGTCTTGTCTATTCCATAGTGGGTTTTTTGAATGGTACCTATGCTTATATCAAACTAGGGATTTATGAATCACCCCACCTCTTCTTCCCCCTTAAGCAGGCATAAGAGAGTTTTCTAAATGTGAGACTCTGTTCTTTTTCCTAACTCAGTTCAAGTGTAGCCATGTTTACAGGATCTTCATAAGTGCTATCTAATGATAAGTTTCTTTTTCTGTGTGACTTATTTCACTTAGAATCATCGTACCTGAATCCACTCATTTTGCTGCTACTGGTCTTATGACATTCAGTTCACGACTGAGGGATATTCCATCGTACGTAAGTACCACAATTTTTTGAACCATTTTTATATTACCAGGGATATTTAAGGTGTACCCAAGTTGAGGTTCTTGGAAGCAGTGCAGGCCTAAATTTCGGGGTGGCTCAGTCTTATTGATTTTCAGTTTTCCCAAGGTATATTCCCTATACTGGAAGTGCACTTGGGTCTGTAGCTCTGTTGTATACTTGTTTTAGGGAACACAATGCACTCCTCCAGAGAGGCAGTTGGCAATATACATCCCGCCCATCAGCATAACAAGGCTCCCTGTTCCTCAGAGCCTGTCTTGCCATTCAGCTTTTTACACATTTTGTGGATGTCCCTTTGGACCGGTGGGAAGTGATACTTCTTTGTAGTGCAGATTTGCATTGCCGGCTTGCTTGCTTGGCCAAAAAGGGCGTAAGTGTTTTCTCCAGAATATATTCAGGTGATAAAGCATACACGCTTTTTGGCCAAGTGCATCATTGTCGAAGTTGTGTCCCTCTTCCTGTGCTTTAAAGGTGATACCAACTTACCACTTGAAATCTGTTTCCTGCTATTCTGCCTCGCTTTCAGGTCTGCCTCGTTGCCTTTCCTCAATAGATTTTTGTACATTAGTTGTCCATTATTACTCTGCCAGTTTGTGAATTGCTGTGCTCCTGAGCTCCATTTTTCAACTCGTTTTTTGTGAGCTGAACGCAAGTCCAAAATTTTGTTTCAGGACCGATACTGGTTCCCAGTGGGTGGCTGAGAATTTGGTTTATTCTTCTTCGTGCCGGGAAATTAGAGTGACATGTGCCCGTCCAAATGCCTAATAGCTACTCTGTCATTGGTTCTCCCTCTTCCCTTTCATCCTCTGCCAAATTGGAAACTTGTGTGAACCAGGAGGTTAAAGGTGCTGCTTCTCCAAGTTGGGAGATTGACAGTATAGCAATTGGAAAGTCAAACCGGAGCACCAGGAGAGGGACTGTTTGTTGAGTTTTAGAAAACGTTTGTATTCACAGTGTGTCCATTCTCTAAGTTTCCCGTATATATTATAGCTGTAGTAATATTCCCTTCAACCTGGAGAGTTGGGACCCATGGAATGGGGGCCATGCATTATTGCTTAAAAGGGTCTGCATTTGCTCACCCAATCTCACCAATCCTCTCAGTCCCAAGAGTCCAGCCTTATGCTACATCCAGCTGTCATTGTAGATAGGGTCATTCCAGGTTTCGTCAGAGATCCTGAAGGAATTGCAAAGAATTTCTCTGTTTTTTTGTTTTGTTTTTGAAATTCCTTTTTATAGTGGGTTTGAGCTGATTCTGGCTGCCATGTTTATGCCAGTCTAGACACACTTAAATCCCTTACCCAGACATATCAGTACATAGGTTTTAAGATCCTTACTAGTCAGATATATTTCTCTGTGGGAAATATGGGGTTTTGAGTCCCTTTCACTGAGGAAGGTGTAGGTCTTGTCTATTCCATAGTTGCTTTTTGGAATGGTATCCGTGCTTATATCAAACTCTGGTTTTATGCATCACCCCACATCTCCTTCCCCCTTAAGCACGCATAAGTGTGTTTTCTAAATGTGAGACTCTCTTCTCTTTCCTAACTCAGTTGATGTGTAGCCATGTTTACAGGATCTTCATAAGTGATATCTTATGATAAGTTTCTTTTTCTGTGTGACTTATTTCACTTAGAATCATCGTACCTGAATCCATTCATTTTGCTGCTACTAGTCTTATGACATTCATTTCATGGCTGAGGGATATTCCATCGTATGTAAGTACCACAATTTTTTGAACCATTTTTATATTTCCTGGGATATTTAAGGTGTACCCAAGTTTAGGTTCTTGTAAGCAGTGGAGCCCTAAATTTGGTGGTGACCCTGTCTTATTGATTTTCAGTTTTCCCAAGGTATATTCCCTAGACTGGAAGTGCCTTTCGCTCTGTAGCTCTGTTGTTTACTTGTTTTAGGGAACAAAGTGCACTCCTCCAGTGAGGCAGTTGGCAATTTACATCCCATCCATCAGCATAACAAGGCTCCCTGTTCCCCAGGGCCTGTCTTGCCTTTCTGGTTTTTACACATTTTTTGGATGTCCCTTTTGACCGCTGGGAAGTGATACTTCTTTGTAGTGCAGATTTGCATTGCCCCCTTGCTTGCTTGGCCAAAAAGGACGTATGCGTTTTATCCTGTTTATATTCAGGAGAAAACGCATACGCCCTTTTTGGCCAAGAGCATCATTGTCGAAGTTTTGCCCCTCTCCTGTGCTTTACAGTCGATTCCTACATACCTCTTGATATCTGTTTCCTGCTATTCTGCCTCGCTTTCAAGTCCGCCTCGTAGCCTTCCCTCAACAGTTTTTTGGACGAGAGTTGTCCTTTACTACTCTGCCCGTTGGTGAATTGCTGTGCCCCTGAGCACCATTATTCAACTCGTTATTTGTGAGCTGAATGTAAGTCCAAATTTTGGATCAGGACCTACACTGTTGTCCGGTGGGTGGCTGAGACTTTGGTTAATTCTTCTTCCGGCCGGGAAATTAGAGTGACATATGCCCGTCCAAATGCCTCATGGCTAATCTCTCATTGGTTCTCCCTCTTCCCTTTCATCCTCTGCCAGTTTGGCAACCTGTGAGAAACAGGAGGTTAAACGGTCTGTCTCTCCAAGTTGGGAGATTGATAGTAAACAGTTGGAAAGTCAAACCGGAGCACCAGGAGAGGGACTATTCGTTGAGATTTAGAAACCATTCTTATTCAGAGTGTGTCCATTCGCTAGGTTTCCCGTACATGTTATAGCTGTTGTAATATTCCCTTCAACCTGCAGAGTGGGATTCATGGAATGGGTGCCATGCATTATTGCTTTAAAGGGTCTGCATTTGCTCACCCAATCTCACCAATCCTCTCAGTCCCAAGTGTCCAGCCTTATGCCACATCCAGCTGTTATTGTAGATAGTGTCATTCCAGGTTTCATCAGAATCCCTGAAGAATTTTTAAAGAATTTCCATGTTTTTTTGTTTTGTTTTTGAATTTCCTTTTTATAGTGGGTTTGAGCTGATTCTCACAGCCATGTTTATGCCAATCTAGACACACATGATTCCCTTATGGAGACATATAAATACATATGTTTTAAGATTCTTACTAGTAAGATATATTACTCTGCGGTGAATATGGGGTGTTGAGTCCCTTTCACTGAGGAAGGTGTAGGTCTTGTCTATTCCGTATTTGGTTTTTGGAACGGTACCTGTACTAATATCAAACTATGGTTTTATGTATCTCCCCACCTCTCCTTCCCCCTTAAGCAGGCATAAGTGTGTTTCCTAATTGTGAGACTCTCTTCTCTTTCCTAGCTCAGTTAATGTGTAGCCATGTTTACAGGATCTTCATATGTGATACCTTATGATAAGTTTCTTTTTCTGTGTGACTTATTTCACTTAGAATTATCGTACCTGAATCCACTCATTTTGCTGCTACTGGCCTTATGACATTGATTTCATGGCTGAGGGATATTCCATCATACGTAAGTACCACAATTTCTTGAACCATCTTTTTTCTTTCCTGGGATATTTAATGTGTACCTAAGTTGAGGTTCTTGTATGCAGTGCAGCCCTGAATTTTGGTGTGGATCTGTCTTATTGATTTTCAGTTTTCCCAAGGTCTATTCCCTAGACTGGATGTGCCCTTGGCTCTGTAGCTCTGTTGTTTACTTGTTTTGGGGAACACAATGCACTCCTCCAGAGAGGCATGTGGCAATTTACATCCCGCCCATCAGCATAACAATGTTCCGTGTTCTCCAGGGCCTGTCTTGTCTTTCTGGTTTTTACACATTTTTTGGATGTCCCTTTTGACTGGTGGGAAGTGATACTTCTTTGTAGTGCAGATTTGCATTGCCTGCTTGCTTGCTTGGCCGAAAAGGGCATATGGGTTTTCTCCTGAATATATTCACGTGAAAACCCATACCATCTTTATGGCCATTTCCTTAATTTTCGAAGTTGTGATGCTTTTCCTGTGTTTAAATGTGATTCCAATGTACCTCTTTAAATATATTTCATGCCATTCTGCCTCATTTTCAATTCCTCCTCGTGGCTTTCCCTCAACAGATTTTCGGAAGAGAGTAGTCCTTTACATCTCTGCAGGTTAGTGAATTGCTGTGGCCCTGAGCTCCATTACTCAACTCGCGTTTATGTGAGCTGACCGCAAATCCACAATTTTGCTTCAGTTCCTATACATGTTCTGGGGGGGGGCAGGCTGAGGCTTTGGTTAATTCCTCTTCGTGATGGGAAATTAGAGTGACATGTGGCCGTCCAAATGCCTACAGCTACTCTCTCATTGGTTCTCTCTCTTCCCTTATATCCTCTGCACAAATTGCCCACTGTGTGAATCAGGAAGTTATAGCGGCTGACTCACCAAGTTGGGAGATTGATAGTAAAGCAGTTGCAATGTCAAACTGGAGCACAAGGAGAGAAAAAAAATTAGTAGAGTTTTAGAAACCTTTCAACATCAGAGTGTTTCCATTCTATACTTTCCCATACATGTTATAACTGTAGTGATATTCCTTTCTACATGGATAGTTAGGAACCATGGAATGGGTGGCAGGCATTATTGCTTTAAAGTGTCTGCATTTTTTCACCCAATCTCACCAATCCTCTCAGTCCCAAGTGACCAGCCTTATGCCACATCCAGCTGTCATTGTAGATAGGGTCATTCCAGGTTTCATCAGAATCCCTGAACGAATTGTGTAAGAATTTTACTGTTTTTATGTTATGTTTTGAAATTCATTCTTATAGTGGGTTTGAGCTGATTCTCACTGCCATGTTTATGTCGTTCTAGACAAACTTGGTTCCCTTACAGAGACATATCAATACATAGGTTTTAAAATTCTTACTAGTCAGACATATTTATCTGCGGGGAATAGGGATGTTGAGTTCCATTCACTGAGGAAGGAGTAGGGCTTGTCTCTTCTGTTTTTGGATTATGGAATGGTTCCTGTTCTAATATCAAACTTTTGTTTTGTGCATCTCCCCATCTCTCTTTCCCCTTAAGAAAGCATAAGAGTGTTTTCTAAATCTGAGAATCTGTTCTTTTCCCTAATTCTGTTCATATGTAGCCATGTTTACATTCCCTTCATAAGTGATATCTTTTGTCAGAATGGACCATGGCCCTTGTCATAATAATGCTCCATGACCCCTGTCATCACAATGCTCCATGCCCTGGTTATCACAATGCTCCATATCCCTTGTCATCACAATTCTCCACGTCCTTGTCATCACAATGCTACATAACAATTCTCATCACAATGTTACATGCTCTTGTCATCACAATTCTCCATGCCCTTGTCATTGCAATGCTCCATGCATTTGTCATCACAATGCTCCATGCCCTTTTCATCACAGTGCTCCTTTAATTTGTCACAAAAATCCTCCATGACACTTGGCATCACAATGCTCCATGATATTGTCATCAAACTGGAACATGACATATTTCATCAAAATGTTCCCTGACATCTTTCTTCACAATAATCCATGACCTTGTCATCACAGTGCTCCATGCCCTTGTTGTCACAATGTGCCATGCCCACTCTTATCACAATAATCCATGAAACTTGTCAGAACAATGTTCCATGCCACTTTTCATCCCAATGCTCCATGTAAGCTGTCATCAAAATGCACCACGCCCATCATCATAATGCTTCATGCTATTGTCATCACAAAGAAATCAAAATGCTCCATGACCTCGGTCATCACAATGCTCCAAACACTTGTGATCACAATGTTCCACAACACTTGTCATCACAATGCCCCATGACGCTGGTCATCAAAATTATCCGTGGTCTTCTCATCACAATGCACCATGATTTTTGTTATCACAATGTTCAATACACTTGTCGTCACAATGCTCCCTGGCTATTGCCATCAGTATGCACTTTGAACTCTTTCATGAAAAGGCTCCAAGCCTTTTTCATCACAATGATCCATACCCTTTTCATCACAGTGCTACAAGACCCCTGTGATCACAATGCTCCTTGCACTTGTCATCACAAAGCTCCATGAGGTATGTCATCAGAATGCTGCATGGCCTTCTCATCATAATGTTCCATGCCCTTGTCATCACAATTCTCCAAGACCCCTGTGATCACAATGTTCCCTGCACCTTTTCATCAGAATGCTCAATGAGACTAGTCATCACAAGGTTCCATGGTCTTCACATCACAGTGCTCCAGGACGTTGCCATCACAGTGCCCCATTCCCTTGTCATCACAATGCTCCATGACACCTGTCATCACAATACTCCATGAACATTTTCAGCCCAATGATCCATGAACCTCCTCATCACAATGATGCATGCCCTTGTCATCCCAATGCTCCATGACACCTGTATTCACAATGCTCCGTGATGCTTGTCATCACATTGCTCCATGATACCTGTCATCAAAATAATCAATGCCTTTGTCTGCAAAATGCTACATAACCTTATGATTACAATGCTCTATGCGCTTGTCATCACAATATTCCATTACCATTGCCATCACAATCCTCCATGAACCTTGGGATCACATTGCTTCATGCCCTTGTCATCACAATGCTCCATGCTCCTTGAAATCAAAATGAACCAAGACCTCTGTCATCACAATGCTCCAAACACTTGTGATCAAAATGTTCCGTAACACTTGTCATCACAATGCTCCATGATGCGTGTCATCACAATACTCCATGCCCTATTCATCACAATGAGCCATGACCATTGTCATCACAATTCTCAATACACTTGTCATCACAATGCTCCCTGACACTAGTCGTCAGAATGCTCCTTGAACCCTGTCACAAAATGGCTACATGCCTTTTTCATCACAATGCCCCATGCCGTTTTCATCACAGTGCTCCATGCCATTGTCATCAAAATACTCCATAAGCTTGTCATCAGAATGCTCCATGACCCTTGTCATCACAATTGTCCATGCACTTGTCAGCCCAATGCTCCTTGACCCTTGTCATCACAATGCACCATTCACTTTGTCATCAGAATCCTCCATGACACTTGGCATCACAATGCTCCATGCCATTGTCATCACAATGGGCCATTACATATATCATCACAATGCTCCCTGACACCGGAGTTCACAATACTGCATGAACTCGGCATCAAAATGCTCCATGACCTAGTCATCCCAATGCACCATTCCAACTGTCATCACAATAATCCATGAAACTTATTAGACAAATGCTCCATGCCCTTGTCATCACAATGCTCCATGCCCATGTTATCACAATTCTCCATGAACCCTGTCATCACAATGCTCCGTGACTCAATTCATCACAATGCTTCATGACCTTTGTCATCACAATTGTCCATGCCCTCATCATCAACAGTCTCTGTGACCTTTTTAACCACAATGCTCCATGAACTTTTCATCACAATGCTCTTTGACCCTTGTCATCAAAATGCTCCATGCCTTTCTCAGCACAATGCTCCATGACCCTTATCATCACAATGCTCCATGGGCTTGTCAGCACAATGCTACATGACACATGCCATCACAATGTGTCATGCGCTTGTCATCACACTGCTCCACAATCTTGTCAACACAATTCTCCATAAACCTTGTCATCACAATGCTCCATGCACTTCTCATCCAAATGCTCTCTCACCACTGATATCACAATGTTACATCACTATTCGTCACAATACTACCTCAACCCTGTCATCACAATGTTCTATGACACCTGTCATCACAATGCTACATGCACTTTTCATCACAATGTTCGATGAACCCTGACATCACAATGTTCCATAACCCCTGTCATCAAAATGCTCCATGACCCTTTTCATCAAAATGCTCCATGACCCCTGACAACACAATGTTCCATAACACCTGTCATTAAAATGTTCCATGACACTTTTCATCAAATAGCTCCATGACCCTGTCATCACAATGTCCCCTGCCCTTCTCATCACAAGGCACAATGCCCTTGACATCAAAATGCTCCATGACCCCTGTCATCACAATGTTCCATGGCCTTGTCATCACAGGGCTCCATGACCCTTCTCATCACAATGCTCCAAGACCCCTGTAATCACACTGCTCCATGCCCATTTTCATCTCAAATATCCATAAACCCTGTCATCACAATGCACCATGCCCATCATCATAATACTTCATGCTATTGTCATCACAGTGAAATCAAAATGCTCCATGACTTCTGTCATAACAATGCTCCAAACCCATGTGATCACAATATTCCATGACACTTGTCATCACAATGCCCAATGACGCTCGTCATCACAGTTATCCACTGTCTTCTCATCACAATGCTCCATGACCTTTGTCATCAAAATGCTCAAAACACTAGTCATCAAAATGTTCCCTGACACTTGTTGTCTGTATGCTCCTTGAACCCTGCCATGAGAAGGCTCCATGCGTTTTTCATCGCAATGATCCATGCCCATTTCATCACAATGCTCCAAGACCCCTATAATCACAATGCTCCATGTACTTGTCATCACAAAGCTCAATGACGCATGTCATCAGAATGCTCCTTTGTCTTCTCCTCACAATGATCCATGCCCTTGTCATCACAATGTTTCAAGACCCCTGTAATCACAATGGTCCTTGCCCCTTTTCATCAGTATGCTCCATGAGAATTGTCATCACAAGGCTCCATGTTTTTCTCATCACAATCCTCCAGGACCTTGTCAACACAATGCTTCACGACCTTGTCATCACAATGCTCCATGTCCTTGTCACCACAATGCACCATTTCCACTGTCATCACAATAATCTATGAAACTGGTCAGACCAATGTTCCATGCCCCTGTCATCACAATTCTCCATGCCCTTGTCATCACAATGCTCCATGAGTTGTCATCACAAAGCTCCATGACCCATGACCTATGTATCACAGTGTTCCGTGACCTTGTCATCACAATGCTCCATGCCCACACTCATCACAATACTCCATGAAATATTTCAGACCAATGCTACATGCCCTTCTGATCAAAATGCTCCATTACCCCTGTCATAACAATGCTCCATGACCCCTGCCATCAAAATGTTCCATGGCCTTGTCATCGCAAGGCTACATGACACTTGTCATCACAATGCTCAAGCCCCTGTAATCACAATGCTCCACGGCCTTTTCATCATGATTCTCCATGACACTTGTCATCACAATGCTCAAGACCCCTGTAATCACAATGCTCCATGCCCTTGTCATCACAAAGCTCCATGACGCATGTCATCATAATGTACCATGGCCTTCACATAACAATGCTCCATGCTCTTTTCATCACAATGCTCCAAGACCCCTGTAATCACAATGCTCCATGCCCCTTTTCATCTCAATGCTGAATGAACCCTGTCATCACAATGCACCATACCCATCCTCATAGTGCTTCAGGCTGTTGTCATCAAAATGAAATCAAAATTCTCCATGACCTCTGTCATCATAATGCTCCGAACACTTGTGATCACAATGTTCCATAACACTTATCATCACAAAACCCCATGACGCTCATCATCACAATTATCCATGGTCTTCTCATCACAATGCTCCAAGACCTTTGTCATCACAATTCTCAATACACTTGTCATCACAATGCTCCCTGACACTTGTCATCAGTATGCTCCTTGAACCCTGTCATGACAAGGCTCCATGCCTTTTTCATCACAATGATCCATGCCCTTTTCATCACAATGCTCCAAGAACACTTTAATCACAATGCTCCATGCCCTTGTCATCACAGAGCTCCATGACACATGTCATCAGAATGCTCCATGATCTTCTCATCACCATGATCCATGCCCTTGTTATCACAATGCTCAAAGACCCCTGTAATCACAATGCTCCATGCCCCTTTTCAACAGAATGCTCCATGAGACTTCTCATCAAAAGTCTCCTTGGTCTTCTCATCACAATGCTCCGGGACCTTGTCATCACCATGCTCCATTCCCTTGTCATCACAATTCTCCATGACCGCTGTCACCACAATACTCCAGGAACATTTTCAGACAAATGCTCCATGACCTTATCATCACAATGCTCCATGACCAATATCATCACAATTCTCCATGACCACTGTCATCACAACACTCCATGACACCTGACAAAACAATGATCCGGGACTCTTGTCATCACAATGCTCCATTGCCTAGTCATCACAGTGTTCCATGCCCTTTGTCATCACAATACTCCATGAACATTTTCAGCCCAATGCTCCATGACGCTTGTCATCACAATATCCATGCCCTTGTCATCCTAATGCTCCATGACCCCTGTATGAACAATGCTCTGTGACGCTTGTCATCACAGTGCTCCATGACAACTTTCATCAAACTGCTCCATTTCTTTGTCATCAAAATGCTACATGACCCTGTCATAACAATGTTCTATGTGCTTGTCATCACAATACTCCATTACTATTGTCATCACAATCCTCCATGAACCTTGGGATCACATTGCTTCATGCCCTTGTCATCACAATGCTCCATGCTCCTTGAAATCATAATGATCCATGACCTCTGTCATAACAATGCTCCAAACCCTTGTGATCACAATATTCCATAACACTTGTCATCACAATGCCCCATGACGCTCATCATCACAATTATCCATAGTCTTCTCATCACAATGCTCCATGACCTTTGTCATCACAATGTTCAATACACTTATCATCAAAATGTTCCCTGACACTTGTTGTCTGTATGCTCCTTGAATCCTGTCATGACCAGGCTCCATGCCTTTTTCATCACAATGATCCATGCCCTTTTCATCACAATGCTCCAAGACCCATGTAATCACAATGCTCCATGCCCTTGTCATCACAAAGCTCAATGATGCATGCCATCAGAATGCACCTTGGTCTTCTCCTCATAATGTTCCATGCCCTTGTCATCACAATGTTCAAAGACCCCTGTATTCACAATGCTCCATGCCCCTTTTCATCAGTATGCTCCATGAGACTTGTCATCACAAGGCTCCATGATTTCCTCATCACAATGCTCCAGGACCTTGTCATCACAATGCTTCACGACCATGTCATGAAAATTTTCAATGGCCCTTGTCATCATAATGCTCCAAGCCCAAGTCATCACAATGCTCCATTATATTTGTCATCACAATCCTCCATTACATTTGGAATCACAATTATCAATGCCATTGTCATCGCAATGGACCATGACATATGTAATCACAATGCTCCCTGATACTTGTCTTCACAATACTCCATGACCTTCTCATCACAATGCTGCATGCCCTTGTCATCACAATGCACCATGCACACTGTCATCACAGTAATCTATGAAACTTGTCAGACCAATGCTCCATGAACCCAGTCATCACAATGCTCCGTGACACCAATCATCACAATTCTTCATAACGTTTGTCATCACAATGGTCCATGCCCGCATCATCACAAGGCTCTGTGACCATTGTAACCACAATGCTCCATGAACTTTTCATCACAATTATCTGTGACCCTTGTCATCACAATGCTCCATGTCTTTGTCAGAACAATGCTCCATGACCATTGTCATCACAATGTGTCACGCGCATTTCATCACAACGGTCCACAATCTTGTCATTGCAGTGCTCCATAAACATTGTAATCACAATGGTCCATGCACTTCTCATCAAAATGCTCTCTTAAAAGAGATATCACAATGTTCCATCACTAGTCATCACAATACTCCCTCACCCCTGTAATCACAATGTTCCATGACCCTGTCATCACAATGCTACATCCCCTTATCATCACAATGTTCCATGACCCCTGACATCACTCTATTCCATAACCCCTGTCATCAGAAAACTCCATGAACCTTTTCATCCCAAAGCTTCATGACCACTGACGTCACAATGTTCTATAAGCCCTGCCATCAAAAGGTGCCATTACAGTTTTTATCAAATTGCTGCATGACTCGGTCATCAAAATACTCCATGCCCTTCTCATCACAATGCACCATGCCCTTGTCATCAAAATGCTCCATGAGTTGTCATCACAAAGCTCCATGACCCTTGGCATCACAATGCTCCATGTCATTGTCATCACAATGCTCCATGAACCCTCTCATCACATTGCTCCATGCCCTTGTCATCACAAAGCTCCATGACACTTGTCATCACAATGGTCGATGCCCTTCTCATCACAATGCTCCAAGCCCTTTTCATTACAATCCTGAATGACCCATGTATCATAGTGTTCCGTACCCTTGTCATCACAATGCTCCATGCCCACTCTCATCACAATAATCCATGTAACATTTCAGACCAATGTTCCATGCCCTCCTCATCACAATGCTCCATTACCTCTGTCATAACATTGCACCATGACCCCTGCCATCACAATGTTCCACGTCCTAGTCATCACAATGTTCCATGACACTTGTCATCACAGTGCTGAAGACCCCTGTAATCACAATGCTCCATGCCCTTGTCATCACAAAGCTCCATGACGCATGTCATCAGAATGTTCCATGGCTTTCTCATCACAATGCTCCATGCCCTTGTCATCAGAATGCTCCAAGACCCCTGTAAACACAATGCTCCATGCCCGTTTTCATCTCAATTCTCCATGAACCCTGTCATCACAATGCACCATGCCCATCATCATAATGCTTCATGTGATTGTCATCACAATGAAATCAAAATGCTCCATGACCTCTGTCATAGCAATGCTCCAAACCCTTGTGATCACAATATTCCATAACACTTGCCATGACAATGCCCCATGACGCTCGTCATCACCGTTATCCATGGACTTCTCATCATAATGCTCAATGAACTTTGTCATCATTATGCTCAATACATTTGTCATCAAAATGTTCCCTGACACTTGCTGTCTGTATGCTCCTTGAACCCTGTCATGACAAGTCTCCATTCATTTTTCATCACAATGATCCATGCCCTTTTCATCACAATGCTCCAAGACCCCTGTAATCACAATGCTCCATGCCCTTGTCATCACAAAGCTCAATGACGCATGTCATCAGAATGCTCCTTGGCCTTCTCCTCACAATGATCCATGCCCTTGTCCTCACAATGTGCCAAGACCCCTGTAATCACAATGCTCCTTGCCCCTTTTCATCACTATGCTCCATGAGACTTGTCAGCACAAGGCTCCATGATTTTCTCATCACTATGTTCCAGGACCATGTCATCACAATATTTCACGACATTGTCATGAAAATTCTCAATGGCCCTTGTCATCATAATGCTCCAAGCCCTAGTCATCACAATGCTCCATTATATTTATCATCACCATCCTCCATTAAATTTGGCATCACAATACTCACTGCCATGGTCATTGCAATGGACCATGACATATGTTATCACAATGCTCCCTGACACCTGTCTTCTCCATACTCCATGACCTTCTCTTTACAATGATCCATGCCCTTGTCATGACAATGCTCCATGACTTGTCATCACAAAGCTCCATGACCCATGACCCATGTAACTCACTGTTCTGTGCCCTCATCATCACAATGTTCCATGCCCACTCTCATCACAATAATTCATAAAATATTTCAGAGCAATGCTCCATGCCCTTCTCATCAAAATGCTCCATTACCCCTGTCATAACAATGCTCCATGACCCCTGCCATCACAATGTTACACGGCCTTGTCATCACAAGGCTCCATGACACTTGTTATCTCAATGATCAAGACCCCTGTAATCTCAATGCTCCATGCCATTGTCATCACAGACCTCAATGACGCATGTCATCAGAATGTTCCATAGCCTTCACATCACAATGCTCAATGCCCTTGTCATCAAAATGCTCCCAGACCCCTGTAATCACAATACTCCTTGCCCATTTTCATCTCAGTGCTCCATGAACACTGTCATCACAATGTATCATGCCCAATATCATAATGCTTCATGCTATTGTCATCACAATGAAATCAAAATGCTCCATGACCTCTGTCATCATAATGCTCCGAACCCTTGTGATCACAATGTTATATAACACTTATCATCACAACACACCATGATGCTCATCATCACCATTATCCATGGTTTTCTCATCACAATGCTCCATGACATTTGTCATCACAATGCTCAATACACTTGTCATCACAATGCTCCCTCACACTACTCGTCAGTATGCTCCTTGAACCCTGTCATGACAAGGCTCCATGCCTTTTTCATCACAATGATCCATGCTCTTTTCATCACAATGCTCCAAGACCGCTGTAATCGCAATGCTCCATGCCCTTGTCATCACAAAGCTGCATGACGCATGTCATCAGAATGCTCCATGGCCTTCTCATCACCATGATCCATGCCCTTGTAATCACAATGCTCCGAAACCGCTGTAATCACAATGCTCCATGCCCCTTTTCCACCGAATGCTCCATGAGATTTCTCATCAAAAGTCTCCATGGTCTTCTCATCACAATGCTCCAGGACCTTGTCATCACCATGCTTCATTCCCTTGTCATCGCAATGCTCAATGACCACTGTCATCACAAACTCCATGAATATTTGCAGCCAAATGCTCCATGACCTTATCATCACAATGCTCCATGACCAATATCATCACTATTCTCCATGACCTCAGTCATCACAACAGTCCATGACACATGACAACACAATGAACAGGGACTCTTGTCGTCCCAAAGCTCCATTCCCTTGACATCACAATGTTCCATGACCACTGTCTTCACAATACTCCATGAACATTTTCAGCCCAATGCTCCATGACCCCTGCCATCACAGTGTTCAACGGCCTTGTCATCAGAAGGTTACATGACCCTTGTCATCACAATGCTTAAGACACCTGTAATTGCAATGTTCTATGCCCTTGTCATCCCCATGCTCCATGACCCCTGTATTCACAATGCTCCAAGACGCTTGTCATCACAGTGCTCCGTGACACCTGTCATCACAAGGTTCCATGCCTTTGTCAGTAAAATGCTATATGACCTTCTAATTACAATGCTCTATGTTCTTGTCATCAAAATACTCCATTACAATTGTCATCACAACGCTCCATGATGCCTGTCATCACAATACACCATGCCCTTTTCATCACAATGCTCCATGACCTTTGTCATCACAATT
Organism: Mesoplodon bidens; assembly: GCF_964165515.1. Taxonomy (NCBI): domain Eukaryota; kingdom Metazoa; phylum Chordata; class Mammalia; order Artiodactyla; family Ziphiidae; genus Mesoplodon; species Mesoplodon bidens. Next base: position 238,886 of record NW_027672312.1, on the reverse strand, counting down.
CTCAATACACTTGTCATCACAATGCTCCCTGACACTTGTCGTCAGAATGCTCCTTGAACCCTGTCACAAAAAGACTCCATGCCTTTTTCATCACAATGCCCCATGCCGTTTTCATCACAATGCTCCATGCCATTGTCATCAAAATACTCCACAAGCTTTTCATCAGAATGTCCATGACCCTTGTCATCACAAATCTCCATGCACATGTCAGCACAATGCCCCCTGACCCTTGTCATCACAATGCTCAAAGAAATAGTCATGACAATGCTCCATTACATTTGCCATCAGAATTCTTCATGACACTTGGCATCACAATGCTCCATGCCACTGTCATCACAATGGGCCATTACATATGTCATCACAATCCTCCCTGACAACTGTCTTCACAATACTGCATGACCTGTTCATCACAATGCTCCATGCCCTTGTCATCACAATGCGTCATTCATACTGTCATCGCAATAATCCATGAAACTGATTAGACAGTGTTCCATGCCCTTATCATCACAATGCTCCATGCCCTTGTTATCACAATGCTCCATGACCCCTGTCATCACAATGTTCCGTGACTCCAGTCATCACTATGCTTCATGACATTTGTCGTCACAAAGATCCATGACCCTTGTCATCACAATGGTCCATATCATTGTCATCAAAATGCTCCATGAACACTCTCATCACATTGCTCCATGCCCTTGTCATCACAAAGATCCATGACACATGTCATCAGAATGCTCCATGGCCTTCTCATCACAGTGCTCCATTACAACTGTCATAAGAATGCTCCATGACCCTTTTCATCACGATGTTCCATGGCCTTGTCATCACAAGGCCCCATGACCCTTCTCATCACAGTGCTCCAAGACCCATGCTATCACAATGCTCCATGCCCCTTTTCATCTAAATGATCCATGAACCCAGTCATCACAAAGTTCCAAACCCTTGTGATCACAATATTCCATAACTCTTGTCATCAAAATGCCACATGATGATTGTCATCACAGTTATCCATGGTCTTCTCATCACAATGATCATGACCTTTGTCATCACAGTGCTCAATACACTTGTCATCAAAATGCTCCCTGACACTTGTTGTCTGTATGCTCCTTGAACCTTGTCATGACAAGGCTCCATGCCTTTTTCATCACAATGATCCATGCCTTTTTCATCACAATACTCTAAGACCCCTGTAATCATAATTCTCCATGCCCTTGTCATCACAAAGCTCAATGACACATATCATTAGAATGCTGCTTGGCCTTCTCCTCACAATGCTCCATGCCCTTGTCATCACAATGTTCCAAGACCCCTTTAATCACAATGCTCCGTGACGCTTGTCATCACAGTGCTCCATGACACCTGTCATCACAATGCTCCATGGTTTTCTCATCACAATGCTCCAGGACCTTGTCATCAAAATGCTTCACGACCTTGTCATGAAAATACTCAATGGCCTTTGTCATCATAATGCTTCAATCCCTAGTCATCAAAATGCTCCATTATATTTGTCATGACAATCCTCCATTACATTTGGCATCACAATGCTCCCTTCCATTGTCATCGCAATGGACCATGATATTTGTCATCACAATGCTCCCTGACACCTCTCTTCACAATACTCCATGACTTTCTCATCACAATGCTCCATGCACTTGTCATCACAGTGCTCCATGACCTTGTCATCAGAATGCTCCATGCCCTTGTTATCACAATGCTCCATGACCCCTGTCACCACAATGCTCCGTGACTCCAGTCATCACAATGCTTCATGACCTTTGTCATCACAGTGGTCCATGCCTTCGTCATCAACAGTCTCTGTGACGTTTTTAACCACAATGCTCCATGAAATTTGCATCACAATGCTGCTTGACCCTTGTCATCACAATGCTCTATGCCTTTCTCAACACAATGATCCATGACCCATGTCATCACAATGGTCCCTGCGCTTGTCAGCACAATGCTCCATGACACATGTCATCATAATGCGCCATGTGCTTGTCATCACAGTGCTCCAAAATCTTGTCATCACAATGCTCCATACACATTGTCATCACAATTCTCAGTGCACTTCTCATCAAAATGCTCTCTCACCACTCATATCACAATGTTACATCACTATTCATCACAATACTCCTTTACCACTGTCGTCACAATGTTCCGTGACTCCTGTCATCACAATGGTACATGCACTTATCATCACAATGTTCGATGACCCATGACATCACAATTTTCCATAACCACTGTCATCAAAATGCTCCAAAACCCTTTTCATCAAAATGCTCCATGACCCCAGACATCACAATGTTCCATAACCACTGTCATCAAAATGTTCCATGACACTTTTCAACAAATTGCTCCATGACCTTGTCATCACAATGCTCCCTGCCCTTCTCATCACAATGCAAAACGCCTTTGTCACCAAAATGCTCCATGACATTTGTCATCACAAAGAACCATGACCCTTGGCATCAAAAGGCTCCATATCATTGTCATCACAGTGCTCCATGAATGCTCTCATCACATTGCTCCATGCACTTCTCATCACAAAGCTCCATGACACATGTAATCAGAATGCTCAATGGCCTTCTCAACACAGTGCCCCATTACACCTGTCATAAGAATGCTCCATGACCCCTGCCATTACGATGTTCCATGGTCTTTTAATCACAAGGCCCCATGTCCCTTCTCATCGCAATGCTCCAAAACCCATGTTATCACAATGCTCCATGCCCCTTTTCATCTAAATGATCCATGAACCCTGTCATCATAATGTTCCAAACCCTTGTAATCACAATATTCCATAACACTTGTCATCACAATTCCCCATGACGCTCGTCATCACAATTATCCATGGTCTTCTCATCACAATGCTCCATGACCTTTGTCATCACAATGCTCAATACACTTGTCATCAAAATGCTCCCTGACTCTTGTTGTCTGTATGCTCCTTGAACCCTGTCATGACAAGGTTCCATGCCTTTTTCATTACAATGTTCCATGCCTTTTTCATCACAATGCTCTAAGACCCCTGTAATCATAATTATCCATGCCCTTGTCATCACAAAACTCAATGACGCATATCATTAGAATGCTCCTTGGACTTCTCCTCACAATGCTCCATGCCCTTGTCATCCCAATGCTCCATGACCCCTGTATTCACAGTGCTCCGTGACGCTTTTCATCACTGTGCTCCATGACACCTGTCATCACAATGCTCCATACCTTTGTCAGCAAAATGCTACATGACCTTGTCATTACAATGTTCTATGCCCTGGTCATCACAATGCTCCATGACCTTTGTCATAACAATTCTCAATACACTTGTCATCAAAATGCTCCCTGACACTTGTCGTCAAAATGCTCCTTGAACCCTGTCACGAAAAGGCTCCATGCCTTTTTCAACACAATGCCCCATGCCATTTTCAACACAATGCTTCATGCCTTTGTCATCAAAATACTCCACAAGCTTGTCATCAGAATGCTCCATGAACCTTGTCATCACAATTCTCCATGCATTTGTCAGCACAATGCTCACTCACCCTTCTCATCACAATGCCCCAAGCCATTGTCATCACAATGCTTCATTACCTTTGTCATCAGAATGTTCCATGGCATTCTCATTCACGATGCTCCATGCCCTTGGCATCACAATGCTCCAAGACTCTTGTAATCACACTGCTCCATGCCCCTTTTCATCTCAGTGTTCCATGAACCCTGTCATCAAAATGCACCATGCCCATCATCAGAATGCTTCATGCTACTATCATCACAATGAAATCAAAATGCTCCATGACCTCTGTCATCACAATGCTCCAAATCCTTGTGATCAAAATGTTCCATAACACTTATCATCACAACGCCCCATGACGCTTGTCATGACAGTTATCCATGGCCTTCTCATCACAATGCTCCATGCCCTTGCCATCACAATGCTCCATTTCACCTGTCATAAAAATGCTCCATGACCCCGGCCATCACGATGTTCCATGGCCCTTTCATCACAAGGCTCCATGACCCTTCTCATCACAATGCTCCAAGACCCCTGTAATCACAATGCTCCATGCCCCTTTTCATCTCAATGATCCATGAACCTGTCATCACAATGCACCATGCCCATCATCATAATGCTTCATGCTATTGTCATCACAATGAAATCAAATTTCTCCATGACCTCTGTCATAACAATGCTCCAAACCCTTGTGATCACAATATTCCATAACACTTGTCCTCACAAAGCCCCATGAGGCTCGTCATCACAGTTACCCATGGTCTTCTCATCACAATGCTCGATGACCATTTTCATCACAATGCTCAATACACTTGTCATCATAATGCTCCCGGACACTTGTTGTCTGTATGCTCCTTGATCCCTGACTTGACAAGGCTCCTTGCCATTTTCATCACAATGATATATGCCCCTTTCATCACAATGCTCCAAGTCACCTGTAATCACAATGCTCCATGCCCTTCTCATCACTAAGCTCAATGACACATGTCATCAGAATGCTCCTTTGTCTTCTCCTCACAATGCTCCATGCCCTTGTCATTAGAATGTTTCAAGATCCCTGTAATCACAATGCACCATGCCCCTTTTCATCAGAATTATCCATGAGACTTGTCATCACAAGGCTCCATGGACTTCTCATCACAATGCTCCAGGACCTTGTCATCACAATTCTCCATACCCTTGTCATCACAATGCTCCATGAACTCTGTCATCACAATATTCCATTAACATTTTCAGCCCAGTGTTCATACACTTTTCATCACAATGATCCATGCCCTTGTTATCACAATGCTCCATGACCCCTGTCATCACAATGCACCGTGACTCCAGTCACCACAGTGTTTCATGACCTTTGTCATCACAATGGTCCATGCGGTCATCATCAACAGTCTCTGTTACTTTTTAACCACAATGCTCCGTGAACTTTTCATCACAATGCTCTTTGACCCTTGTCATCAGAATGCTCTATGCCTTTCTCAGCACAATGCTCCATGACCCTTGTCATCACAATGCTCCATGTGCTTGTCAGCACAATGCTCCATGACCTTGTCATCACAATGCTCCATGACTCCAGTCATCAGAATGCTTCATAAAATTTGTCATCACAATGGTCCATGCCTGTGTCATCACAAGGCTCTGTGACTTTGTAACCACAATGCTCCATGAACTTTGCATCCCAATGCTCCATGACCCTTGTCAGCACAATGCTCCATGCCTTTGTCAAAACAATGCTCCATGACCCTTGTCATCACAATGTGCCACACGGTTTTCATCACAAAGATCCAAAACCTTGTCATCGCAATGCTCCATAAACCTTGTAATCACAATGCTCCATGCACTTCTCATCAGAATGCTCTCTCACCACTGATATCACAATGTTCCATCACTAGTCATCACAATACTCCCTCACCCCTGTAATCACAATGTTCCATGACCCCTGTCTTCACAATGCTACATACCCTTATCATCACAAAGTTCCTTGACCCCTGTCATCAAAATGCTCCATGACCCTTTTCATCCCAAAGCTCCAGGACCCCTGACATCTCAATGATCTATAACACCTGTCAGCAAAATATTCCATTACACAGTTCATCATATTGCTCCGTGACCCTGGCATCAAAATGCTCCCTGCACTTATCATCACAAAGCACCACGCACTTGTCTTCAAAATGCTCCTTGACCCTTGTCATCACATATCTCCATGACCCTTGGCATCACAGTGCTCAATGTCATTGTCATCAAAATGCTCCGTGAAACCTCTCATGACATTGCTCCATGCCCTTCTCATCACAAAGCTCCATGCCCTTGTCATCACAAAACTCCATGACCCCTGACATCACAATGTTCCATAACACTGTCATCAAAATATTCCATGACCTTTTCATCAAATTGCTCCATGACACTGTCATCACAATGCTCCCTTCCCTTCTCATCACATGCACCATGCCCTTGTCATCAAAATGCTCCATGACCTTTATCATCACAAAGCTCCATGACACTTGGCATCTCAATTCTCCATGCCATTGTCATCACAATGCTCTATGGACCCTCTCATCACATTGTTCCATGCCCTTCTCATCACAAAACTCCATGACGCTTGTCATCACAATGCTCGATCCCATACTAATCAAAATGCTAAATGCCCTTGTCATTACAATCCTCCATGACCCATGTATCACAGTGTTCCGGGTTCTTGTCATCACAATGCTCCATGCTCACTCTCATCACAATAATCCATGAAACATTTCAGACCAATGCTCCATTCCCTTCTCATCACAATGCTTCATTACACCTGTCATAACAATGCTCCATGACCCCTGCCATCACAATGTTCCACGGCCTTGTCATCACAAGGCTCCATGACCCTTGTCATCACAATGCTCCAAGACCCATATAATCACAATGCTCCATGCACTTGTCATCACAAAGCTCCATGAAGCATGTCATCAGAAGTTTCCATGGAATTCTCATCACAATGCTCCATGCCATTGTCATCACAATGCTTCAGGACCCGTGTAATCACAATGCTACATGCCCCTTTTCAACCCAATGCTCCATGAACCCTGTCATCAAAATGCACCATGCCCATCATCATAATGCTTCAGGCTATTGTCATCACAATGAAATCAAAATATTCGATGATCTCTCTCATCACAATGCTCCAAATCCTTGTGATCAAAATGTTCCATAACACTTATCATCCCAACGTCCCAAGACGCTCATCATCACAATTATCCATGGTCTTCTCATCACAATGCTCCATGACCTTTGTCATCACAATGCTCTATACACTTGTCATCACAATGCTCCCTGACACTTGTCATCAGTATGCTCCTTGAAACCTGTCATGACAAGGCTCCATACCATTTTCATAACAATGATCCATGCCAATTTCATCACAATGCTCCAAGACCCCTGTAATCACAATGCTCCATGCCCTTGTGATCACAATGCTCCAAGACCCCTGTAATCACAATAATCCTTGCCCCTTTTCATCAGAATGCTCCATGAGACTTGTCATTACAAGGCTCCATGGTCTTCTCATCACAATGCTCGAAGACCTTTTCGTCACAGTGCTCCATTCCCTTGTCATCTCAATGCTCCATGACCCCTGTCCACACAATATTTCCTGAACAATTTCAGCACAATTCTCCAGGAACTTCTCAGCACAATGCTTCATGATCCATATCATCACAATGCTCCATGAGCACTGTCATCACAATGGTCCATGACCCCTGACAACACAATGATCCGGGACAGTTGTCATCACAGTGCTCCATTCCCTTGTCATCATAATGCTCTATGAACATTTTCAGCCCAATGTTACATGATACTTGTCATCACAATGATCCATGCCCTTGTCATCCCAATGCTCCTTGACCCCTCTAATCACAATGATCCGTGACGCTTGTCATCACAGTGCTCCATGACCCTTATCATCACAATGCTCCATGCGTCTGTCAGCAAAATGCTACATGACCTTTTCATCACAATTCTCCATTTGCTTGTCATCACAATACTCCCTTACCATTGTCATAACAATCGTCCATGAACCTTGGGATCACATTGCTTCATGTCCTTGTCATCACAATGCTCCATGCTCCTTGAAAAAAAAAAAATGAGCCATGACTTCTGTCATCACAATGCTCCAAACACTTTTGATCACATTGTTCCATAACACTTGTCATCACAACGCTCCATGATGCCTGTCATCACAATACTCCATGCCCTTCTCATCAAAATGCTCCATGATATTTGTCATCACAATTCTCAATACACTTGTCATCACAATGCTCCCTGACACTTGTCAGAATGCTCCTTGAATCCTGTCATGAAAAGGCTCCACGCCTTTTTCATCACAATGCTCCATGCCCTTTTCATCACAATGCTCCATGCTATTGTCATCACAATACACCACAAGCTTGTCATCAGAATGCTCCATGACCCGTTTCATCACAATTCTCCATGCACTTTTCAGCACAATGCTCCCTGACCCTTGTGATTACAATGCTCCAAGCCATTGTCATCACAATGCTCCATACCCCTTTTGATTACTGTGCTCCATGACGCTCGTCATCACAATTATCCATGGTCTTCTCATCAAAATTCTCCACGCCCTTGTCATCAAAATTCTCTATGTCCCTTGTCATCACAATGCTCCATGTCCACTGTCATCACAATGCTCCATTCCCCTTGTCATTACAGTGCTCCATGACGCTCGTCATCACAATTATCCATGGTCTTCTCATCACAATGCTCCACGGTCTTGCCATCACAATGCTCCATGCACTGGTCATCACAATGCTCCATGACCCTTGTCATCACAATTCTCCACGTCCTTGGCATCACTATGCACCATGACACTTCTCATCACCGTGTTCCATGCTTTGTCATCACAATTCTCTATGCACTTGTCTTCGCAGTGCTCCATGACCCCGGTCATAGCAAGCTCCATGTGCTTGTCATCACAATGCTTCATGAACTTGTCCTCAAAATTCTCAATGACCCTTTTCATCACAGTGCTCCATGCCCTTGTCATCACAATGCTCTATGCCCCTTTTCATCAGAATGCTCCATGAGACTTGTCATCACAAGTCTCCATGGTCTTCTCATCACAATGCTCCAGTACCTTTTCGTCACAATGCTCCATGACCCCTGTCATCACAATACTCCATGAATATTTTCAGCCCAATGCTCCTTGAGGTTCTCATGACAATGTTCAATGACCACTGTCATCACAATGCTCCATGAACCCTGACAACACAGTGATCCGGGACTCTTGCCATCAAAGTGCTCCATGCTCTTGTCATCCCAATGCTCCATGAACCCTGTAATCACAATGCTCCATGACGCTTGTCATCACAGTGGTCCATGAACCTTGTCATCACAATGCTCCATGCCTTTGTCACCAATATGCTACATAATCTTGTCATCACAATGCTCAATGCGCTTGTCATCACAATCCTCCATGACCCATGGGATCACATTGCTTCAAGCCCTTGTCATCTCTCTCTTGCCTTTATGGTTTTTACAGATTTTCGGATGTCCTTTTTGACTGGTCGGAAGTGACAATTCTTTGTAGAGTGGATTTGCATTGCACGGTTGATTGATTGGCCAAAAAGGGCCTATGCCTTTTCTCCTGAATATATTCAGGAGAAAAGGCATACGCTGTTTTTGGCCAAGTGCATCATTGTCGAAGTTGGGATGCTTTTTTTGTGCTTTAAAGGCGATTCCAATTTACCTCTTGAAATACGTTTTGTGCAATTCTGCCTCATTTTCAAGTCTGCTTTGTTGCCTTCCCTCAACAGATTTTTGGAAGAGAGTAGTCCTTTATACATCTGCAGGTTTGTGAATTGCTTTGCCCCTGAGCTCCAATTTTCAAATCCCATTTTTGGGAGCTGACCACAAATCCACAATTTTGCTTCAGGACCTATACTGGTTCCAGGGGTGGCTATTCTGGTTCCCTGTGGGTGGCTGAAGCTTTGATTAATTCTTCTTCCTGACGAGAAATTATAGTGACATGTGCCTGTCCAAATGCCTAACAACTACCCTCTCCTTGGTTCTCCCTATTCCCTTTCATCCTCTGCACAATTAGCAAACTGTGTGAACCAGGAGGTTTTAGGGGCTGACTCTTCTAAGTTGGGAGATTGATAGTAAAGCAGTTGGAATGCCAAACTGCAGCACAAGGAGAGGAAAAATTAGGAGACTTTCAGAAACCTTTCGCCATCACAGGGTGTCCATTCTCTAGGTTTCCCATACATGTTATAACAGTAGTGATCTACCTGGAGATTTAGGACCAATGGAATGGTGGCATGCATTACTACTTTAAAGGGTCTGAATTTTCTCTCCCAATCTCACCAGTCCTCTCAGTCCCAAGTGTCCAACCTTATGTCTCATCCAGATGTATTTGCAGGTAGGGTCATTCCAGGTTTCATCAGAAACCCTGAAGGAATTGTGTAAGAATTTCGCTGTTTTTTTGTTTTGTTTTTGAAATTCATTTTTATAATGGGGTTGAGCTGATTTTCACTGACGTGTTTATGCCAGTCTAGACACACTTGATTCCCTTACAGAGGCATATCAATACATAGGTTTTAAGATTCTTACTAATCAGATATATTGCTCTGTGGGGAATAGGGGTTTTGAGCCCCGTTCACTGAGGAAGGCGTAGGTCTTGTCTATTCTGTATTTGGTTTATGGAATGGTACCTGTGCTAATATCAAACTCTGGTTTTATGCATCACCCCACCTCTCCTTTCCCGTTAAGCAGGCATAAGAGTGTTTTCTAAATGTGAGACGCTGCTCACTTTCCTAATTCAGTTCATGTTTTGTGATGTTGACATTCCCTCTGTAAGTGATATCTTATGATAAGATTCTTTTTCTGTGTGACTAATTTCCCTTAGAATCTTCATACCTAAATCCACTCATTATGCTGCTACTGGCCTTATGACATTGATTTCCTGTTTGAGTGATATTCCGTTGTACAAATTACTACAAGTTCTTTATGCATTTCTCCCTTTCCTGGGATATTTTAAGTGTACCTAAGTTGAGGTTCTTTTATGCAGAGCAGCCCGAAACTTTGGGGTGCCTGTGTCTTGTTGATATTTAGTCTTTCCAAGTTATATGCCCATGAGTTGAAGTCCCCTTTGCTCAGGGTCTTTGTATTTTAGATGTTTTAGGAAACAGCATACACTTCTTCAGAATGGCTCCTTGATATTTATACCCCACCCATCAGTGTGACTAGTCTCCCTGTTTTCCAAGGCCTCTCCTGCATTTCTGGTTTGTACACATTTTTTGGATGGCCTTTCTGAGCAGTGGAAATTGAGACTTCTTTGTTGTGCAGATTTGCATTTCTCTCTTGCTTGGTTGACCAAAAACTCTGTATGTGTTTTTTTCCTGAAGATATTCACGAAAAAAACGCATACACTCTTTTGCTCTACTGCATCATTTTAGAAATTCTGCTGCTTTTCATATGCTTTAAATGTGAGTACAATCTACCTTTTGAAATCTGTTTCCTGCAATTCTGCCTCTCATTCAGATCCTCTTCGTTGCCTTACCTGAATATATTTTTGGACGTTGGTTATCATTTATATCTTTGCAGGTCTTTGAATTGTCTGCTCCTGAGCTCCATTTTGCAACTCACATTTTTTGTGAGCTGGCCGCCAAACCATTGGATTGCTTCCGGCCCTATTCTGATTCTGGGGAGGCAGGCTGAGCCTTTGGTTAATTCTTCTTCCTAATGGGAAATTAGAGTTACATGTGCCTGTCAAAACTCCTACAGCTAATCTCTCATTGGTTCCTCCTCTTCTCATTTATCCTCTGCACAAATTGCAAACTGTGTGAAACAGGAGGTTAAAAGTGCTGATTCTCCAAGTGGGGAGATTGTTAGTAATGTGGCTGGAAGGGCAAAACCCAGCACCACGAGATCAAAAATGAGGTGCATTTTAGACATCTTTCCTGAGCACATGGTGTACATTCATCTCGGTTTCCCAGGCATGTTTTCGCTGTCAGAAGATTCCCTTGAACCTGCAGATTTGGGACCCATGGAATGGGTACCAGGCAGTATTACTTTAAAAGGTCTGCATTTCCTCAACTAGCCTCTCTAACATCTCTTAGCATGCACAGCTTCCAGCCTTATATATTATCCTGCTGTTTGTCTACATGTGTTCAATCCATGTTACATCGTACCCCTTCAACAAAAGTTGTAAGAATTTTTGTCTGTCTCACTTTTTTATAAATATTTTTAAATTTATTTTTATATTGGTTACAGCTGATTTTCAAAGCTCTGTTTTTTGCTGCTGTACATCCACTTGATTCATGTACTGTGAGACAACAATAAATTCTTTTTCAGATGCTTACGAGTCATATGTATTATTGTCCAGTGACTTGAGTGGGCTGAGTGCAGTTCTTTGAGGTACCGTGTAGCCCTTGTCAGTTATTCAATTTGGTACTTGGAATGGTATCTTTGCTAATTTCAACATCCTGGATAATACCTCACCATTCCCCACCTTTCCCATTTAGCAGCCTTATGTCTATTTTCTACATATTTGACTATGTTTCTGATTTATAGTTTATTTCATGTGTAGCCATTTGTGATTCCACCTTTAAGTGACATCTTATGATATGTGTTTTTTTTCTTTCTGACATATGTCACGTAGAATGATCGTATGTAACTCCTGCAGAGTTGTTACAACTGGCCTTACTTCATTGATTTCTGGATGAGTAATAGTCCACTGTACATAAGTACCCTATCTCTTTTATCCATTTTATCCTTCCAGGGACATTTAGGTTATATCCAAGTGGAGGCCCTTTTTAACACAGAGGTGGTAAAAGTTGGGTGCCTGTTTTCTGTGCATTTTTGTTTTTCCCAAGGTATACGCCCATAAGTGCAAGTGCCCTATGCTCTGTAGCTCATATTTTAGATGTTTTAGCAAACACAATACACTTCTCCAGAGTGTCCGTTGGCAAATTACATTTCCACTATCAGCCTCACAGGGCTCCCTTTTCTCCTCGCCCTGTCCTGCATTTCTGGTGTTTACACTTTATGTGGATGGCCCTTCTGACAGATGTGAAGTGATACATTTTGTAGTATTGATTTCCAGTGCCCACCTGTTTGGTTGGATCAAAAGTGTGTATGGCCTTTACTTGAATATATTCCGAAAAAATGCATACGCCCTTTTGGGCCAACTGCATCATTGGCGATGTTCAGCCCCTTTTCTTGTGCTTTAATGGGGAGTCCATTCTACCTCTTCAAATCTGTTTCCTGCCGCTCTCCCTTGCTTACAAGTCCTTTTCTGTGACTTATATCAAGTCGTTTTTCGACAATAGATATTTTCATCTCTGCAGTTTCATGAATTTCAGTGACCCTGAGTTCCATTTTTCAACTTGTGTTTTTGGAAACTGGACACAAAACAGCGTGATTTCCTCAAGCCCTATTCTGTTTCTGTGGGCAATTCTAACCTTAGATGAATTTGTCTTCTGGATTGGAAATGAGAGAGGCATGTGCCTGTCCGAACACCTAAGACTTGTCTCTAAATTTTTCTCATCCTTCCGCTTCATTCTCTGGACAAATTCCAAACTGGGTGCAACATGATGTTGACGGTGCTGATATCCCCAAGTGAGGAGATTGTTAAGAAAGATGCTGGAGGGGTGAACCCGAGCACCAGGCGATGAGGAGATGAGGTGCCTTTTCCAAACTCTTTCCAATCAAACGGTGTACCATCCTCTAGGTGTGACAGGCATGTTTTAGCTGTAGGAAGGGTCTCGTGCATGTAAGGAGAACACCAGGGATTATTCCAAATTAGTGCCTCCCCGAACCACAAACTGGGGAATTTTTAAGCTATGGCTACACGTATGTCCATTAAGGGCTTTGTGAAATAGGCAGAGCCCGAACTTTAGATGATTGAAATCTTCAGGGTCAGAAGTGTTCACCATCGGCCTTGCTTAGGTTACATTTTATCTGTCACTGATAGATGATGTCAATAAAAATATCGATTCTTTTTCAGATTATTTCCTCTTATAGGTTATTGCATAATATTCAGTGTAGTTCCACTTGCTATACAGTAGTTCCTTGTTGATGATCTATTTTATACATAGCAGTGTGTATGTGTTAATCCCAAACTGTTAATTTATCCCTTCTCCTATCTTTCCCCTTTGGTAATAATAAATTATAAGATTTTATACTTCTCAGAAATGGGGGAGCTGAAAGAGAGGTATCATTTTCAATGGAAAAGCATTCAAAACAAGATTGAAACTTCAGCCAAGAGTATTCGGTGTACATCCATGGAAATAAATCACTTCATTTCTCTAATGTTGACCTGAGAAATAAGACAGACACCTTCACTGAACTTGCTTATAGGAAAGTGATGGAAATATCAAATATAAGACTTAGAAACATCTTATTTTACCAGAGAATTATACACTGCTCTATGTTAACTACAGTTTGGCTCACACATCTGTTCATTGAAGTTACGATGTTCTCAATTTCTGTTACTGATCCTCCAGAGTGGACCCCAACCGGAGTCCCCATGCACAGTATCATTAGAGCCAACAGATCAAGACTGAGTTTGGTTCAGAAGCAAAGGAAACATTATTTTGAAAACAGAATGGAGAGGTGTGAGCGAGCACTCCCCCACAGGCTGTGGGCTGGGCTGCTGTGTAGGGATCCCGGCAGCGTCAGTGGGAGGGAGGGGATGGAGCTCTCGAGGGTTGGGTTGGCTGCAGCTCAGGCTCTATGCCGCGGAGTCTGCATGGCACCCCGCTAGCTGAGGTATCGTCCCAGCCATTCTGCACTAGGAAATCAGGTTTGAAGTGCCGGGTGTGTGACCTCTGCATGCGGAACCCTAGGAGCACGTGAAATTAGACAAAGCACAAAGGAAAAACAGGTTAGACTTTATTTTATTGCCCAGATTCTCTTTTTATCTCCCAGGAATTTTTAATGAACGTTGCCAGAGACGAACACCTCTTCTGCTTTTTCTTCCGTTCCTCATTCTTGGGGAGTTGAGGGTGCAGACCCCTCTTTTGTAACTGCTTCATGCTGTGGTGGGAGCCCTGATACCTGGGGGGAGGGGCAAAACGTCTCCCCACCAGCCTCCAGGTGAGGTTGATTGTCACAAGGCCTCCTGCCTCACTTCTCGTCCACCTGAGCACCAGCATTGGAAGTGTTATAGATTCTAATGACCTTTAAGGGTCCAGGAAAGAGATGTGCAGAGATGCTGCAGTGGCAGGTTTCACCCCACCCCACATTTGTTCGGTGACCTTAGGCTAACGGTTTTTGCCAGCCTAGATGCTCTGACCAGTAGTCTGTGCTTTCTTTAATTAGGTACCTGAATTAATGTACAAACAGCACCATGTGTCAGAGCCCTGCCCGCACAACTCCCAGACAGTCCAGGGTCAGTGGTGATCCAGGACCATGACGTCCACTGAGTCAACGGCCTTTAGAAGTAGCCAGCAGTCCAGCCAGTCATATGGGCACCATCACCGCGGTGTCCGTAGGGTTTTCTATGGTGAAAGCGTGATATACGTTTCCCCCGCCAAGCTTATTAGCTCCCCTGTGGGTGCAGTAAGTCCTGCAAGCAGTAGTCTGCTCTTTCGGGGCACAGTCTTGTTGTTTTCTGAGAGAAACTCCAGGTCAAGTGATGGTCACATGAGTCATCTTGGGGGCCCGTTGCCCCCGTTTGTCTCTCTGGAGATTGGAGTTGGAGGGCCTCCTCACTCGAGGTGAGTGTGTCCACAGAGCGACCCCTGCAACTTCAGGGCATGATGGGTGGTTAGGATCACCACGTGGGGTCCTTTTCCCTTAGGAGGGAGCTGGCCTTGCGGGCTGCTGATTTCCAGCTTTTTAGATACCCCAGTATCCTGGCCTGATGAGTCTGTGGGCAAAGCCCTTTGTGACCATAGTTTATCATATCTGAAGGGCATTCTTGTGTTACTCCATTTCAAGTGGTCCCAGTTTTTGCACTAAGGCTCCAAGGGCGATTACCCTTTGACCGGGTATGTAAAGGTCAAAGGTTTTCGCTAAATTAGCGAGTTCCTGGGCAAGGATCTGAATTTACTGCTCTTTCCATTCTTGAAAGTCTGCTTCTGGATTCTATTCAAAAGGATCATCATCTTTTCGTGTCAGTGTTTCATGTTGACGCCCAGCTATTAGACTGTAGTTAGGGATCCAGATGCAGAAAACCTTGGCCTCCCCAGGAACCCCTAAGCTGTCTTCTAATTTTAGAAGAGGTAAGGCTGCAAATGGCTTCTTCGCTATCCTGGGATGCGTTTCTCCGAATATCTGTGAGAATGAAGCCCAGGCATGTCACCTGAGCCTGGGATATTTGAGCCTTTTTCTTGGACACCTTCTATCCTTTCTTGGCTAGGTAGTTCAGAGGCGTCTTTAGTAGGCCTGGCGATCAGAATGTCCTCTGCATATTGAAGGAGGGTTCCCTTTTACAGAGGTAGAACTTCTAGGTCTTTAGAGGACATTTCCCCAATGATGGTGTGGGGATTTTTGAACCATTGGGGCAGGACGGCCCAGCATTATTGCTTTTGTTGCATGTTGTGTCCTGCCGCTCACAAGCCAAAAATTCTTGTGACTCTGAGATGAATGGAATACAGAAGAAGGCATCATTGAAGTCTAATACAGAATGCCATGGCCTGGCGGATGGTTAAATGAGCAGCAGGGTGTAGGAAATAGGAGCTACTGGATGTATATCCTCGGTGGCTTCACTGACACTCCTGATATATTTTACCGGTTCTCCAGCAGCCCATGGGGCTCTCATGGTTAGGCCAATCCCAGGATATGGAGCTCACCTGGGATGCACCCCCAACCCCACAGCCCACTGGGCTCTCGTGGTCAAGTCCCTCCCAGGGTATGGAGCTCACCTGTGCAGCTACCCAGCAGCCCATGGGGCTCTCATAGTCAGGCCCTTCACAGGATACAGAACTCCCCTGGCCAGGTACCCCAGCAGGGCTGGACACACAGGAACTGTGCACATAGCCCACCTTGAAGAGAACCCCCAGCTCACCTGTCGCTCACAGCTGACACAGAACTCCTCAGAACAGGAATGGAACTAACAAACATCATCTCTGACAAGTCTGTGACCCTGGCTATCACTCTGTGCAGCCTCTCTCTGCATGGTCTTCCAGACACTTCCACTGCAGCCAGGGCACCAGGCCTCTGTCTCCACCCACCATCACTCCTCTCCCTGACTCCTGGGTTCCTCTCATTACGATAGGGTCTTCTTGAAGTTGTCTCCCACTCATGGACAAGATAAAATGATAAGAAAACAAGCCGCAGCTGCAGCCCCTTGTCTAGCCTGACTCTCAAGAACCCACACCTGTTCCTTAGGCCTGGTCCGTTTAGGAAGGTTCATTTTTTGCAAATGTGAGGCCCTGAGGGGTGAGGATTGGCTGATTTGGGCAGCCTGACACTGCCTGCCAGCTCCCCCCCAGGTGTGCCTGGGTTGAGTTCAATATAAACACCTCTCCAGTCAGCAAGAGCCCCTGTAGCTGTGCCTGACGCCATATTCTCTGCCCCGTCAGCAGTATCGGGGCTGGGGTCGTGGGAGGGAGTGAGGGGCCGTGGCTTTGTGGGTGGCCCAGTGTGAGTGGGGCTCTGCTGGACTTTCTGCAGGAGTTGCCAGGCTGCCACCTGCTAAAGAAGAGGATGTGTCACACATACCTGCCGCTGAAATTTCTCCCGAGGCAGAGGTGAGGAAGTAAAAAAGCAGTAGGGGCCGTGGCAGGAGGGGTATCTCAGGCAGGGAAATGGAAAACTTCCAGAATAGCATCTGGGGCCTGAACCCTCCTGGGTGGACTGCAGGCACCAAGTCGGCCTGCGTGCTGTCGCTGGTGTGGCTCCACAGCCCTTCCTCTAGGCTGGCAAGTGCTTGTACATATTCAGGTGTTTTACCTGGAATGGGTGGGAAGAGTTCAGCTGCAGCAGGACTGGGGCTCAGCTCACATTTACTCACAGACGCCTCGACACAGTCCCCCAGCTTTTCAATGAGGATGCTCCTTGAGGGGGGGAGCGCTGCTGACTGCATGGGAGACGATTTCCCACCTCTGACCAACTTAAGAATTTTTTACCACTGGAGCAAGTGCCCTGATACGATTTTCCTCTTTATAACTGGTGGGTTCTGTTTTTTTTTTTTTTTTTTTTTTTTTTCTTTTATTTCTTTTTGGTTCAAAGTAGATTTTATTTATTTCTCTTTTTTTTAATTTGGAGATATAAACATGGAAATAATGCATTAATATAAAGACGTCTATGTGAAGGGAAAAACATTTTTTCTGTTTTATTTTATTAAATTTTATTTATTTATTTATTTATTTTTAATTTATTTCTTTTATACAGCAGGATCTTATTGGATATCTATTTTATACATATAAGTGTGCACATGTGAATCCCAGTCTCCCAATTCATCTCACCACCTCCCTCACCTGGCGTTCCCACCTTGGTGTCCATATGTTTGTTCTCTACATCTGTGTGTCTATCTCTGCCCTGCAAACCAGTTCATCTGTACCATTTTTCTAGGTTCCACATATATGCATTAATATACAATATTTGTTTTTCTCTTTCTGACTTACTTCACTCTGTACGACAGTCTCTAGATCCATCAAGGTCTCTACAAATGACCCAATTTCATTCCTATGTATGGCTGAGTATTATTCCGTTGTATATATGTACATCTTTATCCATTCGTCTGTCTGTGGGCACTTAGGTTGCTTTCATTACCTGTCTATTGTAAATAGTGCTGCAATGAACATTGTAGTGAATGTGTCTTTTTGATTTAAGTTTTTCTCTGGGTATATGCCCAGTAGTGTGATTGCTGGATTATATGGTAATTCTATTTTTAGTTTTTTAAGGAACCTCCATACTGTTCTCCGTAGACACTGTATCAAATTACATTCCCAACAATAGTGGAAGAATGTTCCTTTTCTCCACACCCTCTCCAGCATTTGTTGTTTGTAGATTTTCTGATGATGCCCATTCTAACAGGTGTGACGTGATACCTCATTGTTGTTTCGATTTCCATTTCTCTAATAATTAGTGATGTTGAGCAGATTTTCATGTGCGTACTGGCGATCTCTATGTCTTCTTGGAAGAAATGTCTATTTAGATCTTCCATATTTGTATTGTGTTGTTTGTTATATTAATATTGAGCTGCATGAGCTGTTTATATATATTGGAGATTAATCATTTGTCCATTGATTCATTTGCAAATATTTTCTGCCATTCTGAGGGTTGTCTTTTCATCTTGTTTGTAGTTTCCTTTGCTTTGCAAAAGCTTTTACGTTTCATTAGGTCCCATCTGTTTAGTTTTCTTTTTTATTTCATTACTATAGGAGGTGGATCAGAAAAGATCTTGCTGTGATTTACGTCAGAGTATCCTTCGTAAGTTTTCCTCTCAGAGTTTTATACTGTCCGGTCTTACATTCAGGTCTCTAATCCATTTTGAATATATTTTTATGTATGGTGTTGGGGAGTGTTCTAATTTCATTCTTTTACATATAGCTGTCCATATTTCCCAGCGCCAATGATTGAAGAGACTGTCTTATCTCCATTGTATAGTGTTGCCTCCTTTGTCATAGATAAGTTGACCATAGGTGTGCATTTTTATCCTTGTGCTTTCTTTTTTTTTTCCTTTTACACGTTTATTGGAGTATAATTGCTTTACAATGGAGTGTTCCTTTCTGCTGTATAAAAAAGTGAATCAGCTATACATATTCAAATATCAATAGATCCCCTCCCTCTTGCATCTCCCTCCCACACTCCATATCCCACCCCTTTATGTGGTCACAAAGCACCGAGCTGACCTCCCTGTTCTATGTGGCTGCTTCCCAGTAGCTATCAATGTTACATTTGGTAATGTATTTATGTCCATGCCACTCTCTCACTTCGTCCCAGCTTACCCATCCCGCTTCTGGTGTTCTCAAGTCCTTTCTGTATATCTGTGTCCTTATTACTGTCCTGCCACTAGATTCTTCAGAATCTTTTTTTTTTCTTCTTTAGATTCCATATATCTCTGTTAACATACAGTATTTTTTTTCCCTTTCTGACTTACTGCACTGTGTAGGACAGATTCTAAGTCCATCCACCTCAGTACAAATAACTCAGTTTTGCTTCTGTTTATGGCTGAGTAATATCTCATTGTATATATGTGCCAGATCTTCTCTATCCATTCATCTGTCAATCGACACTTAGGTTGCTTCCATGTCCTGGCTATTGCAAATAGAGCTGCAATGAACATTTTTGTACATAACTATTTTTGAATTATGGTTTTCGCAAGGCAAATGCCCAGTAGTTGGATTGTTGTGTCGTATGGTACTTCTATTGTTAGTTATTTAAAGGAACCTTTGTACTGTTCTCCCTAGTGCCCATATCAATTTATATTCCCACCCACAGTGCAAGTGTGTTCCCTTTTCTCCAATAAAGGCCTCTCCAGCATTTATTGTTTTGTAGATTATTTTGATAATTGCCACTCTGACTGCTGTGAGGTGATACCTCACGGTAGTTTTGATTTGCATTTCTCTAATGATAATTGATGTTCAGCATCCTTTCATGTGTTTCTTGGTAATCTGTATATCTTCTTTGGAGAAATGTCTATTAGGTCTTCTGCCCGTTTTTGGATTTGGTTGTTTGTTTTTGTGATATTGAGCTACATGAGGTGCTTGTAAAATTTGGAGATTAATCCTTTGTCAATTGCTTTATTTGAAAATATTTTCTCCCTTTCTGAGGGTTGTTTTTGCATCTTGATTATGTTTTCTTGTACTGTGTAAAAGCTTTTAAGTTTCATTAGGTCCCATTTGTTGATTTCTGTTTTTATTTCCATTTCTCTAGGAGGTGGGTCAAAAAGGATCTTGCTGTGATTTATATCATAGAGTGTTCTACCTATGGTTTCCTCTAAGTGTTTTATAGTGTCTGGTCTTATATTTAGATCTCTAATCAACTTAGAGTTTATTTTTGTGTATGGTGTTATGGAGTGTTCTAATTTCATTCTTTTATGTGTAGGGGTCCAGTTTTCCCAGCACCAATTACTGAAGAGACTGTCTTTTCTCCATTGTATATCCTTAGCTCCTTTGTCATAGATGAGATAGCCATAGGTATGTAGGTTTATCTCTGGGCTTTCGGTCCTGTTCCATTGATCTGTGTTTATGCCAATCTACATACACTTGATTCCATTATGGAGCCATATAAATACATAGGTTTCAAGGTTATTACCAGTCAGATATATTCCTCTTCAGTGAATAGGGTGTTTTGTGTCCAGTTCATTGAGAAAGGAGTAGGTCTTGTGTATTACATATTTGGTATATGGAATGGGATCTGTGCTAATTTCAAACTCTGCTTTTACACATCACCCCATGTCACCTTTCCCCTTAAGGAGGCATAAGTGTGTTTTCTAAATGTGTAACTCTGTTCTCTTTTGAAATGCAGTTCATGTGTAGCCATGTTTACATTCCCTCTATAAGTGATATATTACAATAAGTTTCTTTTTCTTTGTGGCTCATTTCACTTAGCATCATCGTACCTAAAGCCACTTAATATGCTGCTATTGGCCTTATGACATTGATTTTATGTCTGAGTGACATTCCATTGTATATAAGTACCACAACATCTATATCCATTTTTTTTTCCTTTCCTGGGATATATAAAGTGAACCGAAGTTGAGGTTCTTGTAAACAGGGCAGCCCTAAACTTTGGGCTGGCTGTGTGTTGTGGATTATTAGTTTTCCCAAAATACACGCCCATGAGTGGAAGTGTGCTATGCTCTGTAGCTCTGTTTTAGAAAATAACATACAGTTCTCCAGAGAGGCTGTTGGCAATTTTCATCCTGTACATCTGTGTAACCAGGCTCCCTTTTCTCCATGTTCTGTCCTGCATTTGTGGTTTTTACACTATTTGCGGATGGCCCTTTTGACGGAAGGTAAGGGACACTTCTATGTAGTGTGGATTTGCAATGCCTGATGCCTTGCTTGGCCAAAAAGGGCGTATGCATTTTTTCCCGAATATAATCAAGAAAATACACATACTCCCTTTTCGGCCAAGGGCAACATTGTCGTAGTTCTGTCGCTTTTCATGTGCTTAAAGACGACTCCATTCTACCTCTTGAAATCTGTTTCCTTCAATTCTGCATTGCATTCAAATCCTCTTCACTGCCTTACCTCAATATATTTCTGGATGATAGTTGTCCTTTATAACTCTGCAAGTTTGTGAATTGCTGTGCCCCTGATTTCCATTTTTCAACTCGCCTATTTGTGAGCTGCTTGCAATACCACAGGATTGCTTTAGGCCTTAGTCTGGTTCCAGGCCTTCAGGCTGAGCCTTTGGTTAATTCTTCTTCCTGATGGGAAACTAGAGTGACATGTGCCCATCCAAACACCTGCAGCTAATCTCTCATTTATATCCCCTCTTCCTGTTCATCCTCTGCACAATTTTCAAACTGTGCATAACAGGAGGGTAAAGGCGCTGACACTCCAAGTGGGGAGATTTTTAATAATGCAGATGGAATGGTGAAGCTGAGCACGACGAAAGGAAAAATGAGGTAACTTTTAGAAAACTTTCCCGATTACACTGTGTACTATCCACTGGGTTTCCCATGCATGTTTTAACTGTAGGAAGATTCCCTTAAACCTGGAGAGTTGGGACCACTAGAATGGGTAGAAACAGTATTGCTCTAAGTGGTGTTCTTTTGCTCACACAACCTCAGCAATCTTGTCAGCCCCAAGTGTCCAGTCTTATGTCTCATCCAACTGTGGGTGTAAAGGTGGTGAATCTAGGTTTTATCACAGGCCCTGAACGTAATATTTAAGACTTTCTCTCTGTTTTTGCATTTTGCTTTTGAAATTTATTTTTATAAGTGGGTTTAACTGAATTTCAGTGCTGTGTTCATGACGTTATACACACACATGATTCCTTTATATAGACATGAGAATACATATGTTTTAAAATACTTAGAGTCAGACATATTCCTCAGCAATGAATAGGGGGTGTTGAGTCCAGTTCATTGTGCTGGGAGTAGGTGTTGTCTAATACATACATAGTTTATGTAAAGGTATCTGTGCTAATTTAAAACTGTGGTTTGATGCATCACCAGACCTCGCCCTTCCCCTTAAGCAGGCAGAAGCTTGTTTTCTAATTGTGTGACTCTGTTGTGTTTGTAATTCAGTTCATGTGTAGCCAGTGTACATTCCCACTATGAGTTATATCCTATGATAAGATTGTTACTCTGTTATCTTTCGTAACTCAGTTCATGTTTACTTTGCTGACAGGACCTTCATAATTGATATGTTATGATAAGTTTCTTTTTCTGGGTGACTTATTTCACTTAGAATCATCTTACATGAATCCACTGTTTTTGCTGCTACTGGCCTCATGACATTGATTTCATGGCTGAGGGATATTCCATCGTATGTAAGTACCACAATATCTTGAACCATTTTTGTCTTTCCTGGGATACATAAGGTGTACCCAAGTTGAGGTTCTTGTAAGCAGTGCAGCCCTAAGTTTTGGGGTGGCTCTGTCTTATTGATTTTCAGGTTTCCCAAGGTATATTCCCTAGACAGGAAGTGCCCTTGGCTGTGTAGATCTGTTGTTTGCTTGTTGTAGGGATCACAATGAATTCCTGCAGAGAGGCAGTTGGCCACATATATCCCGCCCATCAGCATAACAATGCTCCCAGTTCTTCAAGGCCTGTCTTGCCTTTCTGGCTTTTACACATTTTGTGGATGACCCTTTTGACAGTTGGGTAGTGATACTTCTTTTTAGTACAGATTTGCATTGCCCTCTTTCTTGCTTGGCCAAAAATGGTGTATGCATTTTCTCCTGAATATATTCAGGAGAAAATGCATGCACCCTTTTTGGCCAAGTGCATCATTGTCGAAGCTGTGCCCCTCTTCCTGTGCTTTACAGGTGACTCCTACGTACCTCTTGAAATCTGTTTCCTGCTATTCTGCCTCGCTTTCAAGTCTGCCTCGTTGCCTTCCCTCAACAGATTTTTGGACTATAGTTTTCTTTATTACTCTGCTAGTTTGTGAATTGCTGTGCCCCTGAGCTCCATTTTTCAACTTGTTTTTTGTGAGCTGAACGCAAGTCCAAAAGTTTAGTTCAGGCCCTATACTGGTTTCCGGTGTGTGCCTGAGACTTTGGTTAATTCTTCTTCCTGCTGGGATATTAGAGTGACATGTGCCCGTCCAAATGCCTATCAGCTACTCTCTCATTGGTTCTCCCTCTTCCCTTTCAACCTCTGCCAATTTGGCAACCTGTGGGAACCAGGAGGTTAAAGGGGCTGTCTCTCCAAGTTGGGAGATTGATAGTAAAGCAGTTGAAAGACAAACCAGAGCACCAGGAGAGGGAATAGAAAGCTTTAGAAACCTTTCATATTTACAGTGTGTCCATTCTCTAGGTTTCCCATACATGTTATAGCTGTAGTAATATTTCCTTCAACCTGGAGAGTTGGTAGCCATGAAATGGGTGCCATTCATTATTGCTTTAAAAGGTCTGCATTTGGTCACCCAATCTCACCAATCCTCTCAGTCCCAAGTGTCCAGCCTTATGCCACATCCAGCTGCCATTGTAGATAGGGTCATTCCAGGTTTCGTCAGAGACCCTGAAGGAATTGTAAGGAATTTCCCTTTTTTTTTGTTTTGTTTTTGAAATTCCTTTTTATAGTGAGTTTGGGATGATTCTCCCTGCCATGTTTATGCCAGTCTAGACACACTTGATTCCCTTACGGAGACATATCAATACATAGGTTTTAAGACTGTTACTAGTAAGATATATTCTTCTGCACGAATATGGGGTGTTGAGTCCCTTTCACTGAGGAAGGTGTAGGTGTTGTCTATTCCGTATTTGGTTTTTGGAACTGTACCTGTACTAATATTAAACTCTGGTTTTATGCATCACCCCACCTCTCATTCACCCTTAAGCAAGCATAAGAGTGTTTTCTAAATGTGAGACTCTCTTCTGTTTCCTATCTCAGTTCATGTTTAGCCAGGTTTTCCAAGGTATATTCCCTAGACTGGAAGTGTCCTTGACTCTGTAGCTCTGTTGTTTACTTGTTTTAGGGAACACAATGCACTCCTCCAGAGAGGCAGTTGTCAATTTACATCCCGCCCATCAGCATAAAAAGGCTCCCAGTTCTCCGGGGCCTGTCTTGCCTTTCTGGTTTTTACCCATTTTGGTGATGTCCCTTTTGACTGATGGGAAGTGATACTTCTTTGTAGTGCAGATATGCATTGCCCGCTTGCTTGCTTGGCCAAAAAGGGTGTATGCGTTTTCTCCTGAATATATTCAGGAGAAAACACATACGCCCTTTATGGCCAATTCCACAGTTGTCGAAGTTGTGATGCTTTTCCTGTGTTTAAAGTCGATACCATTGTACTTCTTGAAATCTGTTTCGTGCAATTCTGCCTCATTTTCAATGCCTCCTCGTGGCTTTCCCTCAACAGATTTTTGGAAGTCAGTAGTCCTTTATAACTCTGCAAGTTAGTGAATTGTTGTGCCCGTGAGCTCTATTTTACAACTCGCATTTTTGTGAGCTGACCTCAAATCCACAGTTTTGCTTCAGGACCTATACTGTTTCCGGGTTGTGACAGGCTGAGAGGTTGGTTAATTCTTCTTCATGACGGGAAATTTGAGTGCCATGTGTCCATCGAAATGCCTACAGCTCCTCTCCCATTGTTTCTCCCTCTTCTCTTATATCCTCTGTGCAATTTGCCAACTGTGCAAAACAGGAGGTTATAGGGGCTGACTCTCCAACTTGGGAGATTGATAGTAAAGCAGTTGGAATGTCAAACTGGAGCACAAGGAGCCAAAGAATTTGTAGAGTTTTAGAAACCTTTCACCATCAGAGGGTGTCCATTCTCTAGGTTCCCCATACAGGTTATAACTCTAGTGATATTCCCTTCTACCTGTAAAGTTGGAAACCATGGAATGGATGGCAGGCATTATTGTTTTAAAGGGTCTGCATTTTCTCACCCAATCTCACCCATACTCTCAGTCCCAAGTGACCAGCCTTATGCCACATCCAGCTGTCATTGTAGATAGGGTCATTCCTGGTTTCATCAGAAACCCTGAAGGTATTGTGTAAGAATTTCCCTGTTATTTTGTTTTGTTTTGAAATTCATTTTTATAGTGCGTTTGAGCTGATTCTCACTGCCGTGAATATGTCGTTCTAGACACACTTCTTTCCCTTACCAAGACATATCAATACATAGGTTTTAAAATTCTTACTAGTCTGATATATTTCTCTGTGGGGAATATGGGTTTTAGTTCCGTTCACTGAGGAAGGAGTATGGCTTGTCTCTTCTGTATTTGGATTATGGAACGGTACCTGAGCTAATATCAAACTCTGGTTTTGTTCATCTCCCCACCTCTCATTTCCGCTTAAGGAAGGATAAGTGTTTTTTTTTTTTCTAAATCTGAGACCCTATTCTCTTTCCTAATTCAGTTCATATGTAGCCATGTATTCATTCCCATCATAAGAGATATCTTATGTCAGAATGCACCATGGCCCTTGTCATAATAATGCTCCATGACACCTGTCATCACAGTGCTCCACGCCCTAGTTATCACAATGCTCCATGTCCCTTGTCATCACAATTCACCAAGTCCTTGTCATCACAATGCTACTTGACACTTCTCATCACAGTGGTACATGCTGTTGTCATCACAATTCTCCATGCACTTGTCATTGCAATGCTCCAAGACCCCGGTCATAGCAAGATCCAAGTGTTTGTCATCACAATGCTACACGGCGTTGTCACCAAAATGTTCCCTGACACTTGATGTCTGTATGCTCCTTGAACCCTGTCATGACAAGACTCCATGCCCTTTTCATCACAAGGCTCCATGCCCTTTTCATCACAATGCTCCAAGACCCTTGTAATCACAATGCTCCATGCCCTTCTCATCAAAAAGCTCAATGACACATGTCATCAGGATGCTCCTTGGCCTTCTCCTCACAGTGATCCATGCTCTTGTCCTCACAATGTGTCAAGACCCCTATAATCACAATGCTTTATGCCCCTTTTCTTCAGTGTGCTCCATGAGACTTGTCATCACAAGGCTCCTAGATTTTCTCATCACAATGCTCCAGGAAATTGTCATCACAATGCTTCACGACCTTGTCATGAAAATTCTCAGTGGCCCTTGTCATCATAATGCTCCAAGCCCTAGTCATCACAATGCTCCATTATATTTGTCATCACAATCCTCCATTAAATTAGGCATCACAATACTCCCTGCCATTGTCATCGCAATGGACCATGACATATGTCATCACAATGCTCCCTGACACCTGTCTTCTCAATACTCCATGACCTTCTTTTCACAATGATCCATGCCCTTGTCATCACAATGCTCCATGACTTGTCATCACAAAGCTCCATGTCCCATGACCCATGTATCACAGTGTTCCGTGCCCTCGTCATCACAATGCTCCATGCCCACTCTCATCACAATAATCCATGAAATATTTCAGACCAATGCTCCATGCCCTTTTCATCAAAATGCTCCATTACCCCTGTCATAACAATGCTCCATCACCCCTGCCATTACAATATTACACGGCCTTGTTTTAACAAGGCTCCATGACACTTGTCATCACCATGCTCAAGACCCCTGTAATCTCACTGCTTCATGCCCTTGTCATCACAAAGCTCCATGACGCATGTCATCAGAATGTTCCATGGCCTTCACATCACAATTCTCCATGCCCTTGTCATCACAATGCTCCAAGACCCTTGTAATCACAGTGCTCCATGCACCTTTTCATCTCCATGCTCCATGAACCCTGTCATCACAATGCACCATGCACATCATCATAATGCTTCACGCTAATGTCATCACAATGAAATCAATATTCTCCATGACCTCTGTCATCATAATGCTCCAAAACCTTGTTATCACAATGTTCCATAACACTTATCATCACGACACCCCATGACGCTCATCATCACAATTATCCATGGTCTTCTCATCACAATGTTCCATGATCTTTGTCATCACAATGCTCAGTACACTTGTCATCACAGTGCTCCCTGACACTTGTCGTCAGTATGCTCCTTGAACCCTGTCATGACAAGGCTCCATGCCTTTTTCATCACAATGATCCATGCCCTTTTCATCACAATTCTCCAGGATCCCTGTAATCACAATGTTCCATACGCTTGTCATCACAAAACTCCATGACGCATGTTATCAGAATGCTCCATGGCCTTCTCATCACAATGCTCCATGCCATAGTCATCACAATGCTCCAAGACCCCTGTAATCACAATGCTCCATGCCCCTTTTCATCAGAATGCTCCATGAGATTGTCATCACAAGTTTCCATGGTCTTCACATCACAGTTTTCCTGGTCCTTGTCATCACCATGCTCCATTCCCTTGTCATCACAGTGCTCCATGACCCCTGTCATCACAATAATCCATGAACATTTTCAGCCCAGTGCTCCACGAACTACTCATCACCATGCTACATGGCCAACATCATCACAATGATCCATGACCACTGTCATCACAACACTCCAGGACAACTGACAAAACAATGATCCGGGACTCTTGTCATCACAGTTCCATTCAATAGTCAGCTCAATGCTCCTTGACCCCTGTTATCACAATACTCCATGAACATTTTCAGCCCAGTGCTCCAGGAGAATTGTCATCACAATGATCCATGCCCTTCTCATCCCAGTGCTCCATGACCCCTGTATTCACAATGCTCCGTGACGCTTGTCATCACAGTGCTCCATGACACCTGTCATCACAATGCTCCGTGACTCCAGTCATCAAAATGCTTCATGAACTTTGTCATCACAATGGTCCATTCCGTAGTCATCAACTGTCGCTGTGACATTTTTAACCACAATACTCCATGAAATTTTCATCACAGTGCTCTTTGACCCTTTTCATCACAATACTCTATGCCTTTCTCAGCACAATGCTCCATGACAATTGTCATCACAATGCTCAATGACACATGTCATCAGAATTCTCCATGGCCTTCTCATCACAGTGCTCCATTACACCTGTCATAAGAATGCTCCATGACCCCTGCCATCACGATGTTCCATGGCCTTGTCATCACAAGGCTCCATGACCCTTCTCATCACAATGCTCCAAGACACATGTTATCACAATGGTCCATGCCCCTTTTTATCTAAATGATCCATGAACCCTGTCATCACAATGCACCATGCCCATCATCATAATGCTTCAGGCTATTGTCATCACAATTAAGTCAAAATGCTCCATGACCTCTGTCATAACAATGCTCCAAACCATTGTGATAAAAATATTTCATAACACTTGTCATCACAATGCCCCATGACGATCGCCATCACAATTATCCATGATCTTCTCATCATAGTGCTCCATGACTTTGTCATCACAATGCTCAAGACACTTGTCATCACAGTGCTCCCTGACACTTGTCGTCAGTATGCAACTTGAACCCTGTCATGACAAGGCTCCATGCCTTTTTCATCACAATGATCCATGCCCTTTTCATCACAATGCTCCAAGACCCATTTAATCACAATACTCCATGCACTTGTCATCACAAAGCTCAATGATGCATGCCAACAGAATGCTCCTTGGTCTTCTCCTCACAATGCTCCATGCCCTTGTCATCACAATGTTCCAAGACCCCTGTAATCACAATACTCCATGCCCCTTTTCATCAGTATGCTCCATGAGACATGACATCACAAGGCTCCATGGTTTTCTTATCACAATGCTCTAGGACATTGTCATCACAATGCTTCACGACCTTTTCATAAAAATTCTCAACGGCCATTGTCATCATAATGCTCCAAGCCCTAGTAATCATAATGCTCCATTATATTTGCCATCTCAATCATCCATTACATTTGGCATCACAATGCTCTATACCATTGTCATCGCAATGGACCATGACATATGTCAACACAATGTTCCCTGACACCGGTCTTCACAATACTCTATGACATTCTCATCACCATACTCCATGCCCTTGTCATCACAATGCACCATGCCCTATGTCATCACAATAATCTTTGAAACTTGTCAGACCAATGTTCCATGCCCCTGTCATCACAATGCTCCATGCCCTTGTAATCAAAATGCTCCATGACCCCAGTCATCACAATGCTCCATGACTCCAGTCATCACAATGCTTCATAACGTTTGTCATCACAATGGTCCATGCCCGCATCATCACAAGGCTTTGCGACCTTTGTAACGACAATAATCCATGAACATTTCATCACAATGCTCCGTGACCCTTGTCATCACAATGCTCCATGCCTTTGTCAGAACAATGCTCCATGTCCAATGTCATCACAATGTGCCACGCGATTTTCATCACAACGTTCCACAACCTTGTCATTGCTATGCTCCAAAAACCTTGTAATCACAATGCTCCATGCACTTCTCATCTAAATGCTCTCTCACAAGAGATATCATAATGTTCCGTCACTAGTCTTCACAATACTCCCTCCCCCCTGTAGTCACAATGTTCCATGAGCCCTGTCATCTCAATGCTACATCCCATTATCATCACAATGTTCCATGACGCCTGACATCACAATATTCCATAACACCTGTAATCAAAATGCTCCATGACCCATTTCATCCCAAATCTCCATGACCCCTGACATCACTAGGATCTATAACCCCTGTCATCAAAATGTTCCATTACACTTTTCATCAAATTGCTGCATGACCCGGTCATCAAAATGCTCCCTGCCCTTTTCATCACAATACACAACGCACTTGTCATCAAAATGCTCCATAACCTTTGTCATCACAAAGTACCATGACCCTTGGCAGCACAGTGCTCCATGTCATTGTCATCACAATGCTCCATGAACGCTCTCATCACATTGCTCCTTGCCCTTTTCATCACAAAGCTCCATGACACTTGTCATCAAAATGCTCCAGGACCCTTTTCATGAAAATGCTCCATGACACCGGACATCACAATATTTCATAACCCCTGTCATCAAAATGTTCCATGACGGTTTTCATCAAATTGCTGCATGACCCTGTCATCATAATACTCCCTGCCCTTATGATCACAATGCACAACGCCCTTGACATAAAAATGCTACATGACCTTTGTCATCACAAAGATACATGACCCTTGGCATCACAATGCTCCATGTCATTGTCATCGCAATGCTCCATGAACACTCTCATCACATTGCTCCATGCCCTTGTCATCACAAAGCAACATGACACATGTCATCAAAGTGCTCCATGGCCTTCTCATTACAATGTTCCATGCCCTTGCCATCACAATGATCCATTACACATGTCATAACAATGCTCCATGATCCCTGCCATCACGATGTTCCATGGACTTGTCATCACAAGGCTCCATGACCCTTCTCATCACAATGCTCCAAGACCCCTGTAATCACAATGCTCCATGCCCCTTTTCATCTCAATGATCCATGAACACTGTCATCACAATGCACCATGCCCATCATCATAATGCTTCATGCCATTGTCATCACAATGAAATAAAAATGCTCCATGACCTCTGTCATAACAATGCTCCAAACCCTTGTGATCAGAATATTCCATAACACTTGTCATCACAATGCCCCATGACACTCGTCATCACAGTTATCCATGGATTTCTCATCACAATGCTCCAGGACCTTTGTCATCACAGTGCTCACTACACTTGTCATCAAAAGGCTCCCTGACACTTGTTGTCTGTATGCTCCTTGAACCCTGTCATGACAAGGCTCCATGCCTTTTTCATCACAATGATCCATGCCCTTTTCATCACAATGCTCCAAAAACCCTGTCATCACAATGCTCCATGCCCTTGTCATCACATTGCGCCATTCCAACTGTCATCACAAAAATCCATGAAACTTATTACACAAATGCTCCATGCCCTTGTCATAACAATGTTCCATGCCCTTGTTATCACAATGCTCCATGAACCCTGTCATCACAATGCTCAGTGACTCCAGTCATTACAAAGCTTCATGACCTTTGTCATCACAATGGTCCATTCTCTCGTCATCAACAGCCTCTGTTACCTATTTAACCACAATGCTCCATGAAATTTTCATCACAATGCTCTTTGACCCTTGTCATCACAATGCTCTATGGCTATCTCAGCACAATGCTCCATAACACTTGTCATCACAATGCTCCATGCGCTTGTCATCACAGTGCTCCACAATCTTGTCATCACAATGCTCCATAAAACTTGTCATCGCAATGCTCCATGCACTTCTCATCAAAATGCTCTCTCACCACTGATATCACAATGTTACATCACTATTCATCACAATACTCCCTCACCCCTGTCATCACAATGTTCCATGACTCCTGTCATCACAATGGTACATGCACTTATCATCACAATGTTCGATGACACCTGACATTACAATGTTCCATAACCCCTGTCATCAAAATGCTCCATGACCCTTTTCATCAAAATGCTCCATGACCCATGACATCACAATATTCCATAACACCTGTCATCAAAATTTTCCATGACATTTTACATCAAATTGCTCCGTGACCCTGTCATGACAATGCTCCCTGCCCTTCTCATCACAATGCACCACAACATTCTCATCAAAATGCTCCATGACATTTGTCATCACAAAGGTCCATGGCCCTTGGCATCACAATGCTCCATATCATTGTCATCACACTGCTCCTTGAACGCTCTCATCACATTGCTCCATGCTCTTGTCATCACAAAGCTCCATGACACATGTCAACAGAATGCTCCATGGCCTTCTCATCACAGTGCTCCATGTCCTTGCCATCACAATGCTCCATTACCCCTTTCATAACAATGCTCCATGACACCTGCGATCACGATGTTCCATGGCCTTGTCATCACAAGGCTCCATTACCCTTCTCATCACAATGCTCCTAGACCCCTCTGATCACAATAGTCCAGGCCCCTTTTCATCTCAATGATCAATGAACCGTGTCATCACAATGCACCCTGCCCATCATCATAATGCTTCATGCTATTGTCATCACAATGAAATTAAAATGCGCCATGACCTCTGTCATAACAATGTTCCAAAACCTTGTGATCACAATATTCCATAACACTTGTCATCATAATGACCCATGACGCTCCTCATCACAGTTATCCATGGTCTTCTCATCACAATGCTCCATGACCTTTGTCATCACAAAGTTCAATACACTTGTCATCAAAATGTTCCCTGACACTTGTAGTCTGTATGCTCCTTGAAACCTGTCATGACAAGGCTCCATGCCTTTTTCATCACAATGATCCATGCCCTTTTCATCACAATGCTCCAAGACCGTTGTAATCACAATGCTCCATGCCCTTGTCATCACAAAGCTCAATGACGCATGTCATCAGAATGCTCCCTAGCCTTATCCTCACAATGCTCCATGCCCTTGATATCACAGTGTACCAAGAATCCTGTTATCACAATGCTCCATGCCCCTTTTCATCATAATGCTCCATGAGACTTCTCATCACAAGGCTCCATGGTTTTCTCATCACAATGCTCGAAGACATTGTCATCACAATGCTTCACGACCTTGTCATGAACATTCTCAATGACCCTTGTCATCATAATGGTCCAAGCCCTAGTCATCACAATGCTCCATCATATTTGTCATCACAATCCTCCATTACTTTTGGCATCACAGTGCTCCCTGCCATTGTCATCGCAATGGACAATGACATATGTCATCACAATGCTCCCTGACACCTGTCTTCACAATACTCCATGACCTTCTCTTCACAATGGTCCATGACCTTGTCTTCACAATGCACCATGTCCACTGTCATCACAATAATCTATGAAACTTGTGAGACCAATGCTCCATGCCCCTGTCATCACAATTCTACATGCAATTGTCATCACAAGGCTCCATGACCCCTGTCATCACAATGCTCCGTGACTCCAGTCTTCACAATGCTTCATAAGGTTTGTCATCACACTGGTCCATGCCCGCGTCATCACAAGGCACTGAGACCCTTGTAACCACAATGCTCCATGAAATTTTCATCACACTGTTCTTTGACCCTTGTCATCATAATGATCCATGCCTTTGTCACAAAAATGCTCCATGACCCTTGTCGTCACAATGTGCTATGCACAATTCATCACCACGGTCCATAAATTTGTCATCGCAATGCTCCATAAAACTTTTAATCACAATGCTCCATTCTCTTCTCATCACAATGCTCCATTACCCCTGTCATAACAAAGCTCCATGACCTCTGCCATCACAGTGTTCCACGGCCTTGTCATCACAAGGCTCCATGACACTTGTCATCACAATGCTCCAAGACACCTGTAATCACAATGCTCCATGCCCTTGTCATCACAGTGCTCCATGTCTTTGTCAGAACAATGCTCCATGACCATTGTCATCACAATGTGCATCACGCTTTTCATCACAACGGTCCACAAACTTGTCAGTGGCCCTTGTCATCAGAATGCTCCAAGCCCTAATCATCACAATGCTCCATTTATTTGTCATCACAATCCTCCATTACATTTGGCATCACAATGCTCCATGCCATTGTCATTGCAATGGACCATGAAATATTTCATCACAATGCTCCCTGACACCTGTCTTCACAATACTCCATGACCTTCTCATCACAATGCTCCATGCCCTTGTCATCACAATGCACCATGCCCACTCTCATCACAATAATCTATGAAACTTGTCAGACCAATGCTCCATGCCCCTGTCATCACAATGCTCCATGCCC
The DNA here is from genome assembly GCF_964165515.1 of Mesoplodon bidens. Classification (NCBI taxonomy): domain Eukaryota; kingdom Metazoa; phylum Chordata; class Mammalia; order Artiodactyla; family Ziphiidae; genus Mesoplodon; species Mesoplodon bidens. Next base: position 204,661 of record NW_027672312.1, on the reverse strand, counting down.
TTGTCATCACAATGCTCCATGACCCCTGTCATCACAATGCTCCATGACTCCAGTCATCACAATGCTTCATAACGTTTGTCATCACAATGGTCCATGCCCGCGTCATCACAAGGCTCTGTGACCTTTGTAACCACAATGCTCCATGAAATTTTCATCACAATTCTCTGTGACCCTTGTCATCACAATGATCCATGTCTTTGTCAGAACAATGCTCCATGACCAGTGTCATCACAATATGCCACGCGCATTTCATCACAATGGTACACAACCTTGTCATTGCAATGCTCCATAAACCTTGTAATCACAATGGTCCATGCACTTGTCATCACAATACTCCATGAACATTTTCAGTCCAATACTCCATGACCATTGTCATCACAATGATTCATGCCCTTGTCATCCCAATGCTTCATGACACCTGTATTCACAATGCTCCATGACACTTGTCATCCGAGTGCTCCATGACACCTGTCTTCACAATGCTCCAGGCCTTTGTCAGCAAAATTCTACATGACCTTCTCATTACAATGCTCTATGTGCTTGTCATCACAATACTCCAAGACCCCTGTAATCACAATGCTCCATGTCCTTTTCCATCTCAATGCTCCATGAACCCAGTCATCACAATGCACCATGCCCATCATCATAATGCTTCAGGCTATCGTCATTACAGTGAAATCAAAATTCTCCATGACCTCTGTCTTCATAATCCACCAAAACCTTGTGATCGCAATGTTCCATAACACTTATCATCACAACACCCCATGACGATCATCATCACAATTATCCATGGTCTTCTCATCACCATGCTCCATGATCTTTGTCATCACAATGCTCAATACACTTGTCATCACAATGCTCCCTGACTCTTGTCGTCAGTATGCTCCTTGAGCAGTGTCATGACAAGGCTCCATGCCTTTTTCATCACAATGATCCATGCCGTTTTCATCACAATGCTCCAAGACCCCTGTAACCACAATGCTCCATGCCCTTGTCATCACAAAGCTCCATGATGCATGTCATCAGAATGCTCCATGGCCTTCTCCTCACAATGCTCCATGTCATTGTCATCACAATGCTCAATGAAACCTCTCATCACATTGCTCCATGCCCTTGTCATTACAATCCTCCATTACGCATGTATCACAGTGTTCCGTGCCCTTGTCATCACAAGGCTCCATGCCCACTCTCATCACAATATTCCATGAAATATTTCAGACCAATGCTCAATGACCTTCTCATCACAATGCTCCATTACCTCTGTCATAACAAAGCTCCATGACCCCTGCCATCACAATGTTCCACGGCCTTGTCATCACAATGATCAATGTCCCTTGTCAGAACAATCCTCCAAGACACCTGTCATCAAAAAGCTCATTGACTTTGTCATAACAAAGCTCCATGACACATGCCATCAGAAGGTTCCATGGACTTCTCATCACAATGCTCCATGCCCTTGTCATCAAAATTCTCCAAGACCCTTGTAATCACAATGGTCCTTGCCCTTTTTCATCTCAATGCTCCATGAACCCTGTCATCACAATGCACCATGCACATCATCATAATTCTTCAGGCTATTGTCATTAAAATGAAATCAAAATTCTCCATGACCTCTGTCATCATAATGCTCCAAAACCTTGTGATCACAATATTCCATAACTCTTATCATCACAACACCCCGTGACGCTCATCATCACAATTATCCATGGTCTTCTCATCACAATGCTCCATGATCTTTGTCATCACAATGCTCAATAAACTTGTCAAAACAATGCTCCCTGACACTTGTCCTCAGTATGCTCTTTGAATCCTGTCATGACAAGGCTCCATGCCTTTTTCATCACAATGATCCATGACCCTTCTCATCACAATGCTCCAAGACCCCTGTAATCACAATGCTCCATGCCCCATTTCATCAGAATGCTCCATGAGACTTGTCATCACAATTCTCCATGATCATCTCATCACAATGCTCCAGGACCTTGTCATCACCATGCTCCATTCCCTTGTCATCACAGTGCTCCATGACACCTGTCATCACAATAATCCATGAACAGTTCCAGCCGAATGCTCCATGACATTCTCATCACAATGCTCCATGACCAATATCATCACAATGCTCCATGACCTCTGTCATCACAACACTCCATGACACCTGACAACACAATGATCCAGGACTCTTGTCATCACAATGCTCCATTCCCTAGGCATCACAATGCTCCATGAACCCTGTCATCACAATACTCCATGAACATTTTCAGCCCAATTCCCCATGACACTTGTCATCCCAATGGTCCATGTCCTTGTCATCCCAATGATCCATGACCCCTGTATTCACATTGCTCCTTGTCGCTTATCATCACAGAGCTCCATGACACCTGTGATCACAATGCTCCATGCCTTTGTCAGCAAAATGCTATATGACCTGGTCATTACAAAGCTCTATGTGCTTGTCATCAAAATACTCTATTACCATTGTCATCACAATCCTCCATGAACCTTGGGATCACATTGCTTCATGCCCTTGTCATCACAATATTCCATGCTCCTTGAAATCAAAATGATCCATGACCTCTGTCATCACAATGCTCCAAAACCTTGTGATCACAATGTTCCATAACACTTGTCATCACAACACTCCATGATGCCTTTCATCACAATACTCCTTGCCCTTTTCATCACAATGTTCCATGACCTTTGTCAACAGAATTCTCAATACACTTGTTATCACAATGCTCCCTGACACTTGTCTTTAGAATGCTCCTTGAAACCTGTCACGAAATGGCTCCATGCATTTTTCATCACAATGCCCCATGTCATTTTCATCACAATGTTCCATGCCATTGTCATCAAAATACTCCACAAGCTTGTCATCCGAATGCTCCATAAACTTGGTACTCACAATTCTCCAAGCACTTGTCAGCACAATGTTCCTTGACCCTTGTCATCACAATGCTCCAAGACATTGTCATCACAATGCTCCATTACCTTTGTCATCAGAATCCTCCATGACATTTGGCATCACAATGCTGCATGCCAGTGACATCACAATGGGCCATTACATATGTCATCACAATGCTCCCTGACAGCTGTCTTCACAATACTGCATGACCTGTACATCACAATGCTCCATTCCCTTGTCATTACAGTCTGCCATTCCAACTGTCGTCGCAATAATCCATGAAACTTATTAAACCAATGCTCCCTGCACTTGTCATCACAATGCTCCATGCCCTTCTTATCACAATGTTCCAAGACCCCTGCTATCAGGATGCTCCATGCCCATTTTCATCAGTATGCTCCATGAGACTTGTCATCACAAGGGCCCATGGTTTTCTCATCACAATGCTCCAGGAACTTGTCATCACATTGCTTCACGACCTTGTCATGAAAATTCTCAATTTCTCTTGTCATCATAATGCTCCAAGCCCTAGTAATCACAATGCTCCATTATATTTCTCATCACAATCCTCCATAACATTTGGCATCACAATGGTCCTTGCCATTGTCATCGCAATGGACCATGACATCTGTCATCACAATGCTCCCTGACACCTGTCTTCACAATACTCCATGACTTTCTCATCACAATGATCCATGCCCTTGTCATCAAAAGGCACCATGTCCACTGTCATCACAATAATCTATGAAAATTGTCAGACCAATGCTCCATGCCCTTGTTATCACAATGCTCCATGACCCCTGTCATCACAATGCTCCATGACTCCAGTGATCACAATGCTTCATAACGTTTGTCATCACAACGGTCCATGTCCGCGTCATCAAAAGGCTCTGAGACCTTTGTAACCACAATGCTCCATGCCTTTGTCAGAACAATGCTCCATGACCCTTGTCATCACAATGTGCCACGTGCTTTTCATCACAATGATCAACAACCTTGTCTTCACTATGCTCCATAAACCCTGTAATCACAATGCTCCATGCACTTCTCATCCAAATGCTCTCTCACCTGAGATATCACAATGTTCCATCACTAATCATCACAATCCTCCCTCAACCCTGTAATCACAATATTCCATGACGCCTGTCATCACAATGCTACATGCACTTATCAGCACAATGTCCCATGACCACTGACATCATAAAGTTCCATAACCACTGTTATCAAAATGCTCCATGACCCTTTTCATCCCAAAGCTCCATGACCCCTGGCATCACAATGTTCTATAACCCTTGCCTTCAAAATGTTCCATTACACTTTTCATCAAATTGCTGCATGACCCTGTCATCAAAATGCTCCCTGGCCTTCTCATCACAATGCACCACAGCCTTGTCCTCAAAATGCTCCATGACATTTGTCATCACAAAGCTCCATGACCCTTGGCATCACAATGTTCCATGTCCTTGTCATCACCATGCTCCATGCCCTTGTCATCACAATGCTCCATGCCCTTGTCATTACAATCCTCCATGACCCATGTATCACAGTGTTCCGTGCCATTGTCATCACAAAGCACCATGCCCACTCTCAAACAATAAACCATGAAACATTTCAGACCATTGCTCAATGCCCTTCTCATCACAATGCTCCATTACCTCTCTCATAACAATGCTCCATGACCCCTGCCATTACAGTGTTCCACGGCCTTGTCATCACAAGGCTCCATGACGCATGTCATTAGAATGTCCCATGGCCTTCTCATCACAATGCTCCATGCCCTTGTCATCACAATGCTCCAAGACCCCTGTAATCACAATGCTCCATGCCCCTTTTCATCTCAATGATCCGTGAACCCTGTCCTTACAATGCACCATGCCCATCATCATAATGTTTAAGGCTATTGTCATCACAATGAAATCAAAATGCTCCATGACATGTTTCATCATAATGCTCCAAACACATGTTATCACAATGTTCCATAACACTTGTCATCACAATGCCCCATGATGCTCATCATCACAATTATCCATGGTCTTCTCATCACAATGCTCCATGAAATTTTTCATCACAATGCTCAATACACTTGTAATCACAATGCTCCCTGACACTTGTCGTCAGTATGCTCCTTGAACCCTGTCATGACATGGCTCCATGCCTTTTTCATCACAGTGATCCATGCGCTTTTCATCAAAATGCTCCAAGACCCCTGTAATCACAATGCTACATGCACTTGTCATCACAAAGCTCCATGACGCATGTCATCAGAATGCTCTATGGCCTTCTCATCACAATGCTCCCTGCCCTTGTCATCACAGTGTTCCAAGACCACTGTAATAACAATGCTCCATGCCCCTTTTCATCAGAATGCTCCATGAGACTTGTCATCACAGGTCTCCATGATCTTCTCATCACAATGCTCCAGGACCTTGTCATCACCATGCTCCATTCCCTTGTCATCACAATGCTCCATGACCCCTGGCATCACAATAATCCATGAATATTTTCAGCCCAGTGTTCCACGACCTATTCATCTCAATGCTCCATAGCCAATATCATCACAGTGCTCCATGACCACTGTCATCACAACACACCATGACACCAGACAACACAATGATCCAGGACTCTTGTCATCACAATGCTCCAATCCCTAGTCATCACAATGCTCCATGACCCCTGTCATCACTACACTCCATGAATATTTTCAGCCCAGTGCTCCATGACCCTTGTCATCACAATGATCCATGCCCTTGTCATCCCAATGCTCCGTGACCCCTATATTCAAAATGCTCCGTGTCGATTGTCATCACAGTGCTCCATGACACGTGTCATCACAATGCTCAATTCATTTGTCAGCAAAATGCTACATGACATTGTCATTACAATGCTCTATGCACTTGTCATCACAATACTCCAATATTATATTCATCACAATCCTCCATGAACCTTGGGATCACATTGCTTCATGCCCTTGTCATCACAATGCCCGATGCTCCTTGAAATCAAAATGATCCATGACCTCTGTCATCATAATGCTCCAAACACTTGTGATCAAAAAGTTCCATAACACTTGTCATCACAATGCTCAATGATGCCTGTCAGCACAGTACTCCTTGCCCTTGACATCACAATGCTCTAAGCCTTTGTCAGAACAGTGCTCCATGACCCTTGTCGTCACAATGTGCCACGTGCTTTTCATCCCATCGGTCCACACCCTTGTCATCACTATGCTCCAGAATCCTTATAATCACAATGCTCCATGCACTTCTCATCCAAAAGCTCTCTCACCAGATATATAACAATGTTCCATCTCTAGTCATCACAATACTGCCTCACCCGTGTAATCACAATGTACCATGACCCTTGCCATCACAATGCTACATCCCCTTATCATCACAATGTTCCATGACCCCTGACATCACAATGTTCCATAACCCATGTCATCAAAATGCTCCTTGACTCTTTTCATCCCTATGCTCCATTAACCCTGACATCACAATGTTTTATAACCACTGTCATCAAAATTTTCCATTACATTTTTTATCAAATTGCTTCATGATCCTGTCATCAAAATGCTCCCTGCCCTTCTCATCACAATGCACCACACCCTTGTCATCAAAATGCTCCATGACCTTTGTCATCACAAAGCTCCATGACACTTGGCATCACAATGCCCATGTCATTGTCATCACAATGCTCCATGAACATTCTCATCACATTGCTCTATGCCCTTGTCATTACAATCCACCATAACCCATGTATAACAGTGTTCCGTGCCTTTTCCATCACAATGCCCCATGCCGTTTTCTTCAAAATGCTCCTTGCCTTTGTCATCAAAATACTCCACAAGCTTGTCATCAGAATGCTCCATGACCCATGTCATCACAATTCTCCATGCACTTGTCGGCACAATGCTCCCTAACCATTGTCATCACAATGCTCCAAGCCATTGTCATCACAATGCTCCATTATCTTTGTTATCAGAATCCTCCATGACACTTGGCATCACAATGCTCCATGCCACTGTCATCACAATGGGCCTTTACATATGTCATCACAATGCTCCCTGACACCTATCTTCACAATACTGCATGACCTGGTCATCACAATGCTCCATGCCCTTTTCATCACAATGCACCATTCCAACTGTCATCGCAATAATCCATGAAACATTTTAGACCAATGCTCCATGTTCTTGTCATCACAATGCTCCATGCCCTTATTATCACAATGCTCCATGACCCCTGTCAACACAATACTCCGTGACTCCAGTCATCACAATGCTTCATGACCATTTTTATCACAATGGTCCATGCCCTCGTCATCAACAGTCTCTGTGACCATTTTAACCACAATGCTCCATGAAGATTTCATCACAATGCTCTTTGACCCTTGTCATGCCAATGCTCTATGCCTTTCTCTGCACAATGCTCTATGACCCTTGTCATCACAATGCTCCATGAGCTTGTCAGCACAGTGCTCCACAATCTTGTCATCACAATGCTCCATAACCATTGTCTTCACAATGCTCCATGCATTTCTCATCAAAATGCTCTCTCACCACTGATATCACAATGTTACATCACTATTCATCACAATACTCCCTCACCCCTGTCATCACAATGCTCCATGACTCCTGTTATCACAGTGCTACATGCACTTATCATCACAATATTCGACGACCCCTGACATCACAATGTTCCTTAACCCCTGTCATCAAAATGCTCCATGACTCTTTTCATCAAAATGCTCCATGACCGCTGATACCACAGTGTTCCATAACCCTTGTCATCAAAATATTCCATAGCGCTTTTCATCAAATTGCTCCATGACGCTGTCATCACAATGCTCCCTGCCCTTCTCATCACATTGCCAACGCACTTGCCATCAAAATGCTCCATGACCTTTGTCATCACAAAGATCCATGACGCTTGGCATCACAATGATCCATGTCAATGTTATCACAATGCTCCATGAAAGCTCTCATCACATTGCTCCACGCCCTTGTCATCACAGAGCTCCATGACGCATGTCATCAGAATACTCCATGGCCTACTCATCACAGTGCTCCATGCAGTTGCCATTACAATGCTCCATTATCCCTGTCATAAAAATGCTACATGAACACTGCCATCACGATGTTCCATGAACTTGTCATCACAAGGCTCCATGACCCTTCTCATAACAATGCTCCGAGACCCCTGTAATCACAATGCTCCATGCCCCTTTTCATCTCAATGATCCATGAACCCTGTCATCACAATGCCCCATGCCCATCATCATAATGCTTCATGCTGTTGTCATCACAATGAAATCAAAATGCTCCATGACCTCTGTCATAACAATGCTCCAAACCCTTGTGATCACAATATTCCATAACACTTGTCATCACAATGTCCCATGACTCTCATCATCACAATTATCCATGGTCTTCTCATCACAATGCTCCATGACCTTTGTCATCACAATGCTCAATACACTTGTCATCAAAATGCTCCCTGACACTTGTTGTCTGTATGCTCCTTGAAACCTGTCATGACAAGGCTCCATGCCTTTTTCATCACAATGATCCATGCCCTTTTCATCACAATGATCCATGCCCTTTTCATCACAATGCTCCAAGACCCCTTTAATCACAGTGCACCATGCCCTTGTCAACACAAAGCTCAATGACACAGGTCATTAGAATGCTCCTTGGCCTTCTCCTCACAATGCTCCATGCCCATGTCATCACAATGTTCCAAGACCCCTGTAATCACAATGGTCCATGTCCCTTTTCATCAGTATGCTCCATGAGATTTGTCATCAAAAGGCTCCATGGATTTCTCATCACAATGCTCCAGGAACTTGTCATCACAATGCTTCATGACACTGTCATGAAAATTCTCAATGGCCCTTGTCATCATAATGCTCCAAGCCCCAGTCATCACAATGCTCCATTATTTTTGTCATCACAAGTCTCCATTTCATTTGGCATCACAATGCTCCCTGCCATTGTCATCGCAGTGGACCATGACATATGTCATCACAATGCTCCCTTACCCTTGTATTCACAATACTCCATGACCTTCTCATCACAATGATACATGCCCTTGTTATCACAATGCACCAGGTCCACTGTCATCACAATAATATATGAAACTTGTCAGACCAATGCTCCATGCCCCTGACATCACAATGCTCCATGCGCTTGTCATCACAATGCTCCATGACGCCAGTCATCACAATACTCCATGAACATTTTCAGCCCAATGCTCCATGACACTTGTCATCACAATGATCCATGCCCTTGTCATCCCAATCCTCCATGACCCCTGTATTCACAATGCATCCTTACGCTTGTCATCACAGTGCTCCATGATCCCTGTCATCACAATGCTCCTTGCCTTTGTCAGCAAAATGCTACATGACATTGTCATTACAATGCTCTATGTGCTTGTCATCACAATACTCCATTACCATTGTCATCACAATCCTCCATGTACCTTGGGATCACATTGCTTCTTACCCTTGACATCACAATGCTCGATGCTCCTTGAAATCAAAATGATCCATGACCTCTGTCATCATAATGCTCCAAACACTTGTGATCACAAAGTTCCATAACACTTGTCATCACAATGCTCAATGATGCCTGTCAGCACAATACTCCTTGCCCTTGACATCACAATGCTCTATGCTCCTTGAAATCAAAATGATCCATGACCACTGTCATCACAGTGCTCCAAACCCTTGTGATCACAAAGTTCCATAACACTTGTAATCAGAATGCTCCATGATGCCTGTCATCAAAATACTCCTCGCCCTTTTCATCACAATGTCCATGACCTTTGTCATCAAAATTCTCAATACACTTGTCATCACAATGCTCCCTGACACTTGTCGTCAGAATGCTCCTTGAAATCTGTCTCGAAAAGGCTCCTTGCCTTTTTCATCACAATGCCCCATGCCGTTTTCATCAAAATGCTCCATGCCATTGTCATCAAAATACACCACAAGCTTGTCATCAGAATGCTCCATGACCCTTGTCATCACAATTCTCCATGCCGTTGTCAGCATAATGCTCCGTGACCCATGTCATCACAATGCCCCAAGCCATTGTCATCAAAATGCTCCATTACCTTTATCATCAGAATCCTCCATGGCACTTCGCATCACAATGCTCCATGCCCTTTTAATCACAATGTGCCATTCCAACTGTCATCGCAATAATCCATGAAACATATTAGACCAATGCTCCATGCCCTTGTCATCACAATGCTCCACGCCCTTGTTATCACAAAGCTCCGTGACCCCTGTCATCACAATGCTCCATGACTCCAGTCATCACAATGCTCCCTGCCATTGTCATCGCCATGGACCATGACATATGTCATCACATTGCTCCCTGACACCTGTCTTCACAATACTGCATGACATTCTCATCACAATGATCCATGCGCTTATCATCACAATGCACCATGTCCACTGTCATCACAATAATCTATGAAACTTTTCAGACCAATGCTCCATGCCCCTGACATCACAATGCTCCATGCTCTTGTCATCACAGTGCTCCATGAACCCTGTCATCACAATGCTCCTTGACTCCAGGCATCACAGTGCTTCATAACATTTGTCATCACAGTGATCCATGCCCGCATCATCACAAGGCTCTGTGACCTTTGTAACCACAATTCTCCATGAACTTTTCATCACAATGCGCCATGCCCTTCTCATGACAATGCTCCATTACACCTGTCATAACAATGCTCCATGACCCCTGCCATCACAATGTTCCACGGCCTTGTCATCACAAGGCTCCATGACACCTGTCATCACAATGCTCCAAGAACCCTGTAATCACAATGCTCCATGCCCTTGTCTTCACAAAGCTCCATGACACATGGCATCAGAATGTTCCATGACCTTCTCATCAAAATGCTCCATGCCCTTGTCATAACAATGCTCCAAGACCCCTGTAATCACAATGCTACATGCCCCTTTTCATCTCAATGCTCCAAGATCCCTGTCATCACAATGCAACAGGCCCATCATCATAATGCTTCAGGCTATTGTCAGCAAAATGAAATCACAATTCTCCATGACCTCTGTCATCACAATGCTCCATGACCCCTGTCATCCCAATGCTCAGTGCCTCCAGTCATCACAATGCTTCATAACGTTTGTCATCACAACGGTCCATGCCTGCATCATCACAAGGCTCTCTGACCTTTGTAACCACAATGCACAATGAACTTTTCATCACAATGCTCCCTGACACCTATCTTCACAATACTGCATGACCTGGTCATCACAATGCTCCATGCCCTTTTCATCACAATGCACCATTCCAACTGTCATCACAATAATCCATGAAACTTTTTAGACCAATGCTCCATGTTCTTGTCATCACAATGCTCCATGCCCTTATTATCACAATGCTCCATGACCCCTGTCAACACAATACTCCGTGACTCCAGTCATCACAATGCTTCATGACCATTTTTATCACAATGGTCCATGCCCTCGTCATCAACATTCTCTGTGACCATTTTAACCACAATGCTCCATGAAGTTTTCATCACAATTCTCTTTGACCCTTGTCATCCCAATGCTCTATGCCTTTCTCTGCACAATGCTCCATGACCCTTGTCATCACAATGCTCCATGAGCTTGTCAGCACAGTGCTCCACAATCTTGTCATCACAATGCCCCATAACCATTGTCTTCACAATGCTCCATGCATTTCTCATCAAAATGCTCTCTCACCACTGATATCACAATGTTACATCACTATTCATCACAATACTCCCTCACCCCTGTCATCACAATGCTCCATGACTCCTGTTATCACAATGTTACATGCACTTATCATCACAATATTTGACGACCCCTGACATCACAATGTTCCTTAACCCCTGTCATCAAAATGCTCCATGACTCTTTTCATCAAAATGCTCCGTGACCGCTGATACCACAGTTTTCCATAACCCTTGTCATCAAAATATTCCATAACCCTTTTCATCAAATTGCTCCATGACGCTGTCATCACAATGCTCCCTGCCCTTCTCATCACATTGCAAACGCACTTGCCATCAAAATGCTATGACAGGGGTCATGGAGCATTGCGATGACAAGTGCTTAGAGCTGTGATGACAAAGCATGTAACACAGTGATGAGAAGTGTCATGGTGCATAGTGATGCCAAGGACGTGGAGAATTGTGATGACACGGAACATGGAGCATTGTGATGACCAGTGCATGGAGCATTGTAATGGCAAGACAGTGGAGCATTGTGATGACAAGGGACATGGAGCATTGTGATGACAAGGGCATGGAGCATTGTGATGACAAGGGTCATTGAGAATTTTGATGACAAGTTCATGAAGCATTGTGATGACAAGGGTCATGGAGCATTTTGATGACAAAGGCGTGGAGCATTGTGATGAGAAAACCATGGATAATTGTGATGACGAGCATCATGGAGCACAGTAATAAAAAGGGATATGGAGCATTGTGATGACAATGGCTTGGAGCATTTTGATGACAAGGGTCAGGGCGCATTGTGCTGAAAAGTGCATGGAGAATTGTGATGAAACGGATCATGGAGCATTCTGATGACAAGCTTGTGGAGTATTGTGATGACAATGGCATGGAGCATTGTGATGAAAAGGGCATGGAGCATTGTGATGAAAAAGGCATGGATCCTTTTCATGACAGGATTCAAGGAGCATTCTGACAAGTGTCAGGGAGCATTGTGATGACAAGTGTATTGAGAATTGTTATGACAAATATCATGGAGCATTTTGATGAGAAGGGCATGGAGTATTGTGATGACAGGCATCATGTAGCGTTGTAATGACAATTGTTATGGAACAATGTGATCACAAGAGTTTGGAGCATTGTGATTACAGAAGTCATGGATCATTTTTTTTTTCAAGGATCATGGAGCATTGTGATGACAAGGGCATGAAACAATGTGATCCCAAGGTTCATGGAGGATTGTGATGACAATGGTAAGGGAGTATTTTGATGACAAGCAAATGGAGAATTGTGATGAAAAGGTCATGTAGCATTTTGCTGACAGAGGCATGGAGCATTGTGATGATAAGGCTCATGGAGCACTGTGATGACAAGCGTCACGGATCATTGTGATGACAATTGTCATGGAACATTGGGCTGAAAATGGTCACAGAGCATTGTGATGACAAGGGAATGGATCATTGTGATGACAACTGTCCAGGATCATTGTGTTGTCAGGGGTCATGGACCGTTGTGATGACAGTGCTCATGGAGCATTGTGATGATATGGATCATGAAGCATTGTGATGAGAAGTGCCTGGAGAATTGGGCTGAAATTGTTCAGGAAGTATTGTGTGGACAGGGGTCATGGAGCATTGTGATGACAAGGGAATGGAGCACTGTGACGAAAAGGTCCTGTAGCATTGTGATGAGAAGACCATGGAGCCTTGTAATGACAAGTCTCATGGAGCATTCTGATGAAAACGGGCAAGGATTATTGTGATTACAGGGTTCTTGGAGCATTGTGATCACAAGGGCATGGAACATTGTGATTACAGGGGTCTTGGAGCATTGTGATGAAATTGGCATGGATCATTGTTATGAAAATGGTATGGAGCATTTTCATGACAGGTTTCAAGGAGCATACTGATGACAAGTGTCAGGGAGCATCGTGATGACAAGTGTATAGAGCATTGTGATGACAAATGTCATGGAGCATTGTGATGAAAATACCATGGATACTTGTGATGATGAGCGTCATGGGGCGTTGGGATGATAAGTGTTATGGAACATTTTGATCACAAGGATTTGGAGCATTGTGATGAGAGAGATCATGGAATATTTTGATTTCATTGTGATGACAATAGACTGAAGCATTATGATGATGGGCATGGTGTCTTTTCATGACAGGGTTCATGGAGCATTGAGATGAAAAGGGGCATGTAGCATTGTGATTACAGGGGTCCTGAAGCATTTTGATGACAATGGCATGGAGCATTGTGATGAGAATTCCATGGAACCGTCTAATGACATGCTTCATGGAGCTTTGTGATGACAAGGGCATGGAGCATTGTGATTATATGGGTCTTGGAGCATTGTGATGACAAGGGTCATGGAGCCTTGTAATGACAAGGCCGTGGAACATTGTGATGGCAGGGGTCATGGAGCATTGTTATGACAGGTGTAATGAAGCATTGTGATGAGAAGGGAATGGAGCATTGGTCTGAAATGTTTCATGGATTATTGTGATGAGAGTGAGCATGGAGCATTGTGATGAGAAGGACCCGGAACACTCTGATACATGGGTCATGGAGGATTGTAATGACAAGGGCATGGAGCATTTTGATTAGAATGGCATCGAGCATTGTGATGACAAGCGTCATGGAGTTTTGTGATGATAAGGGCATGGAACAATGTGATGAGAGGGTCCATAGAGCATTGTGATGACAATGGCATGGAACATTGAGATGTCAAGGGTCATGGAGCTATGTGATGACAAAGGTCATGGAGCATTTTGATGACAAGGGCATGGTGCATTGTGATGAGAAGGGAACGGAGCATTGTGATGACAGGGTCATGGAGCAATTTGATGAAAAGCGTCATGGAATATTTTGATGACAGTGGTTATGGAACATTGTGATGTCAGGGGTCATGGAGCTTTGTAATGACAAGGGCATGGATCTTTGTGATGACAAGGGCATGGAGCAATGTCATGAGAGGGTTCATGGAGCATTGTGATGACAATGACATGGAGCACTGTGATGCCAAGGGTCATGGATATATGTGATGACAAGGGTCAAGGAGTATTTTGATGAAAAGTGCGTGGTGCTTTGTGATGATAAGGGCAGGGAGCATTTTGATGACAGGGTCACGGAGCAATATGATGAAATGTGTAATGGAATATTTTGCTGACAAGTGTTATAGGTCATTGAGATGTCAGGTGTCCTGGAGCTTTGGGATGAAAAGGGTCATGGAGCATTTTGCTGACAGGGGTTATGGAACATTGTGATGTCAGGGGTCAAGGAAATTTGTGATGATAAGGGTATGTAGCATTGTGAAGACAGGGTTCATGGAACATTGTGATTCCAGGTGTGAGGGAGTATTGTGATGACTAGTGATGGAACATTGTGATATCAGTGGTGAGAGAGCATTTTGATGAGAAGTGCATGGAGCATTGTGATTACGAGCTTTATGGAGCATTGCGATGACAAGGTTGTGGACCTTTGTGATGAAAACCGTGTGGCACATTGTGATGACAAGGGTCATGGAGCATTGTTTTGACAAAGGCATGGAGCATTGTGCTGACAAGGGTCACGGAGCTTTGTGATGAAAAGTTCATGGAGCACTGTGGTTACAAAGTCACAGACCCATGTGATGAAACGGGCATGGACCATTGTGATGAAAAATGTTATGAAGCATTCTGATTACTGGAGTAACGGAGCATTGTGATGACAAGGGTAATGGAGCATTGTGCTGAGAAAGGCATAGAGCATTGTGATGACAAGTGTCAAAGAGCATTGTGATAAAAAGTTCAGGGAGCATTGTGGTTAAAAACGTAACAGAGACTGTTGATGACGATGGCATGGACCATTGTGATGACGAGGGTCATGAAACATTGTGGGGATTGGAGTCACGGTGCATTGAGATGACAGGGGTCATGGAGCATTGTGAAAACAAGGGCATGGAGCATTGTGATGACAAGGGTATGAAGCATTGGGCTGAAAATGTTAATGGAATATTGTGATGACAGGGTTAATGACCTTTGTCATCACAATGGTCCATGACCTCGTCATCACAAGGCTCTGTGACATTTGTCACCAAAATGCTCCATGAAATTTTCATCACAATGCTCGGTGACCCTTGTCATCACAATGTTCCATGCCTTTGCCAGCACAGTGCTCCATGACCCATGTCATCACAATGCGCCATGTGCTTGTTATCACAATGCTACACAACTTTGTCATCACAATACTCCATAAAAATTGTCATCACAATGCTCCATGCACTTCTTAGCAAAACGCTCTCTCACCACTGATATCAATTTGTTCCCTCACTAGTCATCACAATACACCCACTCCCCTGTCATCTCAGTGGTCCACAACCCCGTCATGAAAATGTTCCTTGACTCCTGACATCACAACGTTCCATAACCCCTGTCATCATAATGTTCCATGACACATTTCATCAAATTGCTCCATGACCCTGTCATCACAATGCTCCCTGCCCTTCACAAGAGAATGCACCTCACCCTTGTCATCAAAATGCTCCATGACCTTTGTCGTCACAATACTCCATGACCCTTGGCATCACAAGGCTCCACGCCATTGTCATCACAATGCTCCATGAAACCTCTCTTCACATTTTTCCATGCCCTTTTCATCACAGGCTCCATGATGCTTTTCATCACATTGCTTGATGCCATTCTTCTCACAATGCTCCATGCGTTTGTCATTACATTCATCCATGAACCATGTATCACAGTGTTCCGTGCCCTTGTTATCACAATGCTCCTTGCCCCCTCTCATCACAATAATCCATTTAACATTTCAGACCAATGTTCCATGCCCTTTTCATCACAATGCTCCAAGACTCCTGTAATCACAATGCTCCATTCCCCTTTTCATCTCAATGCTCCATGAACACTGTCATCACAATGCACCAATGCACATCATCATAAGGCTTCATACTATTGTCATCACAGTGAAATCAAAATGCTCTATGACCTCTGTCATCACAATGCTCCAAATCCTTGTGATCAAAATATTCCATAACACTTATCATCACAACTCCCCATGACGTTCGTCATCACAATTATCCATGGTCTTCTCATCACAATGCTCCATGACATTTGTCATCACAATGCTCAATACCCTTGTCATCACATTGGTCCCTGACACTTGTCATCAGTATGCTCCTTGAACCCTGTCATGACAAGGCTCCATGCCTTTTTCATCATAACGTTCCATGCTCTTTTCCTCACAGTTCTCCAGGACCCCTGTAATCACAATGCTCCATGCCCTTGTCATCACAACCTCCATGATGCATGTCATCAGAACGCTCCATGGCATTCTCATCCCAATGCTCCATGCCCTTGTCATCACAATGCTCCAAGACCCCTGTAATCACAATGTTCCATGCCCCTTTTCATCAGAATGCTCCTTGAGACTTGTCATCACAAGGCTCCAAGATCTTCTCATCACAATGCTCCAGTACCTTTACATCACAATACTCCATGACCCCTGTCATCACAATACTCCATGAACATTTTCAGCCCAATGCTCCATGACGTTCTCATCACAATGCTCCATGACCACTGTCATCACAACGCTCCATGAACCCTGACAACACAGTGATCCAGGACTCTTGTCATCAGAGTGCTCCATGCCCTTGTCATCCCAATGATCCATGAACTCTGTAATCACAATGCTCCATGATGCTTGTCATCACAGTGGTCCATGTACCTTGTCATCACAATGCTCCATGCATTTGTCAGCAATATGCTACATAATCTTGTCATCACAATGCTCAATGTGCTTGTCATCACAATCCTCCATGACCCATGGGATCACATTGCTTCAAGCCTTTGTCATCTCTCTCTTGCCTTTCTGGTTTTTACAGATTTTCGGATGTCCTTTTTGACCGGTGGGAAGTGACAATTATTTGTAGAGTGGATTTGCATTGCACGGTTGCTTCATTGGCCTAAAAGGGCCTATGCCTTTTCTCCTGAATATATTCAGGAGAAAAGGCATACGCTGTTTTTGGCCAAGTGCATCATTGTCGAAGTTGTGATGCTTTTCTTGTGCTTTAAAGGCGATTCCAATTTACCTCTTGAAATATGTTTTGTGCAATTCTGCCTCATTTTCAAGTCTGCTTCGTTGTCTTCCCTCTACAGATTTTTGAAAGAGAGTAGTCCTTTATAACTCTGCAGGTTTGTGAATTGCTTTGCCCCTGAGCTCCAATATTCAAATCCCATTTTGGGGAGCTGACCGCAAATCCACAGTTTTGCTTCAGGACCTATACTGGTTCCAGGGGTGGCTATACTGGTTCCCTATGGGTGGCTGAGGCTTTGGTTAATTCTTCTTCTTGAGGAGAAATTAGAGTGACATGTGCCTATCCAAATGCCTAACAACTACTCTCTCATTGGTTGTCCCTATTCTCTTTCAACCTCTGCACAATTAGCAAACTGTGCGAACCAGGAGGTTTTAGGGGCTGACTCTCCTAAGTTGGGAGATTGATAGTAAAGCAGTTGGAATGCCAAACTGCAGTACAAGGAGAGGAAAAATTAGGAGAGTTTCAGAAACCTTTCGCCATCACAGGGTGTCCATTCTCTAGGTTTCCCATACATGTTATAACAGTAGTGATCTACCTGGAGATTTGGGACCAATGGAATGGTGGCATGCATTACTACTTTAAAGGGTCTGAATTTTCTCTCCCAATCTCACCAGTCCTCTCAGTCCCAAGTGTCCAACCTTATGTCTCATCCAGCTGTATTTGCAGATAGGGTCATTCCAGGTTTCATCAGAACCCCTGAAGGAATTGTGTAAGAATTTTGCTGTTTTTTTGTTTTGTTTTTGAAATTAATTTTTATAATGGGGTTGAGCTGATTTTCACTGACGTGTTTATGCCGGTCTAGACACACTTGATTCCCTTACAGAGGCATATCAATACATAGGTTTTAAGATTCTTACTAATCAGATATATTCCTCTGTGGGGAATAGGGGTTTTGAGCCCCGTTCACTGAGGAAGGCGTAGGTCTTGTCTATTCTGTATTTGGTTTATGGAATGGTACCTGTGCTAATATCAAACTCTGGTTTTATGCATCCCCCCACCTCTCCTTTCCCGTTAAGCAGGCATAAGAGTGTTTTCTAAATGTGAGACGCTGCTCTCTTTCCTAATTCAGTTCATGTGTTGTGATGTTGACATTCCCTCTGTAAGTGATATCTTATGATATGATACTTTTTTTCTGTGTGACTAATTTCCCTTAGAATCATCATACCTAAATCCACTCATTATGCTGCTACTGGCCTTATGACATTGATTTCACGTCTGAGTGATATTCCGTTGTACAAATTACCACAAGTTCTTTATGCATTTCTCTTTTTCCTGGGATATTTTAAGTGTAACTAAGTTGAGGTTCTTTTATGCAGAGCAGCCCGAAACTTTGGGGTGCCTGTGTCTTGTTGATATTTAGTCTTCCCAAGTTATATGCCCATGAGTAAAGTCCCCTTTGCTCGGGGTCTTTGTATTTTAGATGTTTTAGGAAACAGCACACACTTCTTCAGAGTGGCTCTTGGATATTTATACCCCACCCATCAGTGTGACTAGTCTCCCTGTTTTCCATGGCCTCTCCTGCATTTCTGGTTTCTACACATTTTTTGGATGGCCTTTCTGAGCAGTGGAAATTGAGACTTCTTTGTTGTGCGGATTTGCATTTCTCTCTTGCTTGGTTGACCAAAAACTCTGTATGTGTTTTTTTTCCTGAAGATATTCACGAAAAAAAACGCATACACCCTTTTGCTCAACTGCATCATTTTAGAAATTCTGCTGCTTTTCATATGCTTTAAATGTGAGTACAATCTACCTTTTGAAATCTGTTTCCTGCAATTCTGCCTCTCATTCAGATCCTCTTCGTTGCCTTACCTGAATATATTTTTGGACGTTGGTTATCATTTATATCTATGCAGGTCTTTGAATTGTCTGCTCCTGAGCTCCATTTTGCAACTCACATTTTTTGTGAGCTGGCCGCCAAACCATTGGATTGCTTCCGGCCCTATTCTGATTCTGGGGAGGCAGGCTGAGCCTTTGGTTAATTCTTCTTCCTAATGGGAAATTAGAGTGACATGTGCCTCTCAAAACTCCTACAGCTAATCTCTCCTTGGTTCCTCATCTTCCCATTTATCCTCTGCACAATTTGCAAACTGTGTGAAACAGGAGGTTAAAGGTGCTGATTCTCCAAGTGGGGAGATTGTTAGTAATGTGGCTGGAATGGCAAACCCCAACACCAGGACATCAAAAATGAGGTGCATTTTAGACACCTTTCCTGAGCACACGGTGTACATTCATCTCGGTTTCCCAGGCATGTTTTCGCTGTCAGAAGATTCCCTTGAACCTGCAGATTTGGGACCCATGGAATGGGTACCAGGCAGTATTACTTTAAAAGGTCTGCATTTCCTCAACCAGCCTCTCTAACATCTCTTAGCATGCATAGCTTCCAGCCTTATATATCATCCTGCTGTGGGTCTACATGTGTTCAATCCATGTTACATCGTAGCCCTTTAACAAAAGTTGTAAGAATTTTTGTCTGTCTCACTTTTTTATAAATATTTTAAAATTTATTTTTATATTGGTTACAGCTGATTTTCAAAGCTCTGCTTTTTGCTGCTGTACATCCATTTGATTCATGTACTGTGAGACAAAAATAAATTCTTTTTCAGATGCTTACGAGTCATATGTATTATTGTCCAGTGCCTTGAGTGGGCTGAGTGCAGTTCTTTGAGGTACCGTGTAGCCCTTGTCAGTTATTCAATTTGGTACTTGGAAAGGTATCTTTGCTAATTTTAACCTCCTGGATAATACCTCACCATTCCCCACCTTTCCCATTTAGCAGCCTTATGTCTATTTTCTACATATTTGACTATGTTTCTGTTTTGTAGTTTATTTCATGTGTAGCCATTTTTGATTCCACCTTTAAGTGACATCTTATCATATGTGTCTTTTTCGTTCTGACATATGTCACTTAGAATCATCGTATGTAACTCCTGCAGAGTTGTTACAACTGGCCTTACTTCAATGATTTCTGGATGAGTAATACTCCACTCTACATAAGTACCCAATCTCTTTTATCCATTTTATCCTTCCAGGGACATTTAGGTTATATCCAAGTGGAGGCACATTTTAACAGAGGTGGTAAACGTTGGGGTGCCTGTTTTCTGTCCATTTTTGTTTTTCCCAAGGTATACGCCCATAAGTGCAAGTGCCCTATGCACTGTAGCTCATTTTTTAGATGTTTTAGCAAACACAATTCACTTCTCCAGAGTGGCCGTTGGCAAATTACATTTCCACTATCAGCCTCACAGGGCTCACAATTCTCCTCGCCCTGTCCTGCATTTCTGGTGTTTACACTTTATGTGGATGGCCCTTCTGACAGATGTGAAGTGATACATTTTGTAGTATTGATTTCCAGTGCCCACCTGTTTGGTTGGATCAAAAGTGTGTATGGCCTTACTTGAATATATTCAGAAAAAATGCATACGCCCTTTTGGGCCAACTGCATCATTGGCGATGTTCAGCCACTTTTCTTGTGCTTTAATGGGGAGTCCTTTCTACCTCTTCAAATCTGTTTCCTGCCACTCTCCCTTGCTTACAAGTCCTTTTCTGTGACTTACATCAAGACGTTTTTCGACAATAGATATTTTCATCTCTGCAGTTTCATGAATTTTAGTACCCTTGAGTTCCATTTTTCAACCTGTGTTTTTGGAAACTGGACACAAAACAGCGGGATTTCCTCTAGCCCTATTCTGTTTTTGTGGGCAATTCTAGCCTTTGATGAATTTGTCTTCCGGATTGGAAATTAGAGTGGCATGTGCCTGTCCGAACACCTAAGACTTGTCTCTAAATTTTTCCCATCCTTCCGCTTCATTCTCTGGACAAATTCCAAACTGTGTGCAACAGGATGTTGACGGTGCTGATATCCCCAAGTGAGGAGATTGTTAAGAAAGATGCTGGAGGGGTGAACCCGAGCACCAGGCGATGAGGAGATGAGGTGCCTTTTCCAAACTCTTTCCGATCAAACGGTGTACCATCCTCTAGGTGTGACAGGCATGTTTTAGCTATAGGAACGGTCTCGTGCATGTAAGGAGAACACCAGGGATTATTCCAAATCAGTGCCTCTCCGAACCACAAACTGGGGAATTTTTAAGCTGTGGCTACACATATGTCCATTAAGGGCTTTGAGAAATAGGCAGAGCCCAAACTTTAGATGATTGAAATCTTCAGGGTCAGAAGTGTTCACCATCGGCCTTGCTTAGGTTACATTTTATCTGTCATTGATAGATGATGTCAATAAAAATATCGATTCTTTTTCAGATTATTTCCCCTTATAGGTTATTGCAAAATATTCAGTGTAGTTCCCTGTGCTATACAGTAGTTCCTTGTTGATGATCTATTTTATACATAGCAGTGTGTATATGTTAATCCCAAACTGTTAATTTATCCCTTCTCCTACATTTCAACTTTGGTAATAATAAATTATAAGATTTTATACTTCTCAGAAATGGGGGAGCTGAAAAAGAGGTATCATTTTCAATGGGAAAGCATTCAAAACAAGATTGAAGCTTCAGCCAAGAGTATTCGGTGTACATCCATGGAAATAAATCACTTCATTTCTCTAATGTTGACCTGACAAATAAGACAGACATCTTCACTGAACTTGCTTATAGTAAAGTGATGGAAATATCAAATATAAGACTTAGAAACATCTTATTTTACCAGAGCATTATACACTGCTCTATGTTAACTACAGTTTGGCTCACACATCTGTTCATTGAAGTTATAATGTTCTCAATTTCTGTTACTGATCCTCCAAAGTGGACCCCAACCGGAGTCCCCATGCACAGTGTCATTAGAGCCAACAGATCAAGAATGAGTTTGGTTCAGAAGCAAAGGAAACATTATTTTGAAAACAGAATGGAGAGGTGAGAGTGTGCACTCCCCCACGGGCTGTGGGCTGGGCTGCTGTGTAGGGATACCGGCAGCGTCAGTGGGAGGGAGGGGATGGAGCTCTCGAGGGCTGGGTTGACTGCAGCTCAGGCTCTATGCCGCGGAGTCTGCATGGAACCCCGCTAGCTGAGGTGTCGACCAAGCCATTCTGCACTAGGAATTCAGGTCTGAAGTGCCGGGTGTGGGACCACTGCATGCGGAACCCTAGGAGCACGTGACATTAGACAAAGCACAAAGGAAAAACAGGTTAGACTTTATTTTATTGCCCAGATTCTCTTTTTATCTCCCAGGAATTTTTAATGAACGTTGCCAGAGACGAACACCACTCTGCTTTTTCTTCCGTTCCTCATTCTTGGCGTGTTGAGGGTGCAGACCCCTCTTTTGTAACTGCTTCATGCTGTGGTGGGAGCCCTGATACCTGGGGGGAGGGGTAAAACGTCTCCCCACCAGCCTCCAGGTGAGGTTGATTGTCCCAAGGCCTCCTGCCTCACTTCTCGTCCACCTGAGCACCAGCATTGGAAGTGTTATAGATTCTAATGACCTTTAAGGTTCCAGGAAAGAGATGCACAGAGATACTGCAGTGGCAGGTTTCACCCCACACCACATTTGTTCGTTGACCTTAGGCTGACGACTTTTGCCAGCCTAGATGCTCTGACCAGTAGTCTGTGCTTTCTTTAATTAGGTCCCTGAATTAATGTACAAACAGCACCATGTGTCAGAGCCCTGCCCGCACAACTCCCAGACAGTCCAGGGTCAGTGGTGATCCAAGACCATGACGTCCACTGAGTCAACGGCCTTTAGAAGTAGCCAGCAGTCCAGCCGGTCATATAGGCACCATCACCGCGGTATCCGTAGGGTTTTCTATGGTGAAAGCGTGATATACGTTTCCCCCGCCAAGCTTATTAGCTCCCCTCTGGGTGCAGGAAGTCCTGCAAGCAGTAGTCTGCTCTTTTGGGGCACAGTCTTGTTGTTTTCTGAGAGAAACTCCAGGTCAAGGGATGGTCACATGAGTCATCTTGGGGGCCCGTTGCCCCGTTTGTTTCTCTGGAGGTTGGAGTTGGAGGGCCTCCTCACTCGATGTCAGTGTGTCCACAGAGCGACCCCTGCAACTTCAGGGCATGATGGGTGGTTAGGATCACCACGTGGGGTCCTTTTCCCTTAGGAGGGAGCTGGCCTTGCGGGCTGCTAATTTCCAGCTTTTTAGATACCCCAGTATCCGGGCCTGATGAGTCGGTGGGCAAAGCCCTTGGTGACCATAGTTTATCATACCTGAAGGGCATTCTTGTGTTACTCCATTTCAAGTGGTCCCAGTTTTTGCACTAAGGCTCCAAGGGCGATTACCCTTTGACCGGGTATGTAAAGGTCAAAGGGTTTAGCTAAATTAGCGAGTTCCTGGGCAAGGATCTGAATTTACTGCTCTTTCCATTCTTGGAAGGATGCTTCTGGATTCTATTCAAAAGGATCATCATCTTTTCGTGTCAGTGTTTCATGTAGAGGCCCAGCTATTAGACTGTAGTTAGGGATCCAGATGCAGAAAACCTTGGCCTCCCCAGGAACCCCTAAGCTGTCTTCTAATTTTAGAAGAGGTAAGGCTGCAAATGGCTTCTTCCCTATCCTGGGATGCGTTTCTCTGAATATCTGTGAGAATGAAGCCCAGGCATGTCACCTGAGCCTGGGATATTTGAGCCTTTTTCTTGGACACATTCTATCCTTTATTGGCTAGGTAGTTCAGAGGCGTCTTTAGTAGGCCTGGTGATCAGAATGTCATCTGCATATTGAAGGAGGGTTCCCTTTTACAGAGGTAGAACTTTTAGGTCTTTAGAGGACATTTCCCCAATGATGGTGTGGGGATTTTTGAACCATTGGGGCAGGACAGCCCAGCATTATTGCTTTTGTTGCATGTTGTGTCTTGCCGCTCACAAGCCAAAAATTCTTGTGACTCTGAGATGAATGGAATACAGAAGAAGGCATCATTGAAGTCTAATACAGAATGCCATGGCCTGGTGGATGGTTGAATGAGTAGCAGGGTGTAGGAAATAGGAGCTACTGGATGTATATCCTCGGTGGCTTCACTGACTGTCCTGATATATTTTCCCAGGTCTCCAGCAGCCCATGGCTCTCTCTTGGTCAGGACAATCCCAGGATATGGAGCTCACCTGGGCTGCACCCCCCACCCCAGAGCCCACGGGGCTCTCGTGGTCAAGTCCCTCCCAGGGTATGGAGCTCACCTGTGCAGCTACCCAGCAGCCCATAGGGCTCTCATAGTCAGGCCCTTCCCAGGATACAGAACTCCCCTGGCCAGGTACCCCTGCAGGGCTGGACAGACAGGAACTGTGCACATAGCCCACCTTGCAGAGAACCCCCAGCTCACCTGTGACTCACAGCTGACAAGGAACACCTCAGAGCAGGAATGGAACTAACAAACATCTTCTCTGACAGTTCTGTGACCCTGGCTATCACTCTGTGCAGCCTCTCTCTGCCTGGTCTTCCAGACACTTCCACTGCAGCCAGGGCACCAGGCCTCTGTCTCCACCCACCATCACTCCTCTCCCTGACTCCTGGGTTCCTCTCATTAGGATAGTGTCTTCTTGAAGTTGTTTCCCACTCATGGACCAGATAAAATGATGAGAAAACAAGCCGCAGCTGCAGCAACTTGTCTATCCTGACTCTCAAGAACCCACACCTGTTCCTTGGGCCTGGTCCGTTTAGGAAGGTTCATTTTCTGCAACTGTGAGCCTCTGAGGTGTGAGGATTGGCTGATTTGGGCAGCCTGACACTGCCTGCCAGCTCCCCCCCAGGTGTGCCTGGGTTGAGGTCAATATAAGCACCTCTCCAGTCAGCAAGAGCCCCTGTAGCTGTGCATGTCACCATATTCTCTGCCCCGTCAGCAGTGTCGTGGCTGGTGTGGTGGGAGGGAGTGAGAGGCCGTGGCTTTGTGGGTGGCCCAGTGTGAGTGGGGCTCTGCTGGACTTTCTGCCGGAGTTGCCAGGCTGCCACCTGCTAAAGAAGAGGATATCTCACCCATACCTGCCGCTGGAATTTCTCCCCAGGCAGAGGTGAGGAAATAAAAATGCAGTGGGGTCCGTGGCAGGAGTGGTATCTCAGGCAGGGAAATGGAAAACTTCCAGAAGAGCATCTGGGGCCAGGACCATCCTGGGTGGCCTGCAGGCACCAACTCGGCCTGCGTGCTCTCACTGGTGTGGCTCCACAGCCCTTCCTCTAGGCTTGCAAGTGCTTGTACATATTCAGCTGTTTTACCTGGAAAGGGTGGGAAGAGTTCAGCTGCAGCAGGACTGGGGCTCAGCTCACATTTACTCACAGACGACTCGACACAGTGCCCCATCTTTGCAATGAGGATGCTCCTTGTGGGGGGGAGCACTGCTTACTGCATGGGAGATGATTTCCCACCTCTGACCAACTTAAGAATTTTTTTACCACTGGAGCAAGTGCCCTGATATGATTTCCCTCTGTATAACTGGTGGGTTCAGTTTTTTTTTTTTTTTTTTTTTTTGTCTTTTTGGTTCAAGGTAGATTTTATTTATTTCTCTTTTTTTTAATTTGGAGATATAAACATGGAAATAATGCATTAATATAAAGACGTCTATGTGAAGGGCAAAACTTTTTTTCTGTTTTATTTTATTAAATTTTATTTATTTATTTTTATTTTTTTTAAATTTATTTCTTTTATACAGCAGGTTCTTATTGGATATCTATTTTATACATATAAGTGTGCACATGTGAATCCCAGTCTCACAATTCATCCCACCACCACCCTCACATGGCGTTCCCTCCTTGGTGTCCATATGTTTGTTCTCTCCATCTTTGTCTCTATCTCTGCCCTGCAAACCAGTTCATCTGTACCATTTTTCTAGGTTCCACATATATGCATTAATATACAATATTTGTTTTTCTCTATCTGACTTACTTCACTCTGTATGACAGTCTCTAGATCCATCAAGGTCTCTACAAATGACCCAATTTCATTCCTATGTATGGCTGAGTATTATTCCGTTGTATATATGTACCACATCTTTATCCATTCGTCTGTCTGTGGTCACTTAGGTTGCTTTCATTACCTGTCTATTGTAAATAGTGCTGCAATGAACATTGTGGTGAATGTGTCTTTTTGATTTATGGTTTTCTCTGGGTATATGCCCAGTAGTGGGATTGCTGGATTATATGGTAATTCTATTTTTAGTTTTTTAAGGAACCTCCATACTGTTCTCCATAGAGACTGTATCAATTTACATTCCCAACAATAGTGGAAGAAGGTTCCTTTTCTCCACACCCTCTCCAGCATTTGTTGTTTGTAGATTTTCTGATGATGCCCATTCTAACAGGTGTGACGTGATACCTCATTGTTGTTTCGATTTCCATTTCTCTAATAATTAGTGATGTTGAGCAGATTTTCATGTGCGTACTGGCGATCTCTATGTCTTCTTGGAAGAAATGTCTATTTAGATCTTCCATTTTTGTATTGTGTTTTTTGTTTTATTAATATTGAGCTTCATGAGCTGTTTATATATATTGGAGGTTAATCATTTGTCCATTGATTCATTTGTAAATATTTTCTGCCATTCTGAGGGTTGTCTTTTCGTCTTGTTTGTTGTTTCCTTAGCTTTGCAAAAGCTTTTACGTTTCATTAGGTCCCATCTGTTTAGTTTTCTTTTTTTATTTCATTACTATATGAGGTGTATCAGAAAAGATCTTGCTGTGATTTACGTCAGAGTATCCTTCGTAAGTTTTCCTCTCAGAGTTTTATACTGTCCGGTCTTACATTCAGGTCTCTAATCCATTTTGAATATATTTTTATGTATGGTGTTGGGGAGTGTTCTAATTTCATTCTTTTACATGTAGCTGTCCATATTTCCCAGCATCAATGATTGAAGAGACTGTCTTATCTCCATTGTATACTCTTGCCTCCTTTGTCATAGATTAGTTGACCACAGGTGTGTATTTTTATCCTTGTGCTTTCTTTTTTTTGGCTTTTACACGTTTATTGGAGTATAATTGCTTTACAATGGAGTGTTCATTTCTGCTGTTTAAAAAAGTGAATTAGCTATACATATTCAAATATCAACAGATCCCCTCCCTCTTGCATCTCCCTGCCACACTCCATATCCCACCCCTTTATGTGGTCACAAAGCGCCGAGCTGATCTGCCTGTGCTATGTGGCTGCTTCCCAGTAGCTATCAGTGTTACATTTGGTAATGTATTTATGTCGGTGCCACTCTCTCACTTCGTCCCAGCTTACCCATCCCGCTGCCGGTGTCCTCAAGTCCTTCTCTATGTCTGTGTCCTTAATCCTGTCCTGCCACTAGGTTCTTCAGAATCTTTTTTTTTTCTCCTTTAGATTCCATATATCTCTGTTAACATACAGTATTTTTTTTCCCTTTCTGACTTACTTCACCGTGTAGGACAGATTCTAAGTCCATCCACCTCAGTACAAATAACTCAGTTTTGCTTCTTTTTATGGCAGAGTAATATTCCATTGTATATATGTGCCAGATCTTCTTTATCCATTCAGCTGCCGATGGACACTTAGGTTGCTTCCATGTCCTGGCTATTGCATATAGAGCTGCAATGAACATTTTTGTACATAACTCTTTTTGAATTATGGTTTTCACAAGGCAAATGCCCAGTAGTTGGATTGTTGTGTCGTATGGTACTTCTATTGTTAGTTATTAAAAGGAACCTTCGTACTGTTCTCCCTAGTGCCCATATCAATTTATATTCCCACCCACAGTGCAAGTGTGTTCCCTTTTCTCCAATAAAGGCCTCTCCAGCATTTATTGTTTTGTAGATTATTTTGATGATTGGCACCCTGACTGCTGTGAGGTGATACCTCATGGTAGTTTTGATTTGCATTTCTCTAATGATTAGTGATGTTCAGCATCCTTTCATGTGTTTCTGGTAATCTGTATATCTTCTTTGGAGAAATGTCTATTAGGTCTTCTGCCCGTTTTTGGATTGGGTTGTTTGTTTTTGTGATATTGAGCTACATGAGGTGCTTCTAAAGTTTGGAGATTAATCCTTTGTCAATTGCTTCATTTGAAAATATTTTCTCCCTTTCTGAGGGTTGTTTTTGCATCTTGATTATGTTTTCCTGTACTGTGTAAAAGCTTTTAAGTTTCATTAGGTCCCATTTGTTGATTTCTGTTTTTATTTCCATTTCTCTAGGAGGTGGGTCAAAAAGGATCTTGCTGTGATTTATGTCATAGAGTGTTCTGCCTATGGTTTCCTCTAAGTGTTTTATAGTGTCTGGTCTTATATTTAGATCTCTAATCCATTTAGAGTTTATTTTTGTGTATGGTGTTATGGAGTCCTCTAATTTCATTCTTTTATGTGTAGGGGTCCATTTTTGCCAGCACCAATTACTGAAGAGACTGTCTTTTCTCCATTTTATATCCTTAGCTCCTTTGTCATAGATGAGATAGCAATAGGTATGTCGGTTTATCTCTTGCCTTTCTGTCCTGTTCCATTGATCTGTGTTTATGCCAATCTACATACACTTGATTCCATTATGGAGACATATAAATACATAGGTTTCAAGGTTATTACCAATCAGATATATTCCTCTTCAGTGAATAGGGTGTTTTGTGTCCAGTTCATTGAGAAAGGAGTAGGTCTTGTCTATTACATATTTGGTATATGGAATGGGATCTGTGCTAATTTCAAACTCTGCTTTTACACATCACCCCACCTCACCTTTCCCCTTAAGGTGGCATAAGTGTGTTTTCTATATGTGTGACTCTGTTCTCTTTTGAAATTCAGTTCATGTGTAGCCATGTTTACATTCCCTCTATAAGTGATATATTATAATAAGTTTCTTTCTCTTTGTGGCTCATTTCACTTAGCATCATCGTACCTAAAGCCACTTAATATGCTGCTATTGGCCTTATGACATTGATTTTATGTCTGAGTGGCATTCAATTGTATATAAGTCCCACAACATCTATATCCATTTTTTTTTCCTTTCCTGGGATATATAAAGTGTACCGAAGTTGAGTTTCATGTAAACAGGGCAGCCTTAAAATTTGGGCTGGCTGTGTGTTGTGGATTATTAGTTTTCCCAAAATACACGCCCATGAGTGGAAGTGTGCTATGCTCTGTAGGTCTGTTTTAGAAAACAACATACAGTTCTCCAGAGAGGCTGTTGGCAATTTTCATCCTGTACATCTGTGTAACCAGGCTCCCTTTTCTCCATGGACTCTCCTGCATTTGTGTTTTTTACACTATTTGCGGATGGCCCTTTTGACTGGAGGTAAGGGACACTTCTATGTAGTGTGGATTTGCAATGCCTGATGGCTTGCTTGGCCAAAAAGTGCGTATGCATTTTTTCCCAAATATATTCAAGAAAATACACATTCTCCCTTTTCGGCCAAGGGCAACATTGTCAAAGTTCTGTCGCTTTTCATGTGCTTTAAAGACGACTCCATTCTACCTCTTGAAATCTGTTTCCTTCAATTCTGCCTTGCATTCAAATCCTCTTCACTGCCTTACCTCAATATATTTCTGGATGATAGTTGTCCTTTATAACTCTGAAAGTTTGTGAATTGCTGTGCCCCTGATTTCCATTTTTAACTCGCCTATTAGTGAGCTGGATGCAATACCGCAGGATGGCTTTAGGCCCTAGTCTGGTTCCGGGGCTTCAGGCTTAGCCTTTGGGTAATTCTTCTTCCTGATGGGAAACTAGAGTGACATGTGCCCATCCAAACACCTACAGCTAATCTCTCATTTATTTCCCCTCTTCCTGTTCATCCTCTGCACAATTTGCAAACTGTGCATAACAGGAGGGTAAAGGCGCTGACACTCCAAGTGGGGAGATTTTTAGTAATGCAGATGGAATGGTGAAGCTGAGCACGACGAAAGGAAAAATGAGGTACCTTTTAGAAAACTTTCCCGATTACACTGTGTACTGTCCACTGGGTTTCCAATGCATGTTTTAACTGTAGGAAGATTCCCTTAATCCTGGAGAGTTGGGACCACTAGAATGGGTAGCACACAGTATTGCTCTAAGTGGTGTTCTTTTGCTCACACAACCTCAGCAATCTTGTTAGCCCCAAGTGTCCAGTCTTATGTCTCATCCAGCTGTGGGTGTAAATGTGGTCAATCTAGGTTTTATCACAGTCCCTGAATGTAATTTTTAAGACTTTCTCTCTATTTTTGCATTTTGCTTTTGAAATTTATTTTTATAAGTGTGTTTAACTGAATTTCAGTGCTGTGTTCATGCCGTTATACACACTCATGATTCCTTTATGGAGATATGAGAATACATATGTTTTAAAATACTTAGAGTCAGACATATTCCTCAGCAATGAATAGGGGGTGTTGAGTCCAGTTAATTGTGCCAGGAGTTGGTGTTGTCTAATACATACATAGTTTATGTAAAGGTATCTGTGCTAATTTAAAATTGTGGTTTGATGCATCACCCCACCTCGCATTTCCCCTTAAGCAGGCAGAAGCTTGTTTTCTAAATGTGTGACTCTGTTGTGTTTGTAATTCAGTTCATGTCTAGCCATGTGTACATTCCCACTATGAGTTATAACTTATGATATGATTGTTACTCTGTTATCTTTCGTAACTCAGTTCATGTTTAGCTTTGCTGACAGGACATTCATAAGTGATATGTTATGATAAGTTTCTTTTTCTGTGTGACTTATTTCCCTTAGAATCATCGTACCTGAATCCACTCTTTTTGCTGCTACTGGCCTTATGACATTGATTTCATGGCTGAGGAATATTGCATCGTATGTAAGTACCACAATATCTTGAACCATTTTTGTCTTTCCGGGGATACATAAGGTGTACCCAAGTTGAGGTTCTTGTAAGCAGTGCAGCCCTGAATTTTGGGGTGGCTCTGTCTTATTGATTTCAGGTTTCCCAAGGTATATTCCCTAAACAGGAAGTGCCCTTGGCTGTGTAGATCTCTTGTTTGCTTGTTGTAGGGATCACAATGCATTCCTGCGGAGAGGCAGTTGGCCACTTATATCCCGCCCATCAGCATAACAATGTTCCCTGTTCTCCAGGGCCTGTCTTGCCTTTCTGGCTTTTACACATTTTGCGGATGTCCCTTTTGACAGGTGGGAAGTGATACTTCTTTGTAGTGCAGATTTGCATTGCCCGCTTTCTTGCTTAGCCAAAAAAGGGCGTATGCATTTTCTCCTGAATATATTCATGAGAAAATGCATACGCCCTTTTTGGCCAAGTGCATCATTGTCGAAGCTGTGCCCCTCTTCCTGTGCTTTACAGGCGACTCCTACATACCTCTTGAAATCTGTTTCCTGCTATTCTGCCTCGCTTTCAAGTCCGCCTCGTTGCCTTCCCTCAACAGATTTTTGGATGATAGTTGTTTTTATTACTCTGCTAGTTTGTGAATTACTGTGCCCCTGAGCTCCATTTTTCAACTTGTTATTTGTGAGCTGCACGCAAGTCCAAAATTTTGGTTCAGGACCTAAACTGGTTTCCGGTGGGTGCCTGAGACTTTGGTTAATTCTTCTTCCTGCTGGGTTATTAGAGTGACATGTGCCCGTCCAAATGCCTAACCACTACTCTCTCATTGGTTCTCCCTCTTCCCTACCATACTCTGCCAAATTGGCAACCTGTGGGAACCAGGAGGTTAAAGGGGCTCTCTCTCCAAGTTGGGAGATTGATAGTAAAGCAGTTGAAAGTCAACCCAGAGCACCAGGAATGGGACTATTCGTTGAGTTTTAGAAACCTTTCATATTCACAGTGTGTCCATTCTCTAGGTTTCCCGTACATGTTATAGCTGTAGTAATATTCCCTTCAACTTGGAGAGTTGGGACCCATGGAATGGGTGCCATTCATTATTGCTTAAAGGGTCTGCATTTGCTCACCCAATCTCACCAATCCTCTCAGTCCCAATTGTCCAGCCTTATACCACATCCAGCTGTCATTGTAGATAGGGTCATTCCAGGTTTCGTCAGAGACCCTGAAGGAATTGTAAAGAATTTCCTTGTTTTTTGTTTTGTTTTTGAAATTCCTTTTTATAGTGGGTTTGGGCTGATTCTCCCTGCCATTTTTATGCCAGTCTAGACACAATTGATTCCCTTACGGAGACATATCAATACATAGGTTTTAAGATTTTTACTAGTAAGATATATTCTTCTGCAGGGAATATGGGGTGTTGAGTCCCTTTCACTGGGGAAGGTGTAGGTGTTGTCTATTCCGTATTTGGTTTTTGGAACGGTACCTGTACTAATATCAAACTCTGGTTTTATGAATCACCCCACCTCTCCTGCACCCTTAAGCAAGCATAAGAGTGTTTTCTAAATGTGAGGCTCTCTTCTGTTTCCTATCTCAGTTCATGTGTAGCCATGTTTACAGGACCTTCATAAGTGATATCTTATGATAATTTTCTATTTCTTTGTGACTTATTTCACTTAGAATCATCGTACCTGAATCCACTCATTTTGCTGCTACTGGCCTCATGACATTGATTTCTTGGCTAAGTGATATTCCATCGTACGTAAATACCAATGTTTTCTGAACCATTTTTGTCTTTCCTGGGATATTTAAGGTGTACCCAAGTTGAGGTTTTTGTTAGCAGTGCAGTCCTAAGTTTTGGGGTGGCTCTGTCTTATTGATTTTCAGTTTTCCCAAGGTATATTCCCTAGACTGGAAGTGTCCTTGGCTCTGTAGCTCTGTTGTTTACTTGTTTTAGGGAACACAATGCACTCCTCCAGAGAGGCAGTTGTCAATTTACATCCCGCCCATCAGCATGAAAAGGCTCCCAGTTCTCCAGATCCTATCTTGCCTTTCTGGTTTTTACCCATTTTGTTTATGTCCCTTTTGACAGATCGGAAGTGTTACTTCTTTGTAGTGCAGATTTGCATTGCCCGCTTGCTTGCTTGCCCAAAAAGGGCGTATGCGTTTTCTCCTGAATATATTCAGGAGAAAACACATACCCCCTTTATGGCCAATTCCATAATTTGTCGAAGTTGTGATGCTTTTCCTGTGTTTAAAGGTGATTCCAATGTACTTCTTGAAATCTGTTTCATGGAATTCTGCCTCATTTTCAATGCCTCCTCGTGGCATTCCCTCAACAGGTTTTTGGAAGTGAGTAGTCCTTTATAACTCTGCAAGTTAGTTAATTATTGTGCCCATGAGCTCTATTTTTCAACTCGCATTTTTGTGAGCTGACCGCAAATCCAAACTTTTGCTTCAGGACCTATACTGTTTCCTGGGGGTGACAGGCTGAGAGATTGGTTAATTCTTCTTTGTGACGGGAAATTTGAGTGTCTAGTGTCCATCAAAATGCCTACAGCTCCTCTCCCATTGTTTCTCCCTCTTCCCTTATATCCTCTGCACTATTTGCCAACTGTGCAAAACAGGAGGTTATAGGGGCTGACTCTCCAACTTGGGAAATTGATAGTAAAGCAGTTGCAATGTCAAACTGGATCATAAGGAGCCAAATAATTTGTACAGTTTTAGAAACCTTTCACCATCAGAGGGTGTCCATTCTCTAGGTTCCCCATACAGGTTAAAACTCTAGTGATATTCCCTTCTACCTGTAGAGTTGGAAACCATGGAATGGATGGCAGGCATTATTGTTTTTAAAGGGTCTGCATTTTCTCACCCAATCTCACCCATACTCTCAGTCCCAAGTGACCAGCCTTATGCCATATCCAGCTGTCATTGTAGATAGGGTCATTCCAGGTTTCATCAGAAACCCTGAAGGTATTGTGTAAGAATTTCCCGGTTATTTTGTTTTGTTTTGAAATTCATTTTTATAGTGCGTTTGAGCTGATTCTCACTGCCGTGTTTATGTCGTTCTAGCCACACTTCTTTCCCTTACCGAGACATATCAATACATAGGTTTTAAAGTTCTTACTAGTCTGATATATTTCTCTGTGGGGAATATGGGTGTTAGTTCCGTTCACTGAGGAAGGAGAATGGCTTGTCTCTTCTGTATTTGGATTATGGAACGGTACCTGAGCTAATATCAAACTCTGGTTTGTGCATCTCCCCACCACTCGTTTCCCCTTAAGGAAGCATTAGAGTTTTTTTTTTTTTTTTCTAAATCTGAGACCCTATTCTCTTTCCTAATTCAGTTCATATGTAGTCATGTATTCATTCCCATCATAAGTGATATCATATGTCAGAATGCACCATGGCCCTTGTCATAATAATGCTCCATGACTCCTGTCATCTCAATGCTCCATGCCCTAGTTATCACAATGCCCCATGTACCTTGTCATTACAATTCACCAAGTCCTTGTCATCAAAAAGCTACATGACACTTCTCATCACACTGTTACATGCTCTTGTCATCACAATTCTCTATGCACTTGTCATTGCAATGCTCCATGACCCCTGGCATAGCAAGCTCCAAGTGTTTGTCATCACAATGCTACACGGCGTTGTCATCAAAATTCTAAATGGCCTTGTTATCACAATGCTCATTACACTTGTCATCACAATTCTCCATGCCCTTGTCATCACAATGCTCCATGACCCCTGTCATTACAATGCTCCCTGACCCCTGTCATCACAATAATTCACGCCCCTTGTCATTACAGTGCTCCATGATACTCATCCTCACAATAACACAAGGTCTTCTCATCACAATGCCACATGACATTTGTCATCACAATGCTCAATACACTTTACATCACAATGCTCCCTGACTATTCCCATCAGTATGCTCCTTGAACACTTTCATGACAAGGATACATGCGTTTTTCATTACAATGATCCAGGCCCTATTCATCACAATGCTAAAAGACCGCTGTAATCACAATGCTCCTTGCCCTTGCCATCACAAAGCTCCATGACGCATGTCATTAGAATGCTCCATGGCATTCTCATCACAATGTTCCATGCCCTTGTCATCACACAGGTCAATGACACATGTCAGCAGAATGGTCCTTGGCCTTCTCCTCACAATATGCCATGCCCTTGTCATCACAATGATCCAAGAACCCTGTAATCACAATGCTCCATGCCCCTTTTCATAAGTATGCTCCATGAGACTTGTCATTACAAGGCTCCATGGATTTCTCATCACAATGCTCCAGGAGCTTGTCATCAAAATGCTTCACGACCTTGTCATTAAAATTCAAAATGGCCCTTGTCAGCATAATGCTCCAAGCCCTAGTCATCACAATGCTCCATTATATTGGTCATCACAATCCTCCACTACATTTGGCATCACAGTGCTCCATGCCATTTTCATCGCAATGGACCATGACATATGTCATCACAATGCTCCCTGACAACTGTCTTCACAATAATCCATGACCTTCTTATCACAGTGCTCCATGCCATTGTCATCACAATGCAACATGTCCACTGTCATCACAATAATCTATGAAACTTGTCAGACCGAAGCTCCATGCCGTGTCATCACAATTCTCCATGCCCTTGTCATCACAATACTCCATGACCCCTGTCATCACAATGCTCTGTGACTCCAGTCATCACAATGCTTCATGACCTTTGCCATCACAATGGACCATGCCTTCTACATCAACAGTCTCTGCGACATTTTTAACCACTATGCTCCATGAAATTTACATCACATTGCTCTTTGACCCTTGTCACCACAATGCTCAATGCCTTTGTCAGCACAATGCTCCATAACACTTGTCATCACAATGCTCCATGCGATTGTCAGCACAATGCTCCATGACACATGTCATCACAATGCACCATGCGCTTGTCATCACAGTGCTCCACAACCTTGTCATCACAATGCTCCATAAAACTTGTCATCACAATGCTCCATGCACTTCTCGTCAAAATGCTCTCTCACCAGTGATATCACAATGTTACATCACAATTCATCAAAATACACCCTCACCCCTGTCATCACAATGTTCCATGACACCTGTCATCACAATGCTACATGCACTTATCATCACAAGGTTCGATGAGCCCTGACAACACAATATTCCATAAACCCTGTCATTAAAATGCTCCATGACCATTTTGATCAAAATGCTCCATGACCCCTGACATCACAATGTTCCATAACCACTGTCATCAAAATGTTCCATGACCCTTTTCATCTAATTGCTCCATGATCCTGTCATCACAAAGCTCCCTGCCCTTCTCATCACAATGCACAGCGCTCTTGTCATCAAAATTCTCCAACACCTTTGTCATCACAAAGATCCATGACCCTTGGCATCACAAAGCTCCATGAAAGCTATCATCACATTGCTCTTTGTCCTTGTCATCACAAAGCTCCATGACACATGTCATCAGAATGCTCCATGGCCGTCTCATCACAATGCTCAATGCCCTTGGCATCACAATGCTCCATTACACCTGTCATTACTATGCTCCAAGAACCCTGCCATCACGATGTTCAATGTCCCTTTCATCACAAGGCTCCATGACGCTTAACATCACAATGCTCCAAGACCCCTGTAATCACAATGCTCCATGCCCCTTTTCATCTCAATGATCCATGAACCCTGGCATCACAATACACCATGCCCATCATCATAATGCTTCATGCTATTGTCATCAAAATGAAATCAAAATGCTCCATGAACTCTGTCATAACAGTGCTCGAAACCCTTGTGATCACAATATTCCATAACTCTTGTCATCACAATGCCCCATGACTCTCGTTATCACAATTATCCATGGTCTTCTCATCACAACGCTCAATGCCATTGTCATCACAATGCACCATTCCAAATGTCATCGCAATAATCCATGAAACTTATTAGACCAATGCTCCATGCACTTGTCATCACAATGCTCCATGCCCTTGTTATCAGAATGCCCCATGACCACTGTCATCACAATGCTCCGTGACCCCAGGCATCACAATGCTTCATGAACATTGTCATCACAATGGTCCAAGCCCTCGTCATCAACAGTCTGTGTGACCTTTTTAACCACAATGCTCCATGAACTTTTCAGCACAATGCTCCATGACACATGTCATCACAATGCACCATTAGCTTGTCATCACAGTGCTCCAAAATCTTGTCATCACCATGCTCCATAAACCTTGTCATCACAATGCTCCATGCAATTATCATCAAAATGCTCTCTCAAAACTAATATTACAATGTTACATCACAATTCGTCACAAGACTCCCTCACCCCTGGCATCACAATGTTCCATGACCCCTGTCTTCACAATGCTTCATGCATTTTCATCACAATGTTCGATGACCCCTGACATCACAATGTTCCTTAACACCTGTCATCAAAATGCTCCATGACCCTTTTCATCAAAATACTCCATGACCACTGATATCACAATGTTCCATAACACCTCTCATCAAAATGTTCCATGACACATTTTATCAAATTGCTCCATGACCCTGTCATCACAATGCTCCCTGCCATTCTCATCACAATGCACAACGCCCTTGTCATCTAAAATGCTCCATGACCTTGTCATCACAAAGATCCATGACATTT
This sequence comes from Mesoplodon bidens, assembly GCF_964165515.1. Lineage (NCBI taxonomy): Eukaryota > Metazoa > Chordata > Mammalia > Artiodactyla > Ziphiidae > Mesoplodon > Mesoplodon bidens. Next base: position 166,630 of record NW_027672312.1, on the reverse strand, counting down.
GGCATCACAATGCTCCATGTCATTTTCATCACAATGCTCCATGAACGCTCTCATCACATTGTTCCATTTCCTTGTCATCACAAACCTCCATGACACATGTCATCAGAATGCTCCATGGCCTTCTCATCACAATGCTCCATGCCCTTGACATCACAATGCTCCATTACCCCTGTCATAACAATGTTCCATGACCACTGCCATCACGATGTTCCTTGGCCTTTTCATCACAAGTCTCCATTACCCTTCTCATCACATGCTCCAAGACAACTGTAATCACAATGCTCCATGCCCCTTTTCATCTCAATGATCCATGAACCCTGTCATCACAATGCAACATTCCCATCATCATAATGCTTCATGCAATTGTCATCACAAAGAAATCAAAATGCTCCATGAACTCTGTCATAACAATGTTCCAAACCCTTGTGATCACAATATTCCGTAACACTTGTCATCAAAATGCCCTATGACACTCGTCATCACAATTATCCATGGTCTGCTCATCACAATGCTCCATGACCTTTGCCATCACAATGCTCAATACACTTGTCATCAAAATGCTCCCTGTCACTTGTTGTCTGTATGTTCCTGGAACCCTGTCATGACAAGGCACCATGCCTTTTTCATCACAATGATCCATGCCTTTTTCATCACAATGCTCCAAGACCCCTGTAATCCCAATTCTCCATGCCCTTCTCATCACAATGTTCTATGACACATATCATTAGAATGCTGCTTGGCCTTCTCCTCACAATGTCCATGACCTTGTCATCACAATGTTCCAAGACACCTGTAATCACAGTCGTCCCTACCCGTTTTCATCAGTATTCTCCATGAGATTTGTCATCACAAGGCTCCATCGTTTTCTTATCACAATGCTCCAGGACCTTGTCATCACAATGCTTTATGACCTTGTTATGAAAATTTTCAATGGCCCTTCACATCATAATGCTCCAAGCCCTAGTCATCACGATGTTCCATTATATTTGTCCTCACTATCCTCCATTACATTTGGCATCACAATGCTCCCTGCCATTGTCATCGCAATGGACCATGACATAGGTCATCACAATGCTCCCTGACACCTTTCTTCAAAATACTCCATGAACTTCTCATCAAAATGCTCCATGCCCTTGTCATCACAATGTTTCATGCCCTTGTCATCACAATGCTCCATGACCCTGTCATCACAATGTTCCGTGACTCCAGTCATCACAATGTTTCATAACATTTGTCATCACAGTGGTCCATGCCCGTGTCATCACAAGGCTCCGTGACCTTTGTAACCACAATGCTCCATGAACTTTTCATCACAATGCTCCGTGACCCTTTTCATCACAATGCTCCATGCCTTTGTCAGAAAAATGCTCCATGACCCTTTTCATCACAAAGTGCCACGCACTTTTCATCACAACGGTCCACAAATTTGTCATCGCCATGCTCCATAAAATTTGTAATCACAATGATCCTTGCCCTTCTCATCACAATGCTCCATTACCCCTCTCTTAACAATGCTCCATGACACCTGCCATCACAATGTTCCACGGCCTTGTCATAACAAGACTCCCTGACTCTTGTCATCACAATGCTCAAAGACCCCTGTAATCACATTACTCCATGCCGTTGTCATCACAAAGCTCCATGACACATGTCATCAGAATATTCCATGGCCTACTCATCACAATGCTCCATGCCCTTGTCATCACAGTGTTTCACGACCTTGTCATGAAAATTCTCAATGGCCCTTGTCATCATAATGCTCCAAGCCCTAGTCATCAGAATGCTCCATTATATTTGTCATCACAATCCTCCATTTCATTTGTCATCTCAAAGCTCCATGCCCTTGTCCTTGCAAGGGACCATGATATATGTCATTGCAATGCTCCGTGACACCTGTCTTCACAATACTCCATGACCTTCACATCCTACTGATCCATGACCTTGTTATCACAATGCACCAGGTCCACTGTCATCACAATAATCTATGAAACTTGTCAGACCACTGCTACATGCCCCTGTAATCACAATGCTCCATGCCCCTTTGCATCTCAATGATCCATGAACCCTGTCATCACAATGCACCATGCCCATCATTATATTGCTTCATGCTATTGTCATCACAATGAAATCAAAATGCTCCATGAACTCTGTCATAACAGTGCTCCAAACCTTTGTGATCACAATATTCCATAACACTTGTCATCACAATGCCCCATGACACACGTCATCACAATTATCCATGGTCTTCTCATCACAATGCTCCATGAACTTGGTCATCACAATGCACAATACACATGTCATCAAAATGCCCCATGACACTTGTTGTCTGTATGTTCCTTGAAACCTCTCATGACAAGGCTCCATGCTTTTTTCATCACAATGATCCATATCATTAGAATGTTCCTTAAACTTCTACTCACAGTGTTCCATGCCCTTGTTATCACAATGTTCCAAGACCCCTGTAATCACAGTGGTCCATGCCCCTTTTCATCAGTATGCTCCATGAGATTTGTCATCACAAGGCTCCATGGATTTCTTATCACAATGCTCCACGACCTTGTCATCACAATGCTGCATGACTTTGTCAAGAAAATTCTCAATGGCCCTTCTCATCATAATGCTCCTAGCCCTAGTCATCACAATGCTCCATTATATTTTTCATCACAATCCTCCATTACATTTGGCATCACAATGCTCCCTGCCATTGTCATCGCAATGGACTATGACATATGTCATCACAATGCTCCCTGACACCTTTCTTCAAAATACTCCATGAATTTCTCATCACAATGCTCCATGCCCTTGTCATCACAATGCTCCATGCCCTTGTCATCACAATGCTCCATGACCACTGTCATCACAATGCTCCGTGACTCCATTCATCACAATGCTTCATAACATTTGTCATCACAGTGGTGCATGCCCGCGTCATCACAAGGCACTGTGACTTTTGTAACCACAATGCTCCATGAACTTTTCATCACAATGCTCCGTGACCCTTGTCATCACAATGCTACATGCCTTTGTCACAAAAATGCTCCATTTCCCTTGTCATCACAATGTGCCATGCACTTTTCATCACAACGGTCCACAAATTTGTCATTGCAATGTTCCATAAACCTTGTAATCACGATGCTCCCTGCACTTCTCATCACAATGCTCCATACCCCTCTCATAACAATCCTCCATGACACCTGCCATCACAATGTTCGACGGACTTCTCATCACACGACTCCATAACACTTGTCATCACAATGCTCGAAGACCCCTGTAATCACAATGCTCCATGCCCTTGTCATCACAAAGCTCCATGACACATGTCATCAGAATGTTCCATGGCCTTCTCATCAACATGCTCCATGCCGTTGTCATCACAGTGCACCAAGACCCCTGTAATCACAATGCTCCACGCCCCTTTTCATCAGTATGCTCCATGAGAATTGTCATCACAAGGCTCCATGGTTTTTTCATCACAATGCTCCAGGACCTTGTCATCACAATGCTTCTCGAACTTGTCATGAGAATTCTCAATGGCCCTTGTCATCATAATGCTCCAAGCCCTAGTCCTCACAATGCTCCATTATATTTGTCATCATAATCCTCTATTTCATTTGGCATCACTATGTTCCCTGCCATTGTCATCACAATGGACCATGACATATGTCATCACAATGCTCCCTGACACCTATATTCACAATACTCCATGACCTTCTCATCACAATGATCCATGCCCTTGTCAGCACAACCCACCATGTCCACTGTCATCACAGTAATCTATGAAAACTTTCATACCAATGCTCCATGGCCCTGACATCACAATGCTCCATGCCCTTGTCATCAAAATGCTCCATGACGGCTGTCATCACTATGCTCCCTGACTCCAGGCATCACAAAGCTTCATAACATTTGTCATCACAATTGTCTATGTCCGCGTCATCACAAGGCTCTGTGACTTTGTAACCACAATGCTCCGTGAAATGTCCATCACAATGCTCCCTGACACCTGGCATCACGATGTCCCATGGTCTTGTCATCACCAGGCTCCATGACACTTCTCATCACAATGCTCCAAGACCCCTGTAATCACAATGCTCCATGCCACTTTTCATCTCAATGCTCCATGAACCCTGTCATCACAATGCATCATGCCCATCATTATAATGATTCCGGCTATTGTCAGCGCAATGAAATCAAAATTCTCCATGACCTCTCTCATCACAATGCTCCATGACCCCTGTCATCACAATACTCCATGAATATATTCATCCCAATGCTCCATGACATTTGCCATCACAATGATCCATGCCCTTGTCATCCCAATGCTCCATGACCCCTGTATTCACAATGCTCCGTGACGCTTGTCATCACAGTGCTCCATGACACCTGTTATCACAATGCTCCATGGCTTTGTCAGCAAAATGCTACATGACCTTCTCATTACAATGCTCTATGCGTTTTTCATCACAATACTCCATTACCATTCTCATCACAATCCTCCATGAATCTTGGGATCACATTGCTTCATGTTCTTGTCCTCACAATGCTCCATGCTCCTTGAAATCAAAGTGATCCATAACCTGTGTCATCACAATTCTCCAAACACTTGTGATCACAATGTTCCAAAACACTTGTCATCACCACGCTACATGCTGAATGTCAGCACAATACTCCATGCCCTTTTCATCACAATGCTCCATGACCTTTGTCATCACAATTCTCAATACACTTGTCATCACAATGCTCCCTGACACTTGTCGTCAGAATGCTCCTTGAACCCTGTCACGAAAAGTCTCCATGCCTTTTTCATCACAATGACCCATGCCTTTTTCATCACAATGTCCCATTCCGTTTTCATCACTATGCTCAATGCCATTGTCATCAAAATACTCTACAAGCTTGTCATCAGAATGCTCCATGACCCTTGTCAACACAATTCTCCATGCACTTGTCAGCACAATTCTCCCTGATCCCTGTCAACACAATGCTCCATTTCCTTTGTCATCAGAATCCTCCATGACACTTGTCATCACAATGCTCCATGCCATTGTCATCACAATGGGCCATTACATATGTCATCGCAATGCTCCCTGACACCTGTCTTCACAATACTGGATGACCTGGTCATCACAATGCTCCATGCCCTTGTCATCACATTACGCCATTACAACTGTCACTGCAATAATCCATGAAACAATTTAGACCAATGCTCCATGCCCTTGTCATCACAATACTCCATGCCCTTGATATCAAAATGCTCCATGACCACTGTCATCACAATGCTCCGTGACTCCATTCATCACAATGCTTCATAACATTTGTAATCACAATGGTCCATGGCCTCATCATCAACTCTCTCTGTGACCTTTTTAACCACAATGCTCCATGAACTTTTCATCACATTTCTCTTTGACCCTTGTCACCACAATGCTCTATGCCTTTCTCAGCACAATGCTCCATGACCCTTTTCATCACAATGCTCCATGCGCTTGTCAGCACAATGCTCCACGACACCTGTCATCACAATGCACCAGGTGCTTGTCATCAGAGTGCTCCACAATCTTGTCATCACAATGCTCCATAAACCTTGTCATAACAATGCTCCATGCACTTCTCAACAAAATGCTCTCTCACCACTGATATCACAATGTTACATCTCTATTCGTCACAATACTCCCTCACCCCTGTCGGCACAATGTTCCATGACTCCTGTCATCACAATGCTTCATGCATTATCATCACAATGTTCGATGACCCCTGACATCACAGTGTTCCATAACCACAGTCATCAAAATGCTCCATGACCCTTTTTATCAAAATGCTCCATGATCCCTGACATCACAGTGTTCCATAAGCACTGTCAACAAAATGTTCCTTGACCCATTTAATCAAATTGCTCCATGACCCTGTCATCACAATGCTCCCGGCCCTTCTCATCACAATGCACAACACACTTCTCATCAAAATGCTCCATGACCTTTGTCATCACAAAGATCCATGACACTGGCATCACAATGTTCCATGTCATTGTCATCACGATGTTCCATGAACACTCTCATCACTTTGCTCCATGCCCTTGTCATCACAAAGCTCCATGACACATGTCATCAGAATGTTCCATGGCTTTCTCATCAAAATATTCCATCCCCTTGTCATCACAATGCTCCCAGACCCCTGTAATCACAAAGCTCCATGCCCCTTTTCATCTCAATGCTCCATGTATCCTGTCATCACAATGCATCATGCCCATCATCCTAATGCTTCAGGCTATTGTGAGCACAATGAAATCAAAATACTCCATGACCTCTCTCATCACAATGCTCCATGACCCCTATCATCACAATACTCCATGAACATTTTCAGCCCAATGCTCCATGACCTTTGTCATCACAATGCTCCATGACCCCTGTATTCACAATGCTCCGTGACGCTTGTCATCACAGTGCTCCATGACACCTGTCATCACAATATTCAATGGCTTTGTCAGCAAAATGCTACATGACCTTGTCATTACAATGGTCTATGCCCTTGTCATCACAATACTCCATTACCCTTGTCATCACAATCCTCCATGAACCATGGGATCACATAGCTTCATGCCCTTTTCATCACAATGTTCCATGCAGCTTGAAATTAAAATGATCCATGACCTCTGTCATCACAATGCTCCAAACCCTTGTGATCACAACGTTCCATAACTCTTGTCATCAAATCGCTCCATGATTCCTATCATCACAATACTCCATGCACTTTTCATCACAATGCTCCATGATCTTTGTCATCTCAATTCTCAATACACTTGTCATAACAATGCTCCCTGACACTTGTCGTCAGAATGCTCCTTGAAACCTGTCATGAAAAGTCTCCATGCCTTTTTCATCACAATGCCCCATGCCATTTTCATCACAGTGCTCCATGCCATTGTCATCAAAGTACTCCACAAGCTTGTCATCAGAATGCTCCATGACCCTTGTCATCACAATTCTCCATGCACTTGTCAGAACAAAGCTCCCTGACCCTTGTCATTACAATGCCCCAAGCCATTGTCATCAAAATGCTACATTACCTTTGTCATCAGAATCCTCCATGACACTTGATATCACAATGCTCCATGCAATTGTCATCACAGTGGGCAATTACATATGTCATCACAATTCTCCCTGACACCTGTCTTCACAATACTGCATGACCTTGTCATCACAATGCTCCATGACCCCTGCCATCACAATGTTCCACGGTCTTGTCATCACAAGACTCCATGACACATGTAATCACCATGCTGCAAGACCCCAGTATTCACAATGCTTCATGCACTTGTCATCACAAAACTCCATGACACATGTCATCGGAATGTTCCATGGCCTTCTCATCAAAATGCTCCATGCCCTTGTCATCACCGTGCTCCAACACCCCTGTAATGAAAATGCTCCATGCACCTTTTCATCAGTATGCTCCATGAGATTGTTCATCACAAGGCTACATGGGTTTCTCATCACAATGCTCCAGGATTTTGTCATCACAATGCTTCACGAACTTGTCATGAAAATTCTCAATGGCCCTTGTCATCATAATGCTCCAAGCCCTAGTCATCACAATGTTCCATTATATTTGTCATCACAATCCTCCATTACATTTGGCATCACCGTGCTTCCTGACATTGTCATCACAATGGACCATGACATATGTCATCACAATGCTCCCTGACACCTTTCTTCACAATACTCCATGACCTTTTCATCACAATGATCCATGCACTTGTCATCACAATGCACCAAGACAACTGTCATCACAATAATCTCTGAAACTTGACATACCAATGTTCCATGCCCGGACATCACAATGCTCCATGCCCTTGTCATCACAATGCTCCATGACCCCTGTCATCACAATTCTCCATGATTCCAGGCATCACAATGGTTCATAAGAGTTGTCATCACAATGGTCCATGCCCGCGTCATGACAAGGCTCTGTGAGCTTTGTAACCACAATGCTCCATGAAATTTCCATCACAATGCTCCGTGACCCTTGTCATCACAATGCTCCATGCCTTTGTCAGAAAAATGCTCCATAAACGTTGTAATCACAATGCTCCATACCCTTCTCATCACAATGCTCCATTAGCCCTGTCATAACAATGCTCCATGACCCCTGCCATCACAATGTTCCACAGTCTTTTCATCACAAGGCTCCATGACACTTTTCCTCACTATGCTCAAAGACCACTGTAATCACAATGCTCGCTGACCTTGTCATCACAAGGCTCCATGACACATGTCATCAGAATATTCCATGGCTTTCTCATCAAAATGTTCTATGCCCTTGTCATCACAATGCTCCAAGACCCCTGTAATCACAGTGCTCCATGCCCCTCTTCATCTCAATGCTCCCTGAACCCTGTCATCAAAATGCATCATGCTCATGATCATAATGCTTCAGGCTATTGTCAGCACAATGAAATCAAAATTCTCCATGACCTCTCTCATCACAATGCTCCATGACCCCTATCATCACAATACTCCATGAACATTTTCAGCCCAATGCTCCATGACACTTGTCATCTCAAACATCCATGACCTTGTCATCGCAATGCTCCATGACCCCTGTATACACAATGCTCCGTGATGCTTGTCATCACAGTGCTCCATGACACATGTCATCACAATGCTCCATGGCTTTGTCAGCAAAATGCTACATGAACTTGTCATTACAATGCTCTATGCCCTTGTCATCACAATACTCCATTACAATTGTCATCACAATCCTCCATGAACCGTGGGATCATATTGCTTCATGCCCTTTTCATCACAATGTTCCATGTTCCTTGAAATCAAAATGATCCATGACATCTGTCACCACAATGCTTCAAGCCCTTGTGATCACAAAGTTCCAGAACTCTTGTCATCAAATCGCTCCATGATGCCTATCATCACAATACTCCATGCCCTGTTCATCACAATGCTCCATGCCATTGTCATCAAAATACTCGAAAAGCTTGTCATCAGAATGCTCCATGACCCTTGTCATCACAATTCTCCAAGCACTTGTCAGCACAATGCTCTCTGACCCTTGTCATCACAATGCTCCAAGCCATTGTCATCACAATGCTCCATTACCTTTGTCATCCGAATTTTCCATGACACTTGGCATCACAATGCTCCATGCCATTGTCATCACAATGGACCATTACATATGTCATTACAATGCTCCCTGACACCTCTCTTCACAATACTGCATGACCTGGTCATCACAATGCAACATGCCCTTGTCATCACAATGCTCCATGCCCTTGTTATCACAATGCTCCATGACCCCTGTCATGACAATGCTCCGTGACTCCAGTTATCACAATTCTTCATGACATTTGTCATCACAATGGTCCATGACCTCATCATCAACAGTCTCTGTGACATTTTTAACCACAATGCTCCATGAACTTTTCATCACAATTCTCTTTGACCCTTGTCATCACAATGCTCTATGCCTTTATCAGCACAATGCTCCATGACCCATTTCATCACAATGCTCCATGTGCTTGTCAGCACAATGCTTCACGACACATGCCATCACAATGCACCATGAGCTTGTCATCACAGTGCTCCAAAGTCTTTTCATCACAATGCTCCATAAAACTTGTCATCACAAAGCTCCCTGCACTTCTCATGAAAATGCTCTCTCACAACTGATATCACAATGTTACATCACTATTCGTCACAATACTCCCTCACTCCTGTCATCACAATGTTCCATGACTCCTGTCATCACAATGCTACATGCATTATCATCACAATATTCGATGACCACTGACATCACAATGTTCCCCAACCCCTGTCATCAAAATGTTCCATGAGCTTTTTCATCAAATTGCTCCATGACCCTTTCATCAAAATGCTTCCTTCCTTTCTCATCACAGTGCACAACGCCCTTGCCATCAAAATGCTCCATGACCATTGCCATCACAAAGATCAATGACACTTGGCATCAGAAAGCTCCATGCTATTGTCATCACAAAGCTCCATGACACATGCCATCAGAATGCTCCATGACCTTCTCATCACATTGATCCATGCCCTTGCCATCACAATGCTCCATTACCACTGTCATAACAATGCTCCATGACCACAGCCATCACGATGTTCCATGACCTTTGTCATCAAAATGCTCCATGACCCCTGTATTCACAATGCTCCGTGACGCTTGTCATCACAGTGCTCCATGACACCTGTCATCACAATGCTCCATGGCTTTCTCAGCAAAATGCTACATGACCTTGTCATTACAATGGTCTATGCCCTTTTCATCACAATACTCCATTACCATTCTCATCACAATCCTCCATGAATCTTGGGATCACATTGCTTCATGCTCTTGTCATCAGAATGCTCCATGCTCCTTGAAATCAAAGTGATCCATGACCTCTGTCATCACAATTCTCCAAACACTTGTGATCACAATGTTCCAAAACACTTGTCATCACAATGCTACATGCTGAATGTCAGCACAATACTCCATGCCCTTTTCATCACAATGCTCCATGACCTTTGTCATCACAATTCTCAATACACTTGTCATCACAATGCTCCCTGACACTTGTCGTCAGAATGCTCCTTGAACCCTGTCACGAAAAGGCTCCATGCATTTTTCATCACAATTCCCCATGCCTTTTTCATCACAATGTCCCATTCCGTTTTCATCACTATGCTCAATGCCATTGTCATCAAAATACTCTACAAGCTTGTCATCAGAATGCTCCATGACCCTTGTCAGCTCAATTCTCCATGCACTTGTCAGCACAATGCTCCCTGACCCCTGTCAACACAATGCTCCATTTCCTTTGTCATCAGAATCCTCCATGACACTTGGCATCACAATGCTCCATGCCATTGTCATCACAATGGGCCATTACATATTTCATCGCAATGCTCCCTGACACCTGTCTTCACAATACTGCATGACCTGGTCATCACAGTGCTCCATGCCCTTGTCATCACAATGCGCCATTCCAACTGTCATCGCAATAATCCATGAAACATTTTAGACCAATGCTCCATGCCCTTGTCATCACAATACTCCATGCCCTTGATATCAAAATGCTCCATGACCACTGTCATCACAATGCTCCGTGACTCCAGTCATCACAATGCTTCATGACCTTTGTAATCACAATGGTCCAGGGCCTCATCATCAACAGTCTCTGTGACCTTTTTAACCACAATGCTCCATGAACTTTTCATCACAATGCTATTTGACCCTTGTCACCACAATGCTCTATGCCTTTCTCAGCACAATGCTCCATGACACTTTTCATCACAATGCTCCATGTGCTTGTCAGCACAATGCTTCACGACACCTGTCATCACAATGCACCATGTGCTTGTCATCAGAGTGCTCCACAATCTTGTCATCACAATGCTCCATAAACCTTGTCATAACAATGCTCCATGCACTTCTCATCAAAATGCTCTCTCACCACTGATATCACAATGTTACATCTCTATTCGTCACATTACACCCTCACCCCTGTTGGCACAATATTCCATGATTCCTGTCATCATAATGCTTCATGCATTATCATCACAATGTTCGATGACCCCTGACATCACAATGTTCCATAACCACAGTCATCAAAATGCTCCATGACCCTTTTTATCAAAATGCTCCATGACCCCGGACATCACAGTGTTCCATAAGCCCTGTCAACAAAATGTTCCTTGACCCTTTTAATCAAATTGCTCCATGACCCTGTCATCACAATGCTCCCGGCCCTTCTCATCACAATGCACAACACACTTCTCATCAAAATGCTCCATGACCTTTGTCATCACAAAGATCCATGACACTTGGCATCACAATGCTCCATGTCATTGTCATCACGATGTTCCATGAACACTCTCATCACTTTGCTCCATGCCCTTTTCATCACAAAGCTCCATGACACATGTCATCAGAATGTTCCATGGCTTTCTCTTCAAAATATTCCATTCCCTTGTCATCACAATGCTCCAAGACCCCTGTAATCACAATGCTCCATGCCCCTTTTCATCTCAATGCTCCATGAATCCTGTCATCACAATGCATCATGCCCAACATCCTAATGATTCAGGCTATTGTGCGCACAATGAAATCAAAATACTCCATGACCTCTCTCATCACAATGCTCCATGACCCCTATCATCACAATACTCCATGAACATTTTCAGCCCAATGCTCCATGACCTGTGTCATCACAATGCTCCATGACCCCTGTATTCACAATGCTCCGTGACGCTTGTCATCACAGTGCTCCATGACACCTGTCATCACAATATTCAAAGGCTTTGTCAGCAAAATGCTACATGACCTTGTCATTACAATGGTCTATGCCCTTGTCATCACAATACTCCATTACCCTTGTCATCACAATCCTCCATGAACCATGGGATCACATAGCTTCATGCCCTTTTCATCACAATGTTCCATGCAGCTTGAAATTAAAATGATCCATGACCTCTGTCATCACAATGCTCCAAACCCTTGTGATCACAACGTTCCATAACTCTTGTCATCAAATCGCTCCATGATTCCTATCATCACAATACTCCATGCACTTTTCATCACAATGCTCCATGATCTTTGTCATCACAATTCTCAATACACTTGTCATAACAATGCTCCCTGACACTTGTCGTCAGAATGCTCCTTGAACACTGTCATGAAAAGTCTCCATGCCTTTTTCATCACAATGCCCCATGCCATTTTCATCACAGTGCTCCATGCCATTGTCATCAAAGTACTCCACAAGCTTGTCATCAGAATGCTCCATGACCCTTGTCATCACAATTTTCCATGCACTTGTCAGAACAAAGCTCCCTGACCTTTGTCACTACAATGCCCCAAGCCATTGTCATCAAAATGCTCCATTACCTTTGTCATCAGAATCCTCCATGACACTTGATATCACAATGCTCCATGCAATTGTCATCACAATGGGCAATTACATATGTCATCACAATTCTCCCTGACACCTGTCTTCACAATACTGCATGACCTTGTCATCACAATGCTCCATGACCCCTGCCATCACAATGTTCCACGGTCTTGTCATCACAAGACTCCATGACACTTGTAATCACCATGCTCCAAGACCCCAGTATTTACAATGCTTCATGCACTTGTCATCACAAAGCTCCATGACACATGTCATCAGAATGTTCCATGGCCTTCTCATCAAAATGCTCCATGCCCTTGTCATCACCGTGCTCCAACACCCCTGTAATGAAAATGCTCCATGCACCTTTTCATCAGTATGCTCCATGAGATTGTTCATCACAAGGCTACATGGGTTTCTCATCACAGTGCTCCAGGATTTTTTCATCACAATGCTTCACGACCTTGTCATGAAAATTCTCAATGGCCCTTGTCATCATAATGCTCCAAGCCCTAGTCATCACAATGCTCCATTATATTTGTCATCACAATCCTCCATTACATTTGGCATCACCGTGCTTCCTGACATTGTCATCACAATGGACCATGACATATGTCATCACAATTCTCCCTGACACCTGTCTTCACAATACTCCATGACCTTTTCATCACAATGATCCATGCCCTTGTCATCACAATGCACCAAGGCAACTGTCATCACAATAATCTATGAAACTTGACATACCAATGTTCCATGCCCGGACACAACAATGCTCCATGCCCTTGTCATCACAATGCTCCATGACCCCTGTCATCACAATTCTCCATGATTCCAGGCATCACAATGGTTCATAAGAGTTGTCATCACAATGGTCCATGCCCGCGTCATGACAAGGCTCTGTGACCTTTGTAACCACAATGCTCCATGAAATTTCCATCACAATGTTCCGTGACCTTTGTCATCACAATGCTCCATGCCTTTGTCAGAAAAATGCTCCATAAACGTTGTAATCACAATGCTCCATACCCTTCTCATCACAATGCTCCATTAGCCCTGTCATAACAATGCTCCATGACCCCTGCCATCACAATGTTCCACAGTCTTTTCATCACAAGGCTCCATGACACTTTTCATCACTATGCTCCAAGACCACTGTCATCACAATGCTCGCTGACCTTGTCATCACAAGGCTCCATGACACATGTCATCAGAATATTCCATGGCTTTCTCATCAAAATGTTCCCTGCCCTTGTAATCACAATGCTCCAAGACCCCTGTAAACACAGTGCTCCATGCCCCTCTTCATCTCAATGCTCCATGAACCCTGTCATCAAAATGCATCATGCTCATGATCATAATGCTTCAGGCTATTGTCAGCACAATGAAATCAAAATTCTCCATGACCTCTCTCATCACAATGCTCCATGACCCCTATCATCACAATACTCCATGAACATTTTCAGCCCAATGCTCCATGACACTTGTCATCTCAATCATCCATGACCTTGTCATCGCAATGCTCCATGACCCCTGTATACACAATGCTCCGTGATGCTTGTCATCACAGTGCTCCATGACACATGTCATCACAATGCTCCATGGCTTTGTCAGCAAAATGCTACATGAACTTGTCAGTACAATGCTCTATGCCCTTGTCATCACAATACTCCATTACAATTGTCATCACAATCCTCCATGAACCGTGGGATCACATTAGTTCATGCCCTTTTCATCACAATGTTCCATGCTCCTTGAAATCAAAATGATCCATGACATCTGTCACCACAATGCTCCAAACCCTTGTGATCACAATGTTCCAGAACTCTTGTCATCAAATCGCTCCATGATGCCTATCATCACAATATTCCATGCCCTTTTCATCACAATGCTCCATGCCCTTGTCATCACAATGCTCCATGCCCTTGTTATCACAATGCTCCATGACCCCTGTCATGACAATGCTCCGTGACTCCAGTTATCACAATTCTTCATGACCTTTGTCATCACAATGGTCCATGCCCTCATCATCAACAGTCTCTGTGACATTTTTAACCACAATGCTCCATGAACTTTTCATCACAATTCTCTTTGACCCTTGTCATCACAATGCTCTATGCCTTTCTCAGCACAATGCTCCATGACCCCTGTCATCACAATGCTCCATGTGCTTGTCAGCACAATGCTCCACGACACATGTCATCACAATGCACCATGAGCTTTTCATCACAGTGCTCCAAAGTCTTTTCATCACAATGCTCCATAAAACTTGTCATCACAAAGCTCCCTGCACTTCTCATGAAAATGCTCTCTCACAACTGATATCACAATGTTACATCACTATTCGTCACAATACTCCCTCACCCCTGTCATCACAATGTTCCATGACTCCTGTCATCACAATGCTACATGCATTATCATCACAATATTCGATGACCACTGACATCACAATGTTCCCCAACACCTGTCATCAAAATGTTCCATGAGCTTTTTCATCAAATAGCTCCATGACACTGTCATCAAAATGCTTCCTTCCCTTCTCATCACAGTGCACAACGCCCTTGCCATCAAAATGCTCCATGACCATTGCCATCACAAAGACCAATGACACTTGGCATCAGAAAGCTCCATGCCATTGTCATCACAAAGCTCCATGACACATGTCATCAGAATGCTCCATGGCCTTCTCATCACATTCATCCATGCCCTTGCCATCACAATGCTCCATTACCCCTGTCATAACAATGCTCCATGACCACAGCCATCACGGTGTTCCATGACTTTGTCATCAAAATGCTCCATGACCCCTGTATTCACAATGCTCCATGACGCTTGTCATCACAGTGCTCCATGACACCTGTCATCACAATGCTCCATGGCTTTGTCAGCAAAATGCTACATGACCTTCTCATTACAATGCTCTATGCGCTTTTCATCACAATACTCCATTACCATTCTCATCACAATCCTCCATGAATCTTGGGATCACATTGCTTCATGCTCTTGTCATCACAATGCTCCATGCTCCTTGAAATCAAAGTGATCCATGACCTCTGTCATCACAATTCTCCAAACAATTGTGATCACAATGTTCCAAAACACTTGTCATCACCACGCTACATGCAGAATGTCAGCACAATACTCCATGCCCTTTTCATCACAATGCTCCATGACCTTTGTCATCACAATTCTCAATACACTTGTCATCACAATGCTCCCTGACACTTGTCGTCAGAATGCTCCTTGAACTCTGTCACGAAAAGGCTCCATGACTTTTTCATCACAATGCCCCAAGCCTTTTTCATCACAATGTCCCATTCCGTTTTCATCACTATGCTCAATGCCATTTTCATCAAAATACTCTACAAGCTTGTCATCAGAATGCTCCATGACCCATGTCATCACAATTCTCCATGCACTTGTCAGCACAATGCTCCCTGACCCCTGTCAACACAATGCTCCATTTCCTTTGTCATCAGAATCCTCCATGACACTTGGCATCACAATGCTCCATGCCATTGTCATCACAATGGGCCATTACATATGTCATCGCAATGCTCCCTGACACCTGACTTCACAATACTGCATGACCTGGTCATCACAATGCTCCATGCCCTTGTCATCACAATGTGCCATTCCAACTGTCATCGCAATAATCCATGAAACATTTTAGACCAATGCTCCATGCCCTTGTCATCACAATACTCCATGCCCTTGTTATCAAAATGCTCCATGACCACTGTCATCACAATGCTCCGTGACTCCAGTCATCACAATGCTTCATGACCTTTGTAATCACAATGGTCCAGGGCCTCATCATCAACAGTCTCTGTGACCTTTTTAACCACAATGCTCCATGAACTTTTCATCACAATGCTCTTTGACCCTTGTCACCACAATGCTCTATGCCTTTCTCAGCACAATGCTCCATGACACTTTTCATCACAATGCTCCATGTGCTTGTCAGCACAATGCTCCACGACACATGTCATCACAATGCACCATGTGCTTGTCATCAGAGTGCTCCACAATCTTGTCATCACAATGCTCCATAAACCTTGTCATAACAATGCTCCATGCACTTCTCATCAAAATGCTCTCTCACCACTGATATCACAATGTTACATCTCTATTCGTCACAATACTCCCTCACCCCTGTCGGCACAATGTTCCATGATTCCTGTCATCATAATGCTTCATGCATTATCATCACAATGTTCGATGACCCCTGACATCACAATGTTCCATAACCACAGTCTCAAAATGCTCCATGACCCATTTATCAAAATGCTCCATGACCCCTGACATCACAGTGTTCCATAAGCCCTCTCAACAAAATGTTCCTTGACCCTTTTAATCAAATTGCTCCATGACCCTGTCATCACAATGCTCCCGGCCCTTCTCATCACAATGCACAACACACTTCTCATCAAAATGCTCCATGACATTTGTCATCACAAAGACCCATGACACTTGGCATCACAATGCTCCATGTCATTGTCATCATGATGTTCCATGAACACTCTCATCACTTTGCTCCATGCCCTTGTCATCAAAAAGCTCCATGACACATGTCATCAGAATGTTCCATGGCCATCAAAATATTCCATTCCCTTGTCATCACAATGCTCCAAGACCCCTGTAATCACAATGCTCCATGCCCCTTTTCATCTCAATGCTGCATGAATCCTGTCATCACAATGCATCATGCCCATCATCCTAATGCTTCAGGCTATTGTGAGCACAATGAAATCAAAATACTCCATGACCTCTCTCATCACAATGCTCCATGACCCCTATCATCACAATACTCCATGAACATTTTCAGCCCAATGCTCCATGACCTTTGTCATCACAATGCTCCATGACCCCTGTATTCACAATGCTCCGTGACGCTTGTCATCACAGTGCTCCATGACACCTGTCATCACAATATTCAATGGCTTTGTCAGCAAAATGCTACATGACCTTGTCATTACAATGGTCTATGCCCTTGTCATCACAATACTCCATTACCATTGTCATCACAATCCTCCATGAACCATGGGATCACATAGCTTCATGCCCTTTTCATCACAATGTTCCATGCACCTTGAAATTAAAATGATCCATGACCTCTATCATCACAATGCTCCAAACCCTTGTGATCACAACATTCCATAACTCTTGTCATCAAATCGCTCCATGATTCCTATCATCACAATACTCCATGCACTTTTCATCACAATGCTCCATGATCTTTGTCATCACAATTCTCAATACACTTGTCATAACAATGCTCCCTGACACTTGTCGTCAGAATGCTCCTTGAAACCTGTCATGAAAAGTCTCCATGCCTTTTTCATCACAATGCCCCATGCCATTTTCATCACAGTGCTCCATGCCATTGTCATCAAAGTACTCCACAAGCTTGTCATCACAATGCTCCATGACACTTGTCATCACAATTCTCCATGCACTTGTCAGCACAAAGCTCCCTGACCCTTGTCATTACAATGCCCCAAGCCATTGTCATCAAAATGCTCCATTACCTTTGTCATCAGAATCCTCCATGACACTTGATATCACAATGCTCCATGCAATTGTCATCACAATAGGCAATTACATATGTCATCACAATTCTCCCTGACACCTGTCTTCACAATACTGCATGACCTTGTCATCACAATGCTCCATGACCCCTGCCATCACAATGTTCCACGGTCTTGTCATCACAAGTCTCCATGACACTTGTAATCACCATGCTCCAAGACCCCAGTATTCACAATGCTTCATGCACTTGTCATCACAAAGCTCCATGACACATGTCATCAGAATGTTCCATGGCCTTCTCATCAAAATGCTCCATGCCCTTGTCATCACCGTGCTCCAACACCCCTGTAATGAAAATGCTCCATGCACCTTTTCATCAGTATGCTCCATGAGATTGTTCATCACAAGGCTACATGGGTTTCTCATCACAATGCTCCAGGATTTTGTCATCACAATGCTTCACGACTTTGTCATGAAAATTCTCAATGGCCCTTGTCATCATAATGCTCCAAGCCCTAGTCATCACAATGCTCCATTATATTTGTCATCACAATCCTCCATTACATTTGGCATCACCGTGCTTCCTGACATTGTCATCACAATGGACCATGACATATGTCATCACAATGCTCCCTGACACCTGTCTTCACAATACTCCATGACCTTTTCATCACAATGATCCATGCCCTTGTCATCACAATGCACCAAAGCAACTGTCATCACAATAATCTATGAAACTTGACATACCAATGTTCCATGCCCGGACATCACAATGCTCCATGCCCTTGTCATCACAATGCTCCATGACCCCTGTCATCACAATTCTCCATGATTCCAGGCATCACAATGGTTCAGAAGAGTTGTCATCACAATGGTACATTCCCGCGTCATGACAAGGCTCTGTGACCTTTGTAACCACAATGCTCCATGAAATTTCCATCACAATGCTCCGTGACTCTTGTCATCACAATGCTCCATGCCTTTGTCAGAAAAATGCTCCATAAACGTTGTAATCACAATGCTCCATACCCTTCTCATCACAATGCTCCATTAGCCCTGTCATAACAATGCTCCATGACCCCTGCCATCACAATGTTCCACAGTCTTGTCATCACAAGGCTCCATGACACTTTTCATCACTATGCTCCAAGACCACTGTAATCACAATGCTCGCTGACCTTGTCATCACAAGGCTCCATGACACATGTCATCAGAATATTCCATGGCTTTCTCATCAAAATGTTCTATGCCCTTGTCATCACAATGCTCCAAGACCCCTGTAATCACAGTGCTCCATGCCCCTCTTCATCTCAATGCTCCATGAACCCTGTCATCAAAATGCATCATGCTCATGATCATAATGCTTCAGGCTATTGTCAGCACAATGAAATCAAAATTCTCCATGACCTCTCTCATCACAATGCTCCTTGACCCCTATCATGACAATACTCCATGAACATTTTCAGCCCAATGCTCCATGACACTTGTCATCTCAATCATCCATGACCTTGTCATTGCAATGCTCCATGACCCCTGTATACACAATGCTCCGTGATGCTTGTCATCACAGTGCTCCATGACACATGTCATCACAATGCTCCATGGCTTTGTCAGCAAAATGCTACATGAACTTGTCATTACAATGCTCTATGCCCTTGTCATCACAATACTCCATTACAATTGTCATCACAATCCTCCATGAACCGTGGGATCACATTGCTTCATGCCCTTTTCATCAAAATGTTCCATGCTCCTTGAAATCAAAATGATCCATGACATCTGTCACCACAATGCTCCAAACCCTTGTGATCACAAAGTTCCAGAACTCTTGTCATCAAATCGCTCCATGATGCCTATCATCACAATACTCCATGCACTTTTCATCACAATGCTCCATGCCATTGTCATCAAATTCTCGAAAAGCTTGTCATCAGAATGCTCCATGACCCTTGTCATCAGAATTCTCCATGCACTTGTCAGCACAATGCTCTCTGACCCTTGTCATCACAATGCTCCAAGCCATTGTCATCACAATGCTCCATTACCTTTGTCATCAGAATTTTCCATGACACTTGGCATCACAATGCTCCATGCCATTGTCATCACAATGGGCCATTACATATGTCATTACAATGCTCCCTGACACCTCTCTTCACAATACTGCATGACCTGGTCATCACAATGCTCCATGCCCTTGTCATCACAATGCTCCATGCCCTTGTTATCACAATGCTCCATGACCCCTGTCATGACAATGCTCCGTGACTCCAGTTATCACAATTCTTCATGAACTTTGTCATCACAATGGTACATGCCCTCATCATCAACAGTCTCTGTGACATTTTTAACCACAATGCTCCATGAACTTTTCATCACAATTCTCTTTGACCCTTGTCATCACAATGCTCTATGCCTTTCTCAGCACAATGCTCCATGACCCCTGTCATCACAATGCTCCATGTGCTTGTCAGCACAATGCTCCACGACACATGTCATCACAATGCACCATGAGCTTGTCATCACAGTGCTCCAAAGTCTTTTCCTCACAATGCTCCATAAAACTTGTCATCACAAAGCTCCCTGCACTTCCCATGAAAATGCTCTCTCACAACTGATATCACAATGTTACATCACTATTCGTCACAATACTCCCTCACCCCTGTCATCACAATGTTCCATGACTCCTGTCATCACAATGCTACATGCATTATCATCACAATATTCGATGACCACTGACATCACAATGTTCCCCAACCCCTGTCATCAAAATGTTCCATGAGCTTTTTCATCAAATAGCTCCATGACCCTGTCATCAAAATGCTTCCTTCCCTTCTCATCACAGTGCACAACGCCCTTGCCATCAAAATGCTCCATGACCATTGCCATCACAAAGACCAATGACACTTGGCATCAGAAAGCTCCAAGCCATTGTCATCACAAAGCTCCATGACACATGTCATCAGAATGCTCCATGGCCTTCTCATCACATTCATCCATGCCCTTGCCATCACAATGCTCCATTACCCCTGTCATAAAAATGCTCCATGACCACAGCCATCACGATGTTCCATGACTTTGTCATCAAAATGCTCCATGACCCCTGTATTCACAATGCTCCATGACGCTTGTCATCACAGTGCTCCATGACACCTGTCATCACAATGCTCCATGGCTTTGTCAGCAAAATGCTACATGACCTTCTCATTACAATGCTCTATGCGCTTTTCATCACAATACTCCATTACCATTCTCATCACAATCCTCCATGAATCTTGGGATCACATTGCTTCATGCTCTTGTCATCACAATGCTCCATGCTCCTTGAAATCAAAGTGATCAATGACCTCTGTCATCACAATTCTCCAAACACTTGTGATCGCAATGTTCCAAAACACTTGTCATCACAACGCTACATGCAGAATGTCAGCACAATACTCCATGCCCTTTTCATCACAATGCTCCATGACCTTTGTCATCACAATTCTCAATACACTTGTCATCACAATGCTCCCTGACACTTGTCGTCAGAATGCTCCTTGAACCCTGTCACGAAAAGGCTCCATGACTTTTTCATCACAATGCCCCATGCCTTTTTCATCACAATGTCCCATTCCGTTTTCATCACTATGCTCAATGCCATTGTCATCAAAATACTCTACAAGCTTGTCATCAGAATGCTCCATGACCCTTGTCATCACAATTCTCCATGCACTTGTCAGCACAATGCTCCCTGACCCCTGTCAACACAATGCTCCATTTCCTTTGTCATCAGAATCCTCCATGACACTTGGCATCACAATGCTCCATGCCATTGTCATCACAATGGGCCATTACATATGTCATCGCAATGCTCCCTGACACCTGACTTCACAATACTGCATGACCTGGTCATCACAATGCTCCATGCCCTTGTCATCACAATGCGCCATTCCAACTGTCATCGCAATAATCCATGAAACATTTTAGACCAATGCTCCATGCCCTTGTCATCACAATACTCCATGCCCTTGATATCAAAATGCTCCATGACCACTGTCATCACAATGCTCCGTGACACCTTTCATCACAATGCTTCATGACCTTTGTAATCACAATGGTCCAGGGCCTCATCATCAACAGTCTCTGTGACCTTTTTAACCACAATGCTCCATGAACTTTTCATCACAATGCTCTTTGACCCTTGTCACCACAATGCTCTATGCCTTTCTCAGCACAATGCTCCATGACACTTTTAATCACAATGCTCCATGTGCTTGTCAGCACAATGCTCCACGACACATGTCATCACAATGCACCATGTGCTTGTCATCAGAGTGCTCCACAATCTTGTCATCACAATGCTCCATAAACCTTGTCATAACAATGCTCCATGCACTTCTCATCAAAATGCTCTCTCACCACTGATATCACAATGTTACATCTCTATTCGTCACAATACTCCCTCACCCCTGTCGGCACAATGTTCCATGATTCCTGTCATCATAATGCTTCATGCATTATCATCACAATGTTCGATGACCCCTGACATCACAATGTTCCATAACCACAGTCATCAAAATGATCCATGACCCATTTATCAAAATGTTCCATGACCCCTGACATCACAGTGTTCCATAAGCCCTGTCAACAAAATGTTCCTTGACCCTTTTAATCAAATTGCTCCATGACCCTGTCATCACAATGCTCCCGGCCCTTCTCATCACAATGCACAACACACTTCTCATCAAAATGCTCCATGACCTTTGTCATCACAAAGACCCATGACACTTGGCATCACAATGCTCCATGTCATTGTCATCATGATGTTCCATGAACACTCTCATCACTTTGCTCCATGCCCTTGTCATCAAAAAGCTCCATGACACATGTCATCAGAATGTTCCATGGCCATCAAAATATTCCATTCCCTTGTCATCACAATGCTCCAAGACCCCTGTAATCACAATGCTCCATGCCCCTTTTCATCTCAATGCTCCATGAATCCTGTCATCACAATGCATCATGCCCATCATCCTAATGCTTCAGGCTATTGTGAGCACAATGAAATCAAAATACTCCATGACCTCTCTCATCACAATGCTCCATGACCCCTATCATCACAATACTCCATGAACATTTTCAGCCCAATGCTCCATGACCTTTGTCATCACAATGCTCCATGACCCCTGTATTCACAATGCTCCGTGACGCTTGTCATCACAGTGCTCCATGACACCTGTCATCACAATATTCAATGGCTTTGTCAGCAAAATGCTACATGACCTTGTTATTACAATGGTCTATGCCCTTGTCATCACAATACTCCATTACCATTGTCATCACAAATCTCCATGAACCATGGGATCTCATAGCTTCATGCCCTTTTCATCACAATGTTCCATGCACCTTGAAATTAAAATGATCCATGACCTCTGTCATCACAATGCTCCAAAGCCTTGTGATCACAACGTTCCATAACTCTTGTCATCAAATCGCTCCATGATTCCTATCATCACAATACTCCATGCACTTTTCATCACAATGCTCCATGATCTTTGTCATCACAATTCTCAATACACTTGTCATAACAATGCTCCCTGACACTTGTCGTCTGAATGCTCCTTGAACCCTGTCATGAAAAGTCTCCATGCGTTTTTCATCACAATGACCCATGCCATTTTCGTCACAGTGATCCATGCCATTGTCATCAAAGTACTCCACAAGCTTGTCATCAGAATGCTCCATGACACTTCTCATCACAATTCTCCATGCACTTGTCAGCACAAAGCTCCCTGACCCTTGTCATTACAATGCCCCAAGCCACTGTCATCAAAATGCTCCATTACCTTTGTCATCAGAATCCTCCATGACACTTGATATCACAATGCTCCATGCAATTGTCATCACAATGGGCAATTACATATGTCATCACAATTCTCCCTGACACCTGGCTTCACAATACTGCATGACCTTGTCATCACAATGCTCCATGACCCCTGCCATCACAATGTTCCACGGTCTTGTCATCACAAGACTCCATGACACTTGTAATCACCATGCTCCAAGACCCCAGTATTCACAATGCTTCATGCACTTGTCATCACATAGCTCCATGACACATGTCATCAGAATGTTCCATGGCCTTCTCATCAAAATTCTCCATTCCCTTGTCATCACCGTGCTCCAACACCCCTGTAATGAAAATGCTCCATGCCCCTTTTCATCAGTATGCTCCATGAGATTGTTCATCACAAGGCTACATGGGTTTCTCATCACAATGCTCCAGGATTTTGTCATCACAATGCTTCACGACCTTGTCATGAAAATTCTCAATGGCCCTTGTCATCATAATTCTCCAAGCCCTAGTCATCACAATGCTCCATTATATTTGTCATCACAATCCTCCATTACATTTGGCATTGCCGTGCTTCCTGACATTGTCATCACAATGGACCATGACATATGTCATCACAATGCTCCCTGACACCTCTCTTCACAATACTCCATGACCTTTTCATCACAATGATCCATGCCCTTGTCATCACAATGCACCAAGACAACTGTCATCACAATAATCTATGAAACTTGACATACCAATGTTCCATGCCCTGACATCACAATGCTCCATGCCATTGTCATCACAATGCTCCATGACCCCTGTCATCACAATTCTCCATGATTCCAGGCATCACAATGGTTCATAAGAGTTGTCATCACAATGGTCCATGCCCGCGTCATGACAAGGCTCTGTGAGCTTTGTAACCACAAGACTCCATGAAATTTCCATCACAATGATCCGTGACTCTTTTCATCACAATGCTCCATGCCTTTGTCAGAAAAATGCTCCATAAACGTTGTAATCACAATGCTCCATACCCTTCTCATCACAATGCTCCATTAGCCCTGTCATAACAATGCTCCATGACCCCTGCCATCACAATGTTCCACAGTCTTGTCATCACAAGGCTCCATGACACTTTTCATCACTATGCTCCAAGACCACTGTAATCACAATGCTCGTTGACCTTGTCATCACAAGGCTCCATGACACATGTCATAAGAATATTCCATGGCATTCTCATCAAAATGTTCCATGCCCTTGTCATCAAAATGCTCCAAGACCCCTGTAATCACAGTGCTCCATGCCCCTCTTCATCTCAATGCTCCATGAACCCTGTCATCAAAATGCATCATGCTCATGATCATAATGCTTCAGGCTATTGTCAGCACAATGAAATCAAAATTCTCCATGACCTCTCTCATCACAATGCTCCATGACCCTTATCATCACAATACTCCAGGAACATTTTCAGCCCAATGCTCCATGACACTTGTCATCTCAATCATCCATGACCTTGTCATCGCAATGCTCCATGACCCATGTATACACAATGCTCCGTGATGCTTGTCATCTCAGTGCTCCATGACACATGTCATCACAATGCTCCATGGCTTTGTCAGCAAAATGCTACATGAACTTGTCATTACAATGCTCTATGCCCTTGTCATCACAATACTCCATTACAATTGTCATCACAATCCTCCATGAACCGTGGGATCACATTGCTTCATGCCCTTTTCATCACAATGTTCCATGCTCTTTGAAATCAAAATGATCCATGACATCTGTCACCACAATGCTCCAAACCCTTGTGATCACAAAGTTCCAGAACTCTTGTCATGAAATCGCTCCATGATGCCTATCATCACAATACTCCATGCCCTTTTCATCACAATGCTCCATGCCATTGTCATCAAAATACTCCAAAAGCTTTCCATCAGAATGCTCCATGACACTTGTCATCACAATTCTCCATGCACTTGTCAGCACAATGCTCTCTGACCCTTGTCATCACAATGCTCCAAGCCATTGTCATCACAATGCTCCATTACCTTTGTCATCAGAATTTTCCATGACACTTGGTATCACAATGCTCCATGCCATTGTCATCACAATGGGCCATTACATATATCATTACAATGCTCCCTGACACCTCTCTTCACAATACTGCATGACCTGGTCATCACAATGCTCCATGCCCTTGTCATCACAATGCTCCATGCCCTTGTTATCACAATGGTCCATGCTCTCATCATCAACAGTCTCTGTGACATTTTTAACCACAATGCTCCATGAACTTTTCATCACAATTCTCTTTAACCTTTGTCATCACAATGCTCTATGCCTTTCTCAGCACAAAGCTGCATGACCCTTGTCATCACAATGCTCCATGTGATTGTCAGCAGAATGCTCCACGACACATGTCATCACAATGCACCATGAGCTTGTCATCACAGTGCTCCAAAGTCTTTTCCTCACAATGCTCCATAAAACTTGTCATCACTAAGCTCCCTGCACTTCTCATGAAAATGCTCTCTCACAACTGATATCACAATGTTACATCACTATTCGTCACAATACTCCCTCACCCCTGTCATCACAAGGTTCCATGACTCCTGTCATCACAATGCTACATGCATTATCATCACAATATTCGATGACCACTGACATCACAATGTTCCCCAACCCCTGTCATCAAAATGTTCCATGAGCTTTTTCATCAAATTGCTCCAAGACCCTGTCATCAAAATGCTTCCTTCCCTTCTCATCACAGTGCACAATGCCCTTGCCATCAAAATGCTCCATGACCATTGCCATCACAAAGATCAATGACACTTGGCATCAGAAAGCTCCATGCCATTGTCATCACAAAGCTCCATGACACATGTCATCAGAATGCTCCATGGCCTTCTCATCACATTGATCCATGACCTTGCCATCACAATGCTCCATTACCCCTGTCATAACAATGCTCCATGACCACAGCCATCACGATGTTCCATGACCTTTGTCATCAAAATGCTCCATGACCCCTCTATTCACAATGCTCCGTGACGCTTGTCATCACAGTGCTCCATGACACCTGTCATCACAATATTCAATGGTTTTGTCAGCAAAATGCTACATGACCTTGTCATTACAATGGTCTATGCCCTTGTCATCACAATACTCCATTACCCTTGTCATCACAATCCTCCATGAACCATGGGATCACATAGCTTCATGCCCTTTTCATCACAATGTTCCATGCACCTTGAAATTAAAATGATCCATGACCTCTGTCATCACAATGCTCCAAACCCTTGTGATCACAACGTTCCATAACTCTTGTCATCAAATCGCTCCATGATTCCTATCATCACAATACTCCATGCACTTTTCATCACAATGCTCCATGATCTTTGTCATCACAATTCTCAATACATTTGTTATCACAATGCTCCCTGACACTTGTCGTCAGAATGCTCCTTGAACCCTGTCATGAAAAGTCTCCATGCGTTTTTCATCACAAAGCCCCATGCCATTTTCATCACAGTGCTCCATGCCATTGTCATCATAGTACTCCACAAGCTTGTCATCAGAATGCTCCATGACCCTTGTCATCACAATTCTCCATGCACTTGTCCGCACAAAGCTCCCTGACCCTTGTCTTTACAATGCCCCAAGCCATTGTCATCAAAATGCTCCATTACCTTTGTCATCAGAATCCTCCATGACACTTGATATCACAATGCTCCATGCAATTGTCATCACAATGGGCAATTACATATGTCATCACAATTCTCCCTGACACCTGTCTTCACATTACTGCATGACCTTGTCATCACAATGCTCCATGACCCCTGCCATCAAAATGCTCCGTCGCTCCTGTAATCACAATGCTTCATGACCTTTGTCATCACAATGGTCCATGCCCTCATCATCAACAGTCTCTGTGACATTTTTAACCACAAAGCTCCATGCACTTTTCATCACAATGCTCCATGATCTTTGTCATCACAATTCTCAATACACTTGTTATCACAATGCTCCCTGACACTTGTCGTCAGAATGCTCCTTGAACCCTGTCACGAAAAGGCTCCATGCCTTTTTCATCACAATGTCCCATGCCTTTTTCATCACAATGTCCCATTCCGTTTTCATCACTATGCTCAATGCCATTGTAATCAAAATACTCTACAAGCTTGTGATCAGAATGCTCCATGACCCTTGTCATCACAATTCTCCATGCACTTGCCAGCACAATGCTCCCTGACCCCTGTCAACACAATGCTCCATTTCCTTTGTCATCAGAATCCTCCATGACACTTGGCATCACAATGCTCCATGCCATTGTCATCACAATGGGCCATTACATATGTCATCACAATGCTCCCTGACACCTGTCTTCACAATACTGCATGACCTTGTCATCACAATGCTCCATGCCCTTGTCATCACAATGCGCCATTCAACTGTCATCACAATAATCCATGAAACATTTTAGACCAATGCTCCATTCCCTAGTCATCACAATACTCCATGCCCTTGTTATCAAAATGCTCCATGACCACTGTCATCACAATGCTCTGTGACTCCAGTCATCACAATGCTTTATGACCTTTGTAATCACAATGGTCCATGGCCTCATCATCAACAGTCTCTGTGACCTTTTTAACCACAATGCTCCATGAACTTTTCATCACAATGCTCTTTGACCCTTGTCACCACAGTGCTCTATGCCTTTCTCAGCACAATGCTCCATGACACTTTTCATCACAATGCTCCATGTGCTTGTCAGCACAATGCTCCACGACACATGTCATCACAATGCACCATGTGCTTGTCATCAGAGTGCTCCACAATCTTGTCATCACAATGCTCCATAAACCTTGTCATAACAATGCTCCATGCACTTCTCATCAAAATGCTCTCTCACCACTGATATCACAATGTTACATCTCTATTCGTCACAATAATCCCTCACCACTGTCGGCACAATGTTCCATGATTCCTGTCATCATAATGTTTCATGCATTATCATCACAATCTTCGATGACCCCTGACATCACAATGTTCCATAACCACAGTCATCAAAATGCTCCATGACCCTTTTTATCAAAATGTTCCATGGCCCCTGACATCACAGTGTTCCATAAGCCCTGTCAACAAAATGTTCTTTGACCCTTTTAATCAAATTGCTCCATGACCCTGTCATCACAATGCTCCCGGCCCTTCTCATCACAATGCACAACACACTTCTCATCAAAATGCTCCATGATCTTTGTCATCACAAAGATCCATGACACTTGGCATCACAATGCTCCATGTCATTGTCATCACGATGTTCCATGAACACTCTCATCACTTTGCTCCATGCCCTTGTCATCACAAAGCTCCATGACACATGTCATCAGAATGTTCCATGGCTTTCTCATCAAAATATTCCATCCCCTTGTCATCACAATGCTCCAAGACCCCAGTAATCACAATGCTCCATGCCCCTTTTCATCTCAATGCTCCATGAATCCTGTCATCACAATGCATCATGCCCATCATCCTAATGCTTCAGGCTGTTGTGAGCAAAATGAAATCAAAATACTCCATGACCTCTCTCATCACAATGCTCCATGACCCCTATCATCACAATACTCCATGAACATTTTCAGCCCAATGCTCCATGACCTTTGTCATCACAATGCTCCATGACCCCTGTATTCACAATGCTCTGTGACGCTTGTCATCACAGTGCTCCATGACACCTGTCATCACAATATTCAATGCTTTGTCAGCAAAATGCTACATGACCTTGTCATTACAATGGTCTATGCCCTTGTCATCACAATACACCATTACCCTTGTCATCACAATCCTCCATGAACCATGGGATCACATAGCTTCATGCCCTTTTCATCACAATGTTCCATGCACCTTGAAATTAAAATGATCCATGACCTCTGTCATCACAATGCTCCAAACCCTTGTGATCACAACGTTCCATAACTCTTGTCATCAAATCGCTCCATGATTCCTATCATCACAATACTCCATGCACTTTTCATCACAATGCTCCATGATATTTGTCATCACAATTCTCAATACACTTGTCATAACAATGCTCCCTGACACTTGGCATCAGAATGCTCCTTGAAACCTGTCATGTAAAGTCTCCATGCCTTTTTCATCACAATGCCCCATGCCATTTTCATCATAGTGCTCCATGCCATTGTCATCAAAGTACTCCACAAGCTTGTCATCAGAATGCTCCATGACCCTTGTCGTCACAATTCTCCATGCACTTGTCAGCACAAAGCTCCCTGACCATTGTCATTACAATGCCCCAAGCCATTGTCATCAAAATGCTCCATTACCTTTGTCATCAGAATCCTCCATGACACTTGATATCACAATGCTCCATGCAATTGTCATCACAATGGGCAATTACATATGTCATCACAATTCTCCCTGACACCTGTCTTCACAATACTGCATGACCTTGTCATCACAATGCTCCATGACCCCTGCCATCACAATGTTCCAAGGTCTTGTCATCACAAGACTCCATGACATTTGTAATCACCATGCTCCAAGACCCCAGTATTCACAATGCTTCATGCACTTGTCATCACAGAGCTCCATGACACATGTCATCAGAATGTTCCATGGCCTTCTCATCAAAATGTTCCATGCCCTTGTCATCACCGTGCTCCAACACCTCTGTAATGAAAACGCTCCATGCACCTTTTCATCAGTATGCTCCATGAGATTGTTCATCACAAGGCTACATGGGTTTCTCATCACAATGCTCCAGGATTTTGTCATCAAAATGCTTCACGACATTGTCATGAAAATTCTCAATGGCCCTTGTCATCATAATGCTCCAATCCCTAGTCATCACAATGCTCCATTATATTTGTCATCACAATCCTCCATTACATTTGGCATCACCGTGCTTCCTGACATTGTCATCACAATGGACCATGACATATGTCATCACAATGCTCCCTGACACCTGTCTTCACAATACTCCATGACCTCACAATGATCCATGCCCTTGTCATCACAATGCACCAAGACAACTGTCATCACAATAATCTATGAAACTTGACATACCAATGTTCCATGCCCGGACATCACACTGCTCCATGCCCTTGTCATCACAATGCTCCATGACACCTGTCATCACAATTCTCCATGATTCCAGGCATCACAATGGTTCATAAGAGTTGTCATCACAATGGTCCATGCCCGCGTCATGACAAGGCTCTGTGACCTTTGTAACCACAATTCTCCATGAAATTTCCATCACAGTGCTCCGTGACTCTTGTCATCACAATGCTCCATGCATTTGTCAGAATAATGCTCCATAAACGTTGTAATCACAGTGCTCCATACCCTTCTCATCACAATGCTCCATTAGCCCTGTCATAACAATACTCCATGAACCCTGCCATCACAATGTTCCACAGTCTTGTCATCACAAGGCTCCATGATAATTTTCATCACTATGCTCCAAGACCACTGTAATCACAATGCTCGCTGACCTTGTCATCACAAGGCTCCATGACACATGTCATCAGAATATTCCATGGATTTCTCATCAAAATGTTCCATGCCCTTTTCATCACAATGCTCCAAGACCCCTGTAATCACAGTGCTCCATGCCCCTCTTCATCTCAATGCTCCATGAACCCTGTCATCAAAATGCATCATGCTCATGATCATAATGCTTCAGGCTATTGTCAGCACAATGAAATCAAAATTCTCCATGACCTCTCTCATCACAATGCTCCATGACCCCTATCATCACAATACTCCATGAACATTTTCAGCCCAATGCTCCATGACACTTGTCATCTCAATCATCCATGACCTTGTCATCACAATGCTCCATGACCCCTGTATACACAATGCTCCGTGATGCTTGTCATCACAGTGCTCCATGACACCTGTCATCACAATGCTCCATGGCTTTGTCAGCAAAATGCTACATGAACTTGTCATTACAATGCTCTATGCCCTTGTCATCACAATACTCCATTACAATTGTCATCACAATCCTCCATGAACCGTGGGATCATATTGCTTCATGCCCTTTTCATCACAATGTTCCATGTTCCTTGAAATCAAAATGATCCATGACATCTGTCACCACAATGCTCCAAACCCTTGTGATCACAAAGTTCCAGAACTCTTGTCATCAAATCGCTCCATGATTCCTATCATCACAATACTCCATGCCCTTTTCATCACAATGCTCCATGCCATTGTCATCAAAATACTCGAAAATCTTGTCATCAGAATGCTCCATGACCCTTGTCATCACAATTCTCCATGCACTTGTCAGCACAATGCTCTCTGACCCTTGTCATCACAATGCTTCAAGCCATTGTCATCACAATGCTCCATTACCTTTGTCATCAGAATTTTCCATGACACTTGGCATCACAATGCTCCATGCCATTGTCATCACAATGGGCCATTACATATGTCATTACAATGCTCCCTGACACCTCTCTTCACAATACTGCATGACCTGGTCATCCCAATGCTCCATGCCCTTGTCATCACAATGCTCCATGCCCTTGTTATCACAATGCTCCATCACCCCTGTCATGACAATGCTCCGTGACTCCAGTTATCACAATTGTTCATGACCTTTGTCATCACAATGGTCCATGCCCTCATCATCAACAGTCTCTGTGACATTTTTAACCACAATGCTCCATGAACTTTTCATCACAATTCTCTTTGACCCTTGTCATCACAATGCTCTATGCCTTTCTCAGCACAATGCTCCATGACCCATGTCATCACAGTGCTCCATGTGCTTGTCATCACAGTGCTCAAAAGTCTTTTCATCACAATGCTCCATAAAACTTGTCATCACAAAGCTCCCTGCACTTCTCATGAAAATGCTCTCTCACAACTGATATCACAATGTTACATCACTATTCGTCACAATACTCCCTCACCCCTGTCATCACAATGTTCCATGACTCCTGTCATCACAATGCTACATGCATTATCATCACAATATTCGATGACCACTGACATCACAATGTTCCCCAACCCCTGTCATCAAAATGTTCCATGAGCTTTTTCATCAAATAGCTCCATGACCCTGTCATCAAAATGCTTCCTTCCCTTCTCATCACAGTGCACAACGCCCTTGCCATCAAAATGCTCCATGACCATTGCCATCACAAAGACCAATGACACTTGGCATCAGAAAGCTCCATGCCATTGTCATCACAAAGCTCCATGACACATGTCATCAGAATGCTCCATGGCCTTCTCATCACATTCATCCATGCCCTTGCCATCACAATGCTCCATTACCCCTGTCATAACAATGCTCCATGACCACAGCCATCACGATGTTCCATGACCTTTGTCATCAAAATGCTCGATGACCCCTGTATTCACAATGCTCCATGACGCTTGTCATCACAGTGCTCCATGACACCTGTCAACACAATGCTCCATGGCTTTGTCAGCAAAATGCTACATGACCTTCTCATTACAATGCTCCTTGACCCCTATCATCACAATACTCCATGAACATTTTCAGCCCAATGCTCCATGACACTTGTCATCTCAATCATCCATGACCTTGTCATCGCAATGCTCCATGACCCCTGTATACACAATGCTCCGTGATGCTTGTCACCACAGTGCTCCATGACACATGTCATCACAATGCTCCATGGCTTTGTCAGCAAAATGCTACATGAACTTGTCATTACAATGCTCTATGCCCTTGTCATCACAATACTCCATTACAATTGTCATCACAATCCTCCATGAACCGTGGGATCACATTGCTTCATGCCCTTTTCATCAAAATGTTCCATGCTCCTTGAAATCAAAATGATCCATGACATCTGTCACCACAATGCTCCAAACCCTTGTGATCACAAAGTTCCAGAACTCTTGTCATCAAATCGCTCCATGATGCCTATCATCACAATACTGCATGCCCTTTTCATCACAATGCTCCATGCCATTGTCATCAAATTCTCCAAAAGCTTGTCATCAGAATGCTCCATGACCCTTTTCATCAGAATTCTCCATGCACTTGTCAGCACAATGCTCTCTGACCCTTGTCATCACAATGCTCCAAGCCATTGTCATCACAATGCTCCATTACCTTTGCCATCAGAATTTTCCATGACACTTGGCATCACAATGCTCCATGCCATTGTCATCACAATGGGCCATTACATATGTCATTACAATGCTCCCTGACACCTCTCTTCACAATACTGCATGACCTGGTCATCACAATGCTCCATGCCCTTGTCATCACAATGCTCCATGCCCTTGTTATCACAATGCTCCATGACCCCTGTCATGACAATTCACCGTGACTCCAGTTATCACAATTCTTCATGACCTTTGTCATCACAATGGTCCATGCCCTCATCATCAACAGTCTCTGTGACATTTTTAACCACAATGCTCCATGAACTTTTCATCACAATTCTCTTTGACCCTTGTCATCACAATGCTCTATGCCTTTCTCAGCACAATGCTCCATGACCCCTGTCATCACAATGCTCCATGTGCTTGTCAGCACAATGCTCCACGACACATGTCATCACAATGCACCATGAGCTTGTCATCACAGTGCTCCAAAGTCTTTTCATCACAATGCTCCATAAAACTTGTCATCACAAAGCTCCCTGCACTTCCCATGAAAATGCTCTCTCACAACTGATATCACAATGTTACATCACTATTCGTCACAATACTCCCTCACCCCTGTCATCACAATGTTCCATGACTCCTGTCATCACAATGCTACATGCATTATCATCACAATATTCGATGACCACTGACATCACAATGTTCCCCAACCCCTGTCATCAAAATGTTCCATGAGCTTTTTCATCAAATAGCTCCATGAACCTGTCATCAAAATGCTTCCTTCCCTTCTCATCACAGTGCACAACGCCCTTGCCATCAAAATGCTCCATGACCATTGCCATCACAAAGACCAATGACACTTGGCATCAGAAAGCTCCATGCCATTGTCATCACAAAGCTCCATGACACATGTCATCAGAATGCTCCATGGCCTTCTCATCACATTCATCCATGCCCTTGCCATCACAATGCTCCATTACCCCTGTCATAAAAATGCTCCATGACCACAGCCATCACGATGTTCCATGACCTTTGTCATCAAAATGCTCCATGACCCCTGTATTCACAATGCTCCATGACGCTTGTCATCACAGTGCTCCATGACACCTGTCATCACAATGCTCCATGGCTTTGTCAGCAAAATGCTACATGACCTTCTCATTACAATGCTCTATGCGCTTTTCATCACAATACTCCATTACCATTCTCATCACAATCCTCCATGAATCTTGGGATCACATTGCTTCATGCTCTTGTCATCACAATGCTCCATGCTCCTTGAAATCAAAGTGATCCATGACCCCTGTCATCACAATTCTCCAAACACTTGTGATCGCAATGTTCCAAAACACTTGTCATCACCACGCTACATGCAGAATGTCAGCACAATACTCCATGCCCTTTTCATCACAATGCTCCATGACCTTTGTCATCACAATTCTCAATACACTTGTCATCACAATGCTCCCTGACACTTGTCGTCAGAATGCTCCTTGAACTCTGTCACGAAAAGGCTCCATGAATTTTTCATCACAATGCCCCATGCCTTTTTCATCACAATGTCCCATTCCGTTTTCATCACTATGCTCAATGCCATTGTCATCAAAATACTCTACAAGCTTGTCATCAGAATGCTCCATGACCCTTGTCATCACAATTCTCCATGCACTTGTCAGCACAATGCTCCCTGACCCCTGTCAACACAATGCTCCATTTCCTTTGTCATCAGAAACCTCCATGACACTTGGCATCACAATGCTCCATGCCATTGTCATCACAATGGGCCATTACATATGTCATCGCAATGCTCCCTGACACCTGTCTTCACAATACTGCATGACCTGGTCATCACAATGCTCCATGACCTTGTCATCACAATGCGCCATTCCAACTGTCATCACAATAATCCATGAAACATTTTAGACCAATGCTCCATGCCCTTGTCATCACAATACTCCATGCCCTTGTTATCAAAATGCTCCATGACCACTGTCATCACAATGCTCCGTGACTCCAGTCATCACAATGCTTCATGACCTTTGTAATCACAATGGTCCAGGGCCTCATCATCAACAGTCTCTGTGACCTTTTTAACCAAAATGCTCCATGAACTTTTCATCACAATGCTCTTTGACCCTTGTCACCACAATGCTCTATGCCTTTCTCAGCACAATGCTCCATGACACTTTTCATCACAATGCTCCATGTGCTTGTCAGCACAATGCTCCACGACACATGTCATCACAATGCACCATGTGCTTGTCATCAGAGTGCTCCACAATCTTGTCATCACAATGCTCCATAAACCTTGTCATAACAATGCTCCATGCACTTCTCATCAAAATGCTCTCTCACCACTGATATCACAATGTTACATCTCTATTCGTCACAATACTCCCTCACCCCTGTCGGCACAATGTTCCATGATTCCTGTCATCATAATGCTTCATGCATTATCATCACAATGTTCGATGACCCCTGACATCACAATGTTCCATAACCACAGTCATCAAAATGATCCATGACCCATTTATCAAAATGCTCCATGACCCCTGACATCACAGTGTTCCATAAGCCCTGTCAACAAAATGTTCCTTGACCCTTTTAATCAAATTGCTCCATGACCCTGTCATCACAATGTTCCCGGCCCTTCTCATCACAATGCACAACACACTTCTCATCAAAATGCTCCATGACATTTGTCATCACAAAGACCCATGACACTTGGCATCACAATGCTCCATGTCATTGTCATCATGATGTTCCATGAACACTCTCATCACTTTGCTCCATGCCCTTGTCATCAAAAAGCTCCATGACACATGTCATCAGAATGTTCCATGGCCATCAAAATATTCCATTCCCTTGTCATCACAATGCTCCAAGACCCCTGTAATCACAATGCTCCATGCCCCTTTTCATCTCAATGCTCCATGAATCCTGTCATCAAAATGCATCATGCCCATCATCCTAATGCTTCAGGCTATTGTGAGCACAATGAAATCAAAATACTCCATGACCTCTCTCATCACAATGCTCCATGACCCCTATCATCACAATACTCCATGATCGTTTTCAGCCCAATGCTCCATGACCTTTGTCATCACAATGCTCCATGACCCCTGTATTCACAATGCTCCGTGACGCTTGTCATCACAGTGCTCCATGACACCTGTCATCACAATATTCAATGGCTTTGTCAGCAAAATGCTACATGACCTTATCATTACAATGGTCTATGCCCTTGTCATCACAATACTCCATTACCATTGTCATCACAATCCTCCATGAACCATGGGATCACATAGCTTCATGCCCTTTTCATCACAATGTTCCATGCACCTTGAAATTAAAATGATCCATGACCTCTGTCATCACAATGCTCCAAACCCTTGTGATCACAACGTTCCATAACTCTTGTCATCAAATCGCTCCATGATTCCTATCATCACAATACTCCATGCACTTTTCATCACAATGCTCCATGATCTTTGTCATCACAATTCTCAATACACTTGTCATAACAATGCTCCCTGACACTTGTCGTCAGAATGCTCCTTGAAACCTGTCATGAAAAGTCTCCATGCCTTTTTCATCACAATGCCCCATGCCATTTTCATCACAGTGCTCCATGCCATTGTCATCAAAGTACTCCACAAGCTTGTCATCAGAATGCTCCATGACCCTTGTCATCACAATTCTCCATGCACTTGTCAGCACAAAGCTCCCTGACCCTTGTCATTACAATGCCCCAAGCCATTGTCATCAAAATGCTCCATTACCTTTGTCATCAGAATCCTCCATGACACTTGATATCACAATGCTCCATGCAATTGTCATCACAATGGGCAATTACATATGTCATCACAATTCTCCCTGACACCTGTCTTCACAATACTGCATGACCTTGTCATCACAATGCTCCATGACCCCTGCCATCACAATGTTCCACGGTCTTGTCATCACAAGACTCCATGACACTTGTAATCACCATGCTCCAAGACCCCAGTATTCACAAAGCTTCATGCACTTGTCATCACAAAGCTCCATGACACATGTCATCAGAATGTTCCATGGCCTCCTCATCAAAATGCTCCATGCCCTTGTCATCACCGTGCTCCAACACCCCTGTAATGAAAATGCTCCATGCACCTTTTCATCAGTATGCTCCATGAGATTGTTCATCACAAGGCTACATGGGTTTCTCATCACAATGCTCCAGGATTTTGTCATCACAATGCTTCACGACCTTGTCATGAAAATTCTCAATGGCCCTTGTCATCATAATGCTCCAAGCCCTAGTCATCACAATGCTCCATTATATTTGTCATCACAATCCTCCATTACATTTGGCATCACCGTGCTTCCTGACATTGTCATCACAATGGACCATGACATATGTCATCACAATGCTCCCTGACACCTGTCTTCACAATACTCCATGACCTTTTCATCACAATGATCCATGCCCTTGTCATCACAATGCACCAAGGCAACTGTCATCACAATAATCTATGAAACTTGACATACCAATGTTCCATACCCGGACATCACACTGCTCCATGCCCTTGTCATCACAATGCTCCATGACCCCTGTCATCACAATTCTCCATGATTCCAGGCATCACAATGGTTCATAAGAGTTGTCATCACAATGGTCCATGCCCGCGTCATGACAAGGCTCTGTGACCTTTGTAACCACAATGCTCCATGAAATTTCCATCACAATGCTCTGTGACTCTTGTCATCACAATGCTCCATGCCTTTGTCAGAAAAATGCTCCATAAACGTTGTAATCACAATGCTCCATACCCTTCTCATCACAATGCTCCATTAGCCCTGTCATAACAATGCTCCATGACCCCTGCCATCACAATGTTCCACAGTCTTGTCATCACAAGGCTCCATGACAATTTTCATCACTATGCTCCAAGACCACTGTAATCACAATGCTCGCTGACCTTGTCATCACAAGGCTCCATGACACATGTCATCAGAATATTCCATGGCTTTCTCATCAAAATGTTCTATGCCCTTGTCATCACAATGCTCCAAGACCCCTGTAATCACAGTGCTCCATGCCCCTCTTCATCTCAATGCTCCATGAAACCTGTCATCAAAATGCATCATGCTCATGATCATAATGCTTCAGGCGATTGTCAGCACAATGAAATCAAAATTCTCCATGACCTCTCTCATCACAATGCTCCATGACCCCTATCATCACAATACTCCATGAACATTTTCAGCCCAATGCTCCATGACACTTGTCATCTCAATCATCCATGACCTTGTCATCGCAATGCTCCATGACCCCTGTATACACAATGCTCCGTGATGGTTGTCATCACAGTGCTCCATGACACAGGTCATCAGAATGCTCCATGGCTTTGTCAGCAAAATGCTACATGAACTTGTCATTACAATGCTCTATGCCCTTGTCATCACAATACTCCATTACAGTTGTCATCACAATCCTCCATGAACCGTGGGATCTTATTGCTTCATGCCCTTTTCATCACAATGTTCCATGTTCCTTGAAATCAAAATGATCCATGACATCTGTCACCACAATGCTCCAAACCCTTGTGATCACAAAGTTCCAAAACTCTTGTCATCAAATCGCTCCATGATGCCTATCATCACAATACTCCATGCCCTTTTCATCACAATGCTCCATGCCATTGTCATCAAAATACTCGAAAAGCTTGTCATCAGAATGCTCCATGACCCTTGTCATCACAATTCTCCATGCACTTGTCAGCACAATGCTCTCTGACCCTTGTCATCACAATGCTCGAAGCCAATGTCATCACAATGCTCCATTACTTTTGTCATCAGAATTTTCCATGACACTTGGCATCACAATGCTCCATGCTATTGTCATCACAATGGGCCATTACATATGTCATTACAATGCTCCCTGACACCTCTCTTCACAATACAGCATGACCTGGTCATCACAATGCTCCATGCCCTTGTCATCACAATGCTCCATGCCCTTGTTATCACAATGCTCCATGACCCCTGTCATGACAATGCTCCGTGACTCCAGTTATCACAATTCTTCATGACTTTTGTCATCACAATGGTCCATGCCCTCATCATCAACAGTCTCTGTGACATTTTTAACCACAATGCTCCATGAACTTTTCATCACAATTCTCTTTGACCCTTGTCATCACAATGCTCTATGCCTTTCTCAGCACAATGCTCCATGACCCTTGTCATCACAATGCTCCATGTGCTTGTCAGCACAATGCTCCACGACACATGTCATCACAATGCACCATGAGCTAGTCATCACAGTGCTCCAAAGTCTTTTCATCACAATGCTCCATAAAACTTGTCATCACAAAGCTCCCTGCACTTCTCATGAAAATGCTCTGTCACAACTGATATCACAATGTTACATCACTATTCGTCACAATACTCCCTCACCCCTGTCATCACGATGTTCCATGACCTTTGTCATCAAAATGCTCCATGACCCCTGTATTCACAATGCTCCGTGACGCTTGTCATCACAGTGCTCCATGACACCTGTCATCACAATGCTCCATGGCTTTTTCAGCAAAATGCTACATGACCTTCTCATTACAATGCTCTATGCGCTTTTCATCACAATACTCCATTACCATTCTCATCACAATCCTCCATGAATCTTGGGATCACATTGCTTCATGCTCTTGTCATCACAATGCTCCATGCTCCTTGAAATCAAAGTGATCCATGACCTCTGTCATCACAATTCTCCAAACACTTGTGATCGCAATGTTCCAAAACACCTGTCATCACAACGCTACATGCTGAATATCAGCACAATACTCCATGCCCTTTTCATCACAATGCTCCATGACCTTTGTCATCACAATTCTCAATACACTTGTCATCACAATGCTCCCTGACACTTGTCGTCAGAATGCTCCTTGAACTCTGTCACGAAAAGGCTCCATGAATTTTTCATCACAATGCCCCATGCCTTTGTCATCACAATGTCCCATTCCGTTTTCATCACTATGCTCAATGCCATTGTCATCAAAATACTCTACAAGCTTGTCATCAGAATGCTCCATGACCCTTGTCATCACAATTCTCCATGCACTTGTCAGCACAATGCTCCCTGGCCCTGTCAACACAATGCTCCATTTCCTATGTCATCAGAATCCTCCATGACACTTGGCATCATAATGCTCCATGCCATTGTCATCACAATGGGCCATTACATATGTCATCGCAATGCTCCCTGACACCTGTCTTCACAATACTGCATGACCTGGTCATCACAGTTCTCCATGCCCTTGTCATCACAATGCGCCATTCCAACTGTCATCGCAATAATCCATGAAACATTTTAGACCAATGCTCCATGCCCTTGTCATCACAATACTCCATGCCCTTGATATCAAAATGCTCCATGACCACTGTCATCACAATGCTCCGTGACACCTTTCATCACAATGCTTCATGACCTTTGTAATCACAATGGTCCAGGGCCTCATCATCAACAGTCTCTGTGACCTTTTTAACCACAATGCTCCATGAACTTTTCATCACAATGCTCTTTGACCCTTGTCACCACAATGCTCTATGCCTTTCTCAGCACAATGCTCCATGACACTTTTCATCACAATGCTCCATGTGCTTGTCAGCACAATGCTCCACGACACATGTCATCACAATGCACCATGTGCTTGTCATCAGAGTGCTCCACAATCTTGTCATCACAATGCTCCATAAACCTTGTCATAACAATGCTCCATGCACTTCTCATCAAAATGCTCTCTCACCACTGATATCACAATGTTACATCTCTATTCGTCACAATACTCCCTCACCTCTGTCGGCACAATGTTCCATGATTCCTGTCATCATAATGCTTCATGCATTATCATCACAATGTTCGATGACCCCTGACATCACAATGTTTCATAACCACAGTCATCAAAATGATCCATGACCCATTTATCAAAATGCTCCATGACCCCTGACATCACAGTGTTCCATAAGCCCTGTCAACAAAATGTTCCTTGACCCTTTTAATCAAATTGCTCCATGACCCTGTCATCACAATGCTCCCGGCCCTTCTCATCACAATGCACAACACACTTCTCATCAAAATGCTCCATGACCTTTGTCATCACAAAGACCCATGACACTTAGCATCACAATGCTCCATGTCATTGTCATCATGATGTTCCATGAACACTCTCATCACTTTGCTCCATGCCCTTGTCATCAAAAAGCTCCATGACACATGTCATCAGAATGTTCCATGGCCATCAAAATATTCCATTCCCTTGTCATCACAATGCTCCAAGACCCCTGTAATCACAATGCTCCATGCCCCTTTTCATCTCAATGCTCCATGAATCCTGTCATCACAATGCATCATGCCCATCATCCTAATGCTTCAGGCTATTGTGAGCACAATGAAATCAAAATACTCCATGACCTCTCTCATCACAATGCTCCATGACCCCTATCATCACAATACTCCATGAATATTTTCAGCCCAATGCTCCATGACCTTTGTCATCACAATGCTCCATGACCCCTGTATTCACAATGCTCCGTGACGCTTGTCATCACAGTGCTCCATGACACCTGTCATCACAATATTCAATGGCTTTGTCAGCAAAATGCTACATGACCTTGTTATTACAATGGTCTATGCCCTTGTCATCACAATACTCCATTACCATTGTCATCACAAATCTCCATGAACCATGGGATCACATAGCTTCATGCCCTTTTCATCACAATGTTCCATGCACCTTGAAATTAAAATGATCCATGACCTCTGTCATCACAATGCTCCAAACCCTTGTGATCACAACGTTCCATAACTCTTGTCATCAAATCGCTCCATGATTCCTATCATCACAATACTCCATGCACTTTTCATCACAATGCTCCATGATCTTTGTCATCACAATTCTCAATACACTTGTCATAACAATGCTCCCTGACACTTGTCGTCTGAATGCTCCTTGAACCCTGTCATGAAAAGTCTCCATGCGTTTTTCATCACAATGTCCCATGCCATTTTCATCACAGTGCTCCATGCCATTGTCATCAATGTACTCCACAAGCTTGTCATCAGAATGCTCCATGACCCTTCTCATCACAATTCTCCATGCACTTGTCAGCACAAAGCTCCCTGACCCTTGTCATTACAATGCCCCAAGCCACTGTCATCAAAATGCTCCATTACCTTTGTCAACAGAATCCTCCATGACACTTGATATCACAATGCTCCATGCAATTATCATCACAATGGGCAATTACATATGTCATCACAATTCTCCCTGACACCTGGCTTCACAATACTGCATGACCTTGTCATCACAATGCTCCATGACCCCTGCCATCACAATGTTCCACGGTCTTGTCATCACAAGACTCCATGACACTTGTAATCACCATGCTCCAAGACCCCAGTATTCACAATGCTTCATGCACTTGTCATCACATAGCTCCATGACACATGCCATCAGAATGTTCCATGGCCTTCTCATCAAAATTCTCCATTCCCTTGTCATCACCGTGCTCCAACACCCCTGTAATGAAAATGCTCAATGCCCCTTTTCATCAGTATGCTCCATGAGATTGTTCATCACAAGGCTACATGGGTTTCTCATCACAATGCTCCAGGATTTTGTCATCACAATGCTTCACGACCTTGTCATGAAAATTCTCAATGGCCCTTGTCATCATAATGCTCCAATCCCTAGTCATCACAATGCTCCATTATATTTGTCATCACAATCCTCCATTACATTTGGCATCACCGTGCTTCCTGACATTGTCATCACAATGGACCATGACATATGTCATCACAATGCTCCCTGACACCTGTCTTCACAATACTCCAAGACCTTTTCATCACAATGATCCATGCCCTTGTCATCACAATGCACCAAGACAACTGTCATCACAATAATCTATGAAACTTGACATACCAATGTTCCATGCCCGGACATCACAGTGCTCCATGCCCTTGTCATCACAATGCTCCATGACACATGTCATCACAATTCTCCATGATTCCAGGCATCACAATGGTTCATAAGAGTTGTCATCACAATGGTCCATGCCCGCGTCATGACAAGGCTCTGTGGCCTTTGTAACCACAATTCTACATGTAATTTCCATCACAGTGCTCCGTGACTCTTGTCATCACAATGCTCCATGCCTTTGTCAGAAAAATGCTCCATAAACGTTTTAATCACAGTGTTCCATACCCTTCTCATCACAATGCTCCATTAGCCCTGTCATAACAATACTCCATGACCCCTGCCATCACAATGTTCCACAGTCTTGTCATCACAAGGCTCCATGACACATTTCATCACTATGCTCCAAGACCACTGTAATCACAATGCTCGCTGACCTTGTCATC
Source organism: Mesoplodon bidens (assembly GCF_964165515.1). Classification (NCBI taxonomy): domain Eukaryota; kingdom Metazoa; phylum Chordata; class Mammalia; order Artiodactyla; family Ziphiidae; genus Mesoplodon; species Mesoplodon bidens. The sequence continues at coordinate 121,843 of NW_027672312.1, read as the reverse complement.
ACAAGGCTCCATGACACATGTCATCAGAATATTCCATGGATTTCTCATCAAAATGTTCCATGCCCTTGTCATCACAATGCTCCAAGACCCCTGTAATCACAGTGCTCCATGCCCCTCTTCATCTCAATGCTCCATGAACCCTGTCATCAAAATGCATCATGCTCATGATCATAGTGCTTCAGGCTATTGTCAGCACAATGAAATCAAAATTCTCCATGACCTCTCTCATCACAATGCTCCATGACCCCTATCATCACAATACTCCATGAACATTTTCAGCCCAATGCTCCATGACACTTGTCATCTCAATCATCCATGACCTTGTCATCGCAATGCTCCATGACCCCTGTATACACAATGCTCCGTGATGCTTGTCATCACAGTGCTCCATGACAACTGTCATCACAATGCTCCATGGCTTTGTCAGCAAAATGCTACATGAACTTGTCATTACAATGCTCTATGCCCTTGTCATCACAATACTCCATTACAATTGTCATCACAATCCTCCATGAACCGTGGGATCATATTGCTTCATGCCCTTTTCATCACAATGTTCCATGTTCCTTGAAATCAAAATGATCCATGACATCTGTCACCACAATGCTCCAAACCCTTGTGATCACAAAGTTCCAGAACTCTTGTCATCAAATCGCTCCATGATGCCTATCATCACAATACTCCATGCCCTTTTCATCACAATGCTCCATGCCATTGTCATCAAAATACTCGAAAATCTTGTCATCAGAATGCTCCATGACCCTTGTCATCACAATTCTCCATGCACTTGTCAGCACAATGCTCTCTGACCCTTGTCATCACAATGCTCCAAGCCATTGTCATCACAATGCTCCATTACCTTTGTCATCAGAATTTTCCATGACACTTGGCATCACAATGCTCCATGCCATTGTCATCACAATGGGCCATTACATATGTCATTACAATGCTCCCTGACACCTCTCTTCACAATACTGCATGACCTGGTCATCACAATGCTCCATGCCCTTCTCATCACAATGCTCCATGCCCTTGTTATCACAATGCTCCATCACCCCTGTCATGACAATGCTCCGTGACTCCAGTTATCACAATTCTTCATGACCTTTGTCATCACAATGGTCCATGCCCTCATCATCAACAGTCTCTGTGACATTTTTAACCACAATGCTCCATGAACTTTTCATCACAATTCTCTTTGACCCTTGTCATCACAATGCTCTATGCCTTTCTCAGCACAATGCTCCATGACCCATGTCATCACAGTGCTCCATGTGCTTGTCATCACAGTGCTCAAAAGTCTTTTCATCACAATGCTCCATAAAACTTGTCATCACAAAGCTCCCTGCACTTCTCATGAAAATGCTTTCTCACAACTGATATCACAATGTTACATCACTATTCGTCACAATACTCCCTCACCCCTGTCATCACAATGTTCCATGACTCCTGTCATCACAATGCTACATGCATTATCATCACAATATTCGCTGACCACTGACATCACAATGTTCCCCAACCCCTGTCATCAAAATGTTCCATGAGCTTTTTCATCAAATTGCTCCATGACCCTGTCTTCAAAATGCTTCCTTCCCTTCTCATCACAGTGCACAACGCCCTTGCCATCAAAATGCTCCATGACCATTGCCATCACAAAGATCAATGGCACTTGGCATCAGAAAGCTCCATGCCATTGTCATCAAAAAGCTCCATGACACATGTCATCAGAATGCTCCATGGCCTTCTCATCACATTGATCCATGCCCTTGCCATCACAATGCTCCATTACCCCTATCATAACAATGCTCCATGACCATAGCCATCACGATGTTCCATGACCTTTGTCATCAAAATGCTCAATGACCCCTGTATTCACAATGCTCCGTGACGCTTGTCATCACAGTGCTCCATGACACCTGTCATCACAATGCTCCATGGCTTTGTCAGCAAAATGCTACATGACCTTCTGATTACAATGCTCTATGCGCTTTTCATCACAATACTCCATTACCATTCTCATCACAATCCTCCATGAATCTTGGGATCACATTGCTTCATGCTCTTGTCATCACAATGCTCCATGCTCCTTGAAATCAAAGTGATCCATGACCTCTGTCATCACAATTCTCCAAACACTTGTGATCACAATGTTCCAAAACACTTGTCATCACAACGCTACATGCTGAATGTCAGCACAATACTCCATGCCCTTTTCATCACAATGCTCCATGGACTTTGTCATCAGAATTCTCAATACACTTGTCACCACAATGCTCCCTGACACTTGTCGTCAGAATGCTCCTTGAACTCTGTCACGAAAAGGCTCCATGCCTTTTTCATCACAATGCACCATGCCTTTTTCATCACAATGTCCCATTCCGCTATCATCACTATGCTCAATGCCATTGTAATCAAAATACTCTACAAGCTTGTCATCTGAATGCTCCATGACCCTTGTCATCACAATTCTCCATGCACTTGTCAGCACAATGCTCCCTGACCCCTGTCAACACAATGCTCCATTTCCTTTGTCATCAGAATCCTCCATGACACTTGGCATCACAATGCTGCATGCCATTGTCATCACAATGGGCCATTACATATGTCATCGCAATGCTCCCTGACACCTGTCTTCACAATACTGCATGACCTGGTCAACACAATGCTCCATGCCCTTGTCATCACAATGCGCCATTCCAACTGTCATCACAGTAATCCATGAAACATTTTAGACCAATGCTCCATTCCCTTGTCATCACAATACTCCATGCCCTTGTTATCAAAATGCTCCATGACCACTGTCATCACAATGCTCTGTGACTCCAGTCATCACAATGCTTTATGACCTTTGTAATCACAATGGTCCATGGCCTCATCATCAACAGTCTCTGTGACCTTTTTAACCACAATGCTCCATGAACTTTTCATCACAATGCTCTTTGACCCTTGTCACCACAGTGCTCTATGCCTTTCTCAGCACAATGCTCCATGACACTTTTCATCACAATGCTCCATGTGCTTGTCAGCACAATGCTCCACGACACATGTCATCACAATGCACCATGTGCTTGTCATCAGAGTGCTCCACAATCTTGTCATCACAATGCTCCATAAACCTTGTCATAACAATGCTCCATGCACTTCTCATCAAAATGCTCTCTCACCACTGATATCACAATGTTACATCTCTATTCGTCACAATACTCCCTCACCCCTGTCGGCACAATGTTCCATGATTCCTGTCATCATAATGTTTCATGCATTATCATCACAATCTTCGATGACCCCTGACATCACAATGTTCCATAACCACAGTCATCAAAATGCTCCATGACCCTTTTTATCAAAATGTTCCATGACCCCTGACATCACAGTGTTCCATAAGCCCTGTCAACAAAATGTTCTTTGACCCTTTTAATCAAATTGCTCTATGACCCTGTCATCACAATGCTCCCGGCCCTTCTCATCACAATGCACAACACACTTCTCATCAAAATGCTCCATGATCTTTGTCATCACAAAGATCCATGACACTTGGCATCACAATGCTCCATGTCATTGTCATCACGATGTTCCATGAACACTCTCATCACTTTGCTCCATGCCCTTGTCATCACAAAGCTCCATGACACATGTCATCAGAATGTTCCATGGCTTTCTCATCAAAATATTCCATCCCCTTGTCATCACAATGCTCCAAGACCCCTGTAATCACAATGCTCCATGCCCCTTTTCATCTCAATGCTCCATGAATCCTGTCATCACAATGCATCATGCCCATCATCCTAATGCTTCAGGCTGTTGTGAGCACAATGAAATCAAAATACTCCATGACCTCTCTCATCACAATGCTCCATGACCCCTATCATCACAATACTCCATGAACATTTTCAGCCCAATGCTCCATGACCTTTGTCATCACAATGCTCCATGACCCCTGTATTCACAATGCTCCGTGACGCTTGTCATCACAGTGCTCCATGACACCTGTCATCACAATATTCAATGGCTTTGTCAGCAAAATGCTACATGACCTTGTTATTACAATGGTCTATGCCCTTGTCATCACAATACTCCATTACCCTTGTCATCACAATCCTCCATGAACCATGGGATCACATAGCTTCATGCCCTTTTCATCACAATGTTCCATGCACCTTGAAATTAAAATGATCCATGACCTCTGTCATCACAATGCTCCAAAACCTTGTGATCACAACGTTCCATAACTCTTGTCATCAAATCGCTCCATGATTCCTATCATCACAATACTCCATGCACTTTTCATCACAATGCTCCATGATCTTTGTCATCACAATTCTCAATACACTTGTCATCACAATGCTCCCTGACACTTGTCGTCAGAATGCTCCTTGAACCCTGTCATGAAAAGTCTCCATGTGTTTTTCATGACAATGCCCCATGCCATTTTCATCACAATGTTCCATGCCATTGTCATCAAAATACTCCAAAAGCTTTTCATCAGAATTCTCCATGACCCTTGTCATCACAATTCTCCATGCACTTGTCAGCACAATATTCCCTGACCCTTGTCATCACAATGCTCCAAGCCATTGTCATCACAACGCTCCATTACCTTTGTCATCAGAATTTTCCATGACAATTGGCATCACAATGCTCCATGCCATTGTCATCACAATGGGCCATTACATATGTCATTACAATGCTCCCTGACACCTCTCTTCACAATACTGCATGACCTGGTCATCACAATGCTCCATGCCCTTGTCATCACAATGCTCCATGCCCTTGTTATCACAAGGCTCCATGACCCCTGTCATGACAATGCTCCGTGACTCCAGTTATCACAATTCTTCATGACCTTTGTCATCACAATGGTCCATGCCCTCATCATCAACAGTCTCTGTGACTTTTTTAAACACAATGCTCCATGAACTTTTCATCACAATTCTCTTTGACCCTTGTCATCACAATGCTCTATGCCTTTCTCAGCACAATGCTCCATGACCCTTGTCATCACAATGCACCATGAGCTTGTCATCACAGTGCTCCAAAGTCTTTTCATCACAATGCTCCGTAAAACTTGTTATCACAAAGCTCCCTTCACTTCTCATCAAAATGCAATCTCACAACTGATATCACAATGTTACATCACTATTCGTCACAATACTCCCTCACCACTGTCATCACAATGTTCCATGACTCCTGTCATCACAATGCTACATGCATTATCATCACAATATTCGATGACACCTGACATCACAATGTTCCATAACCCCTGTCATCAAAATGCGCCATGACCCTTTTCATCAAATTGCTCCATGACCCTGTCATCAAAATACTCCCTGCCTTCTCATCACAATGCACAACACACTTGTCATCAAAATGCTCCATGACCTTTGTCATCACAACGCTCCATGAAACTTGGGATCACAGTGCTCCATTTCATTGTCATAACGATGCTCCATGAACGCTCTCATCGCATTGCTCCATGCCCTTGTCATCACAAAGCTCCATGACACATGTCATATGAATGCTCCATGGCCTTCTCCTCACAATGCACCAGGCCCATGCCATCACAATGCTCCATTACACCTGTCATAGCAATGCTCCATGACTCCTGCCATCACGATGTTCCATGGCCTTGTCATCACAATGCTCCATGACCCTTCTCATCACAATGCTCCAAGACCCCTGTAATCACAATGCTCCATGCCGCTTTTCATTTCAATGTTCCATGAACCCTGTCATCACAGTGCACCATGCCTATCATCATAATGCTTCATGCTATTGTCATCACAATGAAATCAAAATGCTCCATGACCTCTGTCATAACAGTGCTCCAAACCCTTGTGATCACAATATTCCATAACACTTGTCATCACAAGGTCCCATGACTCTCGTCACCACAATTATCCATGGTCTTCTCATCACAATGCTCCAAGACTTTTGTCATCACAATGTTCAATACACTTGTCATCAAAATGCTCCCTGACACTTGTTGTCTGTATGCTCCTTGTACCCTGTCATGACAAGGCTCTATGCCTTTTTCATCACAATGATCCATGCCCTTTTCATCACAATGCTCCAAGACCCCTGTAATCACAATGCTCCATGCCTCTGTCATCACAAAGCTCCATGACGCATGTCATTAGAATGCTCCTTGGCCTTCTCCTCACAATGCTCCATGCCCATGTCATCACAATGCTCTAAGACCCCTGTAATCACAACGGTTCATGTCCCTTTTCTTCAGTATGCTCCATGAGATTTGTCATCACAAGGCTCCATGGTTTTTTCATCACAATGCTCCAGGACCTTGTCATCACAATGCTTCATAACATTTGTCATCACAATGGTCCATGCCCACATCATCACAAGGATCTGTGACCTTTGTAACCACAATGCTCCATGAACTTTTCATCACAATGCTCCGTGACCCTTGTCATCACAATGCTCCATGCCTTTGTCAGAAAAATGCTCCATAACCCTTGTCATCACAATGTGCCACGCGATTTTCATCACAACGGTCAACAAATTTGTCATCGCAATGCTCCATAAACCTTGAAATCACAATGCTCCTTTCCCTTCTCATCACAATGCTCCATTACCCTATAATAACAATGATCCATGACCCCTGCCATCACAATGTTCCACGACAATGTCATCACCAGGCTCCAAGACACTTGTCATCACAATGCTCCAAGAACCCTGTAATCACAATGCTCCATGCCCTTGTCATCACAAAGGTCTATGACGCATGTAATCAGAATGTTCCATGGCCTTCTCTTCAAAATGCTCCATGCCCTTTTTATCACAGTGTTCCAAGACCCCTGTAATCACAATGCTCCATGCCCCATTTCATTAGTATGCTCCATGAGATTTGTCATCACAAGGCTCCATGGTTTTCTCATCACAATGCTCCAGGATATTGTCATCACAATGCTTCACGACATTGCCATGAAAATTCTCAATGGCCCTTGTCATCATAATGCTCCAAACCCTAGTCATCACAATGCTCCATTTTATTTGTCATCACAATCCTCCATTACATTTGGCATCACAATGCTCCCTGCCATTGTCATCACAATGGACCATGACATATATCATCACAATGCTCCCTGACACCTATCTTCACAATAATCCATGACCTTCTCATCACAATGCTCCATGCCCTTGTCATCACAATGCTCCATGACACCTGTCATCCCAATGTTCCGTGACTCCAGGCATCACAATGCTTCATAACATTTGTCATCACAGTGGTCGATGCCCGCGTCATCACAAAGCTCTGTGACCTTTGTAACGACAATGCTCCCTGATCTTTTCATCACAATGCAGCGTGATCCTTGTCATCACAATGCTCCATGACACTTGTCATCCCAATGTTCCGTGACTCCAGGCATCACAATGCTTCATAACATTTGTCATCAAAGTGGTCGATGCCCGCGTCATCACAAGGCTCTGTGACCTTTTTAACGACAATGCTCCATGATCTTTTCATCACAATGCACCGTGACCCTTGTCATCACAATGCTCCATGCCTTTCTCAGAAATGTGCTACATGACACTGGTCATCACAGTGTGCCATTACAACTGTCATCGCAATAATCCATGAAACTTATTAGACCAATGCTCCATGCCCTTGTCATAACAATACTCCATGCCCTTGTTATCACAATGCTCCATGAGCCCTGTCATCACAATGCTCCGTGACTCCAGTCATCACAATGTTTCATGACCTTTGTCATCACAGTGGTCCATGCCCTCGTCATCAACATTCTCTGTGCCCTTTTTATCCTCAGTGCTACATGAACTTTTCATCACCATGATCTTTGATCCTTTTCATCACAATGCTCTATGCCTTTCTCAGCACAATTCACCATGACCATTGTCATCACAATGCTCCATGCCATTGTCAGCACAATGCTCCTTGACACATGTCATCACAGTGCTCCATGCACTTCTCATCAAAATGCTCTCTCACCACTGATATCACAATGTTTCATCACTAGTCGGCACATTACTCCTTTCCCCTGTCATCATAATGTTCCATGACTCCTGTTATCACAATGGTACATGCACTTATCATCACAATGTACGATGACCCCTGACATCACAATGTTCCATAAACCCTGTTATCAAAATGCTCCATGACCCGTTTCATCAAAATGCTCCATGACCCCTTACATCACAATGTTGCATAAACCATGTCATCAAAATATTCCATGACCCTTTTCATCAAATTGCTCCATGACTCTGTCATCAAAATGCTCTCTGCCCTTCTCATCACAATTCACAACACCCTTGTCATCAAAATGCTCCATGACCCTTGTCATCACAAAGATCCATGACACTTGGCATCACTATGCTCCATGTCATTATCATCACGATGCTCCATGAACGCTCTTATCACAGTGCTCCATGCCCTTGTTATCACAAAGCTCCATGACATATGTCATCAGAATACTCCATGGCCTTCTTATCACAATGTTCCATGCCCTTGCCCTCACAATGCTCCATTACACCGGTCATAACAATGCTCCATGACCCCTGCCATCAGGATGTTCCTTGGCATTGTCATCACAAGGCTCCATGACCCTTCTCATCACAATGCTCCAAGACCCATGTAATCAGTATGCTCCATGCCCCTTTTCATCTCAATGATACATGAACCCTCTCATCACAATGCACCATGCACATCATCATAATGCTTCATGCTATTTTCATCAAAAAGAAATCAAAAAGCTCAATGAATTCTGTCATAACAATGCTCAAAACCCTTGTGATCACAATATTCCATAACACTTGTCATCACAATGTCCCATGACACTCGTCATCACAATTATCCATGTTCTTCTCATCACAATGCTCCATGAACTTTGTCATCACAATGCTTAATACACTTGACATCAAAATGCTCCCTGACACTTATTGTCTGTATGCTCCTTGAAACCTGCCATGACAAGGCTCCATGAATTTTTCATCAAAATGATCCATGCACTTTTCATAACAATGCTCCAAGACCCCTATAATCACAATGTTCCATGTCCTTGTCATCACAAAGCTCTATGATGCATATCATTAGAATGCTCCTTGGACTTCTCCTCACAATGCTCCATGCCCTTGCTATCACAATGTTCCAAGAGCCGTGTAATCACAGTGGTCCATGACCATTTTCATCAGTATGCTCCATGAGATTTGTCATCAGAAGCCTCCATGGTTTTCTTATCACAATACTCCAGGACCTTGTCATCACAATGATTCATGACCTTGTCATGAAAATTCTCAATGGCCCTTCTCATCATAATGCTCCAAGCCCTAGTCATCACAATGCTCCAATATATTTGTCATCACGATCCTCCATTACATTTGGCATCACAATGCTCCCTGCCATTGTCATCGCAATGGACCATGACATATGTCATCACAATGCTCCCTGACAACATTCTTCAAAATATTCCATGAACTTCTCATCACAATGCTCCTTGCCCCTGTCATAACAATGCTCCATGACCCTTGCCATCACAATGTTCCACGGCCTTGTCATCACAAGGCTCCATGACACTTGTCATCAAAATGCTCCAAGACGCCTGTATTCACAATGCTCCATGCCCTTGTCATCACAATGTCAATGACACATGTCATCAGAATGTTCCATGGCCTTCTCATCAAAATGCTCCTTGCCCTTGTCATCACAATGCTCCAAGACACCTGTAATCCCAATGCTCCATGCCCCTTTTCATCAGTATGCTCCATGAGATTTGTCATCACAAGGCTCCATGGTGTTCTCATCAGAATGCTCCATGATGCTTGTCATCACAGTGCACCATGACACCTGTCATCACAATACTCCATGCCTTTCTCAGCAAAATGCTTCATGACCTTGTAATTACAGTGCTCTATATGCTTGTCATCACAATACTCCATTACCATTGTCATCACAATCCTCCATGAACGTTGTGATCACATTGCTTCATCCCCTTGTCATCAAAATGCTCCATGCTCATTGAAATCAAAATGATCCATGAGCTCTGTCATCACAATGCTCCAAACACTTGTGATCACAAAGTTCCATAACACTTATCATAACAACGTTCCATGATGCCTGTCATCACAATATTCCATGCCCTTTTCATCACAATGCTCCATGATCTTTGTCATCACAATTCTCAATACACTGGTCATCACAATGCTCCCTAAGTCTTGTCTTCAGAATGCTCCTTGAACACTGTCACGAAAAGGCTCCATGCATTTTTCATCACAATGCCCCATGCCATTTTCATCACAATGCTCCATGCAATTGTCATCAAAATACTCCACAAGCTTGTCTTCAGAAAGCTCCATGACCCTTGTCATCACAATTCTCCACGCACTGGTCAGCACAATGCTCCCTGACCCTTGTCATCACAATGATCCAAGCTATTGCCATCACAATGCTATATTACCTTTGTCATCAGAGTCCTCCATGACACATGGCATCACAATGCTCAATGTTATTATCATCACAATGGGCCATTACATATGTCATCACAATGCTCCGTGACACCTGTCTTCACAATAGTGCATGACCTGGTCATCACAATGCTCTATGCACTTGTCGTCACAATGCTCCATGCCCTAGTCATCACAATGCTCCATGACCCCTGTCATCACAATGCTCCGTGACTCCAGTCATCACAATGCTTCATAACATTTGTTTCATGACCCTGTCATCACAATGCTCCATGCCCTATTCATCACAATGCTCCATGACCCCTGTCATCACAATGCTCCGTGACTCCAGTCATCACAATGCTTCATAACATTTGTCATCACAAAGGTCCATGCCCTCATCATCAACAGTCTCTGTGACCTTTGTAACCACAATGCTCCATGAACTTTTCATCACAATGCTCCTTGATTCTTGTCATCACAAAGCTCCATGCCTTTGTCAGAAAAATGCTCCATGACCCTTGTCATCACAATGTGCCACGCGCTTTTCATCACAATGGTCCACAATTTTGTCAGGTCAATGCTCCATAAACCTTGTAATCACAATGCTCCATGCCCTTCTCATCACAGTGCTCCATTACACCTGTCATAACATTGCTCCATGACCCTTTCCATCACAATGTTCCAAGGACTTGTCATCACAAGGCTCCATGACGCTTGTCATCACAATGTTCCAAGACCACTGTAATCACAATGCTCCATGCCCTTGTCATCACAAAGCTCCATGACACATGTCATCAGAATGTTCCATGGCCTTCTCATCAAAATGCTCCTTGCCCATGTCATCACAATGTTCCATTACCCCTGTCATAACAATGCTCACTGAACCCTACCTTCACAATGAACCCTGCCCTTCTCATCACAATGCAAAATGCACTTGTCATCAAAATGTTCCTTGACATTTGTCATCACAAAGATCCATGACCCTTGGCATCACAATGCTCCATATCATTGTCATCACAATGCTCCATGAATGATCTTATCAAATTGATCCGTGCCCTTGTCATCACAGAGCTCCATGACACATGTCATCAGAATGCTCCAAGACCCCTGTAATCACAATGCTCCATGCCCCTATTCATCTCACTGATCCATGAAACCTGTCATCACAATGCACCATGCCCATCATCATAATGCTTCATGCTATGGTCATCACAATGAAATCAAAATGCTCCATGAACTCTGTCATCACAATTCTCCATGACCCCTATTATCACAATAATCCATGAACATATTCAGCCCAATGTTACATGGCATTTGTCATCACAATCATCCATGCCCTTGTCATCCAAATGCTCCATGACCCCTGTATTCACTATGTTCCGTGACGCTTGTCATCACAGTGCTCCATGACACCTGTCTTCACAATACTCCATGACCTTCTCCTCACAATGCTCCATGCCCTAGTCATCACAATGCACCATGCCCACTGCCATCACATTAATCTATGAAACTTGTCAGACCAATGTTTCATGACCCTGTCATCCCAATGCTCCATGCCCTAGTCATCACAATGTTCCATGACCCCTGTCATCACAATGCTCCGTGATTCCAGTCATCACAATGCTACATAACGTTTGTCATCACAATGGTCCATGCCCGCATCATCACAAGGCTCTGTGACATTTGTAACCACAATGCTCCTTGAACTTTTCATCACAATGCTCCATGATCATTGTCATCACAGTGCTCCATGCCTTTGGCAGAAAAATATTCCATGACCCTTGTCATCACAATGAGCCACGCACTTTTCCTCACAACGGTCCACAAACTTGTCATTGCAATGCTCCATAAACCTTGTAATCGCAATGCTCCATGCATTTCTCATCAACATGCTCTCTCACCAGAGATATCACAATGTTCCATCACTAGTCATCACAATACTCCCTCACCCCTGTAATCACAATATACCATGACCCCTGTCATCACAATTCTACATCCGCTTATAATCACAATGTCCCATGACCTCTGACATCACAATGTTCCATAACACCTGTCAACAAAATGCTCCATGATCCTTTTCTTCCCAAAGCTCCATGAACCCTGACATCACAATGTTCTATAACCCGTGTCATCAAAATGTTCCATTACAATTTTCATCAAATTCCTGCATAAACTTGTCACCAAAATACTCCCTGGCCTTCTCATCCCAATGCACCACACCCTTGTCATTACAATGCTCCATGACCTTTGTCATCACAGAGCTCCATGACCCTTGGCATAAAATGTTCCATGTCATTGTCATCACAAAGCTCCATGACAATTGTCATCACAATGCTCGATGCCCTTCTCATCACAGTGCTCCATGACCTTGTCATTACAATCCTCCTTGACTCATGTATCACAGTGTTCCGTGCCCTTGTCATCACAATGCTCCATGCCCACTCTCATCACAATAATCCATGAAATATTTCAGACCAATGCTCCATATCCTTCTCATCACAATGCTCCATTACCCCTGTCATAAAAATGCTCCATGACCCCTGCCATCAGAGTGTTCCAAGGCTTTGTCATTCACAAGGCTCCATGACACTTGTCATCACAATGCTCCAAGACCCATGTAATCAAAATTATCCATGCCCTTTTAATCACAAAGATCCATGACGCATGTCATCAGAATGTTCCATGCCCTTGTCATCACAATGCTCCTTGCCCTTGTCATCACAATGCTCCAAGACCCTTGTAATCACAATCCTCCATGCCCCTTTTCATCTCAATGCTCCATGAAACCTGTCATCACAATGCACCATGCCCATCATCATAATGCTTCAGGCTATTGTCATCACAATGAAGTCAAAATGCTCCATTACCTCTGTCATCACAATGATCCAAACCCTTTTGATCACAATGTTCCATAACACTTATCATCACAACACCCCGTGACGCTCATCATCACAATTATCCATGGTCTTCTCATCACTATGCTCCATAACCCTTGTCATAACAATGCTCAATACACTTATCATCACAATGCTCCCTGACATTTGTCATCAGTATGCTCCTTGAACACTGTCATGACAAGGCTCCATGCCCTTTTCATCACAATTCTTAAAGACCCCTGTAATCACTGTGCTCCATGCACTTGTCATCACAAAGCTCCATGAGGCATGTCATCAGAATGCTCCATGGCCTTCTCCTCACAATGCTCCATGCCCTTGTCATAGCAAAGCTCCAAGTCTCCTGTAATCAAAATGCTCCATGCCCGTTTTCAACAGAATGCTACAGGAGACTTGTCATCACAAGTCTCCGTGGTCTTCTATTCACAGTGCTACATTTCCTTGTCATCACAATGTTCCATGACCCCTGTCATCACAATACTCCATGAACATTTTCAGCCGAATGCTCCATGACCTTCTCATCACAATGCTCCATGACAAATATCATCACAATGCTCCATGACCACTGTCATCAAAACACTCCATGACCGCTGACAACACAGTGATATGGGACACTTGTCATCACAGTGCTCCATTCCCTAGTCATCACAATGCCCCATGATCCCTGTCATCACTATACTCCATGAAAATTTTCAGCCCTATGCTCCATGAACCTTGTCATCACAATGATCCATGCCCTAGTCATCCCAATGCTCAATGACCCCTGTATTCACAATGCTCTGTGACGCATGTCACCACAGTGCTCCATGACAGCTGACATCACAAAGTTCTGTGCCTTTTTCAGCAAAATGCTGCATGACATTTTCATTACAATGCTCTAGGCGCCTGACATCAGAAAACGGCATTACAATTGTCATCACAATTCTACATGAACCTTGGGATCACATTGCTTCATGCCGTTGTCATCACAATGCTCCATGCTCCTTGAAATCAAAATGATCCATGACCTCTGTCATCGCAATGCTCCAAACCCTTGTGATCACAGTGTTCCATAACACTTGTCATCACAACGATCCATGATGCCTGGCATCACAATATTCCATGCCCTTTTCATCACAATGCTCCAAGACCCCTGTAATCAAAATGCTCCATGCCCTTTTCATCACAGAGCTCCAAGATGCATGTTATCAGAATGCTCCATGGCCTTTTCCTCAAAATGCTCCATGCCCTTGTCATCACAATGCTCCATCACCCTGTAATCACAATGCTCCATGCCCCTTTTCATCAGAATTCTCCATGAGACTGGTCATTTCAAGTCTCCAAGGTCTTTTCATCACAATTCTCCAGTACCTTGTCATCACCATGCTCTATTTCCTTGTCATCACTATGCTCCATGACCCCTGTCATCTCAATAGTCCGTGACTCCAGTCATCACAATGCTTCATAACGTTTGTCATCACAATGGTCCATGCCCACGTCATCACAAGGCTCTTTTACCTTTGTAACCACAATGCTCCATGAATTTATCATCACAATGCTCCGGGACCCTTGTCATCACAATGCTCCATGCCTTTGTCAGAAAAATGATACATGACCCTTCTCATCACAATGTGCCACGCGCTTTTCATCACAACAGTCCACAAATTTGTCATTGCAATGCTCCATAAACCTTGTAATCACAATGTTCCATGCCCTTCTCATCACAATGCTCCATTACACCTGTCATAACAATGCTCCATGACGCCTGCCATCACAATGTTCCACGGCCTTGTCATCAAAATGCTCCATGACACATGTCATCACAATGCTCCAAGACCCCTGTAATCACAATGCTCCATGCACTTATCATCACAAAACTCCATGACACATGTCATCAGAATGTTCCATGGACTTCTCATCACAGTTCTCCATGCCCTTGTCATCACAATGCTCACAGACCCCTGTAATCACAATTCTCCATGGCCCTTTTCATCTCAATGCTCCATGAACCCTGTCATCACAATGCTCCATGAACCTGTCATCACAATACTCCATGAACATTTTCAGCCCAATGCTCCATGACACTTATCATCACAATGATTCATGCCCTTGTCATCCCAATACTCCATGACCTCAGTATTCACAATGCTCCGTGACGCTTGTTATCACAGTGCTCCATGACACCTGTCATCACGATGCTCCATGCCTTTGTCAAAAACATGCTACATGACCTTGTCATTACAATGCTCTATTCGCTTGTCATCACAATACTCTATTACCATTGTCATCACAATCCTCCATGAAACTTGCGATCACAGTGCTTCATAGCCATGTCATCACAATTCTCCATGCTCCTTGAAATCAAATGATCCATGACCTCTGTCATCACAATGCTCCAAACACTTGTGATCACAATGTTCCATAACACTTGTCATCACAACGCTCTATGATGCATGTCATCACAATACTCCATGCCCTTTTCATCTCAATGCTCCATGACCTTTGTCATCACAATTCTCAATACAATTGTCATCACAATGCTCCCTGACAATTGTCGTAAGAATGCTCCATGAAGCCTGTCATGAAAAGTCTCAATGCCTTTTTCATCACAATGACACATGCCATTTTCATCACAGTGCTCCATGCCATTGTCATCAAATTGCTCCACAAGCTTGTCGTCAGAATGCTCCATGATCCTTTTCATCACAATTCTCCATGCACTTGTCAGCACAATGCTCCTTGACCCTTGTCATCACAATGCTCCAAGCCATTGTCATCACAATGCTCCATTACGTTTGTCATCAGAATCCTCCATGACACTTGGCATCACAATGCTCCATGCCCTTGTTATCACAATGCTCCATGACCCCTGTCATCACAATGCTCCGTGACTCCAGTCATCACAATTCTTCATGAACTTTGTCATCACAATGGTCCATGCCCTCGTCATCAACAGTCTCGGTGACCTTTTTAACCACAATGCTCCATGAAATTTTCATTACAATGCTCTTTGACCCTTGTCATCATAATGCTCTATGCCTTTCTCAGCACAATGCTCCATGACCCTTGTCATCACAATGCTCCCTGCGCTTGTCAGCACAATGCTCCATGACACATGTCATCACAATGCGCCATGTGCTTGTCATCACAGTGCTCCACAATCTTGTCATCACAATGCTCCATACACATTGTCATCACAATTCTGAATGCACTTCTCATCAAAATGCTCTCTCACCACACATATCACAATGTTACATCACTATTCATCACAATAATCCCTCACCACTGTCGTCACAATGTTCCGTGACTCCTGTCATCACAATGGTACATGCACTTATCATCACAATGTTCGATGACCCCTGACATCACAATGTTCCATAACCACTGTCATCAAAATGCTCCAAAACCCTTTTCATCAAAATGCTCCATGACCCCTGACATCACAATGTTCCATAACCAATGTCATCAAAATGTTCCATGACACTTTTCAACAAATTGCTCCATGACCCTGTCATCACAATGCTCCCTGCCCTTCTCATCACAATGCACAACGCCTTTGTCATCAAAATGCTCCATGACATTTGTCATCACAAAGAACCATGACCCTTGTCATCACAAGGCTCCATGTCATTGTCATCACAGTGCTCCATGAATGCTCTCATCACATTACTCCATGCCCTTCTCATCACAAAGCTCCATGACACATGTCATCAGAATGCTCCATGGCCTTCTCAACACAGTGCTCCATTACACCTGTCATAAGAATGCTCCATGACCCATGCCATTACGATGTTCCATGGCCTTGTCATCACAAGGCCCCATGTCCCTTCTCCTCACAATGCTCCAAAACCCATGTTATCACAATGCTCCATGCCCCTTTTAATCTAAATGATCCATGAACCCTGTCATCACAATGTTCCAAGCCCTTGTGGTCACAATATTCCATAACTCTTGTCATCACAATTCCCCATGACGCTCGTCATCACAATTATCCATGGTCTTCTCATCACAGTGCTCCATGACCTTTGTCATCACAATGCTCAATACACTTGCCATCAAAATGCTCCCTGACACTTGTTGTCTGTATGCTCCTGAACCCTGTCATGACAAGGTTCCATGCCTTTTTCATTACAATGGTCAATGCCTTTTTCATCACAATGCTCTAAGACCCCTGTAATCATAATGCTCCATGCACTTGTCATCACAAAGCTCAATGACGCATATCATTAGAATGCTCTTGGTCTTCTCCTCACAATGCTCCATGCCCTTCTCCTCCCAATGCTCCATGACCCCTGTATTCACAATGCTCCGTGACTCCAGTCATCACAATGCTTCATGACCTTTGTCATCACAGTGGTCCATGCCCTCGTCATCAACAGTCTCTGTGACCTTTTTAACCACAATGCTCCATGAAATTTTCATCACAATGCTGTTTGACCCTTGTCATCACAATGCTCTATGCATTTCTCAGCAGAATGCTCCATGCCTTTGTCAGAAAAATGCTCCATGACCCTTGTCATCACAATGTGCCATACGCTTATCATTACAACGGTCCACAAATTTGTCATCACAGTGCTCCATAAACCTTGTAATCACAATCATCCATGCCCTTTTCAGCACAATTTTCCATTACACCTGTTATAACAATGCTCCATGACCACTGCCAACAAAATGCTCCATGGCCTTGTCATCACAAGGCTCGATGACACTTCTCATCACAATGCTCCAAGACCCTTGTAATCACAAGGCTCCATGAGCTTGTCATCACATATCTCCATGACACATG
Organism: Mesoplodon bidens; assembly: GCF_964165515.1. Taxonomy (NCBI): domain Eukaryota; kingdom Metazoa; phylum Chordata; class Mammalia; order Artiodactyla; family Ziphiidae; genus Mesoplodon; species Mesoplodon bidens. The sequence continues at coordinate 103,768 of NW_027672312.1, read as the reverse complement.
TCATCAGAATGTTCCATGGCCTTCTCATCAAAATGCTCGATGCCCTTGTCATCACAATGCTCCAAGAACCCTGTAATCACAATGCTTCATGCCCCTTTTCAAATCAATGTTCCATGAACCCTGTCATCACAATGCATCATGCCCATCATCATAATGCTTCAGGATATTGTCAGCACAATGAAATCAAAATTCTCCATGACCCCTGTAATAACAATACTCCATGAACATTTTCAGCCCATAGCTCCATTACCCTTGTGAATACAATGATCCATGCCCTTGTCATCCCAATGCTCCATGACCACTGTATTCACAAAGCTCCATGACACTTGTCATCACAGTGCTCCATGACAACTGTCATCACAATGCTCCTGGGCTTTGTCAGCAAAATTCTATATGACATTGTCATAACAATGCTCTATGTGCTTGTCATCACAATACTGCATTACCATTGTCATCACAATCCTCCATGAAACTTGGGATCACATTGCTTCATGCCCTTGTCATCACAATGCTCCATGCTCCTTGTAATCAAAATGATCCATGACCTCTCTCATCACATTTCTCCAAACCCTTGTGATTACAATGTTCCATCACACTTGTCATCACAACGCTCCATGCTGCCTGTCATCACAATATTCCATGCCCTTGTCATCACAATGCTCCATGAAATTTGTCATCACAATTCTCAATACACTTGTCATCTTAATGCTCCCTGACACTTGTCGTCAGAATGCTCCTTGAACCCTGTCACGAAAAGGCTCCATGCATTTTTCATCACAATGCCCCATGACTTTTTCATCACAAGGCCCCATGTCATTTTCATCACAATACTCCATGCTATTGTCATCAAAACACACCACAATCTTGTCATAAGAATGCTCCATTACCCTTGTCATCACAATTCTCCATGCACTTGTCAGCACAATGCTCCCTTACCCTTGTCATCTCAATGCTCAATTCCATTGTCATCACAAAGCTCCATTACCTTTGTCATCAGTATCCTCCATGACACTTGACATCACAATGCTCCATGATGTTGTCATCACAATGGGCCATTACATATGTCATCACAATGCTCCCTGACAACTGCCTTCACAATAATGCATGACCTGGTCTTCACAATGCTCCATGCCCTTGTGATCACAATGCGCCTTTGCAAATGTCATCGCTATAATCCATGAAACTTAGTAGACCAATGTTCCATGCCCTTGCCATCACAATGCTCCATGCCCTTTGTATCACAATGCTCCATGACCCCTTTCATCACAATGCTTCGTGACTCCAGTCATCACAATGCTTCATGACCTTTGTCATCACAATGGTCCATGCCCTCGTAATCAACAGTCTCTGTGACCATTTTAACCACAATGCTCCATGAACTTTTCATCACAATGCTTTTTGACCCTTGTCGTCACAATGCTCTATGCATTTCTAAGCACAATGCTCCATGCCCTTGTCACCACAATGCTCCATGACCCCTGTCATCACAATGCTCCATGACTCCAGTCATCACAATGCTTCATAACATTTGTTACCACAATGGTCCATGCCCGCGTCATCACATGGCTCTGTTACCTTTGTAACCACAATGCTCCATGAACTTTTCATCACAATGCTCTGTGACCCTTGCCATCACAATGCTTCATGCCTTTGTCAGAAAACTTCTCCATGACCCTTGTCATCACAATTTGCCACACGCTTTTCATTAAAACGATGCACAAATTTGTCATCACAGTGCTCCATAAACTTTGAAATCACAATGATCCATGCCCTTCTCATCACAATGCTCCATTACACCTGTCATAGCAATGCTCCATGACCCCTGCCATCAAAATGTTCCATGGCCTTGTCATCACAAGGCTCGATGAAACCTCTCATCACAATGCTCCAAAACCCTTGTAATCACAATGCTCCATGCCCTTGTCATCACAAATCTCCATGACACATGTCATCAGAAGGTTCCATGTCCTTCTCATCAAAACGCTCGATGCCGATGTCATCACAGTGCTCCAAGACCCCTGTAATCACAATGCTCCATTCCCCTTTTCATCTCAATGCTCCATGAACCCTGTCATCACAATGCATCATGCCCCTCATCATAATGCTTCAGGCTATTGTCAGCACAATGAAATCAAAATTCTCCATGACCTCTGCCATCACAATGCTCCATGACCCCTGTCATAACAATACTCCATGAACATTTTTGGCCCAGTGCTCCATGACCCTTTTCATCACAATGATCCATGCCCTTGTCATCCCAATGCTCCATGACCACTGTATTCACAATGCTCCGTGACACTTGTCATCACAGTGCTCCATGACAACTGTCATCACAATGCTCCTGGCCTTTGTCAGCAAAATTCTATATGACCTTGTCATAACAAGGCTCTATGTGCTTGTCATCACAATACTGCATTACCATTGTCATCACAATCCTCCATGAAGCTTGGGATCACATTGCTTCATGCCCTTGTCATCACAATGCTCCATGCTCCTTGAAATCAAAATGAACCATGACCTCTGTCATCACAATGCTCCAAACCCTTTTGATCACAATGTTCCATAACACGTGTCATCACAACACTCCACCCCCTTTTCATCGCAATGATCCATGACATTTGTCATCACAATTCTCAATACACTTGTCATCAAAATGCTTCCTGACACTTGTCGTCAGAATGCTGCTTTATCCCTGTCACAAAATGGCTCCATGCCTTTTTCATCACAATGCTCCATGCCATTGTCATCAAAATACTCCACAAGCTTGTCATCAGAATGCTCTATGACCCTTGTCATCACAATTCTCCATGCACTTGTCAGCACAATGCTCCCTGACCCTTGTCATCACAATGCTCCAAGCCATTGTCATCACAATGCTCCATTACCTTTGTCATCAGAATCCTCCATGACACTTGGCATCACAATGCTCCATGCCATTGTCATCACAATGGGCCATTACATATGTCATCACAATGCTCCTTGACACCTCTGTTCAAAGTACTGTATGACCTGGTCATCACAATGCTCCATTCCCTTGTCATCACAATGCACCATTCCAACTGTCATCACAATAATCTATGAAACTTATTAGAACAATGTTCCATGCCCTTGTCATCACAATGCTCCATGCCCTTGTTATCACAATGCTCCATGACCCATGTCATCACAATGCTCCTTGATTCTAGTCTTCACAATGCTTCATGACCTTTGTCATCACAATTGTACATGCCCTCGTCATCAACAGTTTCTGTGACATTTGTTACCACAATGCTCCGTGAACTTTTCATCACAATGCACTTTGGCCCTTGTCATCACAATGCTCTATGCCTTTCTCAGCACAATGCTCCATGACCCTTGTCATCACAATGCTCCATGCTCTTGTTATCACAATGCTCCATGCCCTTTTCTTCACAATGCTCCATGCCGTTGTCATCACAATACTCCACAAGCTTGTCATCAGAAAGATCCATGACCCTTGTCATCACAATGTTCCATAACCCCTCTCATCACAATGCTCCATATGCCTTGTCATTACTCTGCTCCATGACGCTTGTCATCACAATTATCCATGGTCTTCTCATCACAATGCTCCTCGCCCTTGTCATCAAAATGCTGCATGACCGTTGTCATCACAATGATCCATGACCCCTCTCATCACAGTGCTCCATGACACCTGACATCACATTGCTCATTGTCCCTTGTCATTACAGTGCTCCATGATGCTCGTCTCCACAAGTATCCATGGTCTTCTCATCACATTGCTCCACGGTCTTGCCATCACAATGCTCCATGTCCTGTTAATGACAATGCTCATGTCCCTTGTCATCACAATTCTCCACGTCCTTGTCATCACAATGCTCCATGACAATTCTCATCAGAATGATACATGCTCTTGTCATCACAATTCTCCACGCACTTGTCATTGCAATGCCCCCTTTACCCTGTCATAGCAAGCTCCATGCCTTTGTCATCACAATGCTTCATGAACTTTTCATCAAAATTCTCAATGGCCATCGTCATCACAATGATCCATGCCCTTGTCATTACAATGCTCCATGACCCTTGTTATCACAATGCTCCAAGCCCTTGTCATCACAAGGCTCCATTACCTTTGTCATCACAATCCTCCATAACACTTGGCATCACAATGCTCCATGCCATTGTCATCACAATGGACAATGAAATATGTCATCACTATGCTCCCTGACACATGTCTTCACAATAATCCATGACATTGTAATCGCAATGCTCCATGCCCTTGTTATCACAATATGCCATGCCCACTGTCAACACAATTATCCATGAAACCTGTCAGAGCAATGCTCCATGCCCCTGTCATCACAAAGCTCCCTGCCCTTGTCATCACAAGGCTCCATGACCCCAGTCATCACAATGCTCCATGCGCTTGTCATCACAGTGCTCCACAATCTTGTCATCACAATGCTCCATTAACCGTGTCATCACAATGCTGCATGCACTTCTAATCAGTATGCTCTCTCACCACTGATATCACAATGTTACATCACTATTCATTACAATACTCCCTCAACCCTGTCATCACAATGTTCCATGACTCCTGTCATCAAAATGTTCCATGATCCTTTTCATCAAAATCCTCCATGTCCCCTGACTTCACAATGCTCCTTAGCCCTTGTCATTACAGTGCTCCATGACGCTCGTCATCAAATTATCCATGGTCTTCTAATCACAATGCTCCACGGTCTTGCCATCACAGTGCTCCATGCCCTGGTCATCACAATGCTCCATGTCCCTTGTCATCACAATTCTCCACGTAATTGTCATCACAATGCTCCATTACCTTTGTCATCACAATCCTCCAAAACACTTGGCCTCACAATGCTCCATGTCATTGTCATCACAATGGAACATGAAATATGTCATCACAATGCTCCCTGACACCTGTCTTCACAATACTCCATGACCTTGTCATCACAATGTGCCATGCCCACTGTCAGCACAATTATCCATGAAACTTGTCAGACTAATGCTCCATGCCTCTGTCATTACAATGCTCCATGCCCTTGTCATCACAATGCTCCATGACCCCAGTTCTCACAATGCTCCTTGACTCCAGTCATCACAAGGCTTCATGAACTGTGTCATCACAATGTTCCATGCCCTCATCATCACAAGGCTCTTTGAACTTTGTCACCACAATGCTCCACGGACTTTTCATCACAATGCTCCGTGACACCTGTTATCATACTGCTCCCTCCCTTTGTCAACCAAATGCTCCATGACCCTTGTCATCACAGTGTTCCATGTGCTTGTCAGCGCAGTTCTCCATGACCCATGTCATCACAATGATCCAGAAACCTTGTCATCCCAATGCTCCTTGCACGTCTTATCAAAGTGCTCTCTCACAACTGATATCAAAATGTTCCCTCACTAGTGATCACAATACACCCACTCCCCTGTCATCACAATGTTCCATAACCCCTGTCATGAAAATGTTCCATGACCCGTGACATCACAATTTTCCATAACCCCTGTCATCAAAATGTTCCATTACACTTTTCATCAAATTGCTCCATGACCCTGTCATCACAATGCTCCCTGCACTTCTCATCACAATGCACAACGCCCTTGTCATCAAAATGCTCCATGACATTGTCATCACAATGCTCCATAATCACTCTCATCACACTGCTCCATGCCCTTGAGAAACAAAGCTCCATGACGCATGACATCAGAATGCTCCATGGCCTACTCATCAGAGTGCTCCATGTCCTTGCCATCACAATGCTCCATTACACCTGTCATCACAATACTCCAAGACCCCTGTAATCGCAATGCTCCATGCCCCTTTTCATCTCAATGCTCCATGAACCCTGTCATCACAGTTCAACATGCCCACCATCATAATGCTTCATGCTAGTGTCATCAAAATGAAATCATAATGCTCCACGACCTCTGTCATCACAATGCTCCAAATCCTTGTGATCAAAATGTTCCATAACACTTATCATCTCAACGCCCCATAATGCTCATCATCACAATTATCCATGGTCTTCTCATCACAATGCTCCATGACTTTTGTCACCACAATGCTCAATAACTTTGTCATCCCAATGCTCCCTGACATTTGTCGTCAGTATGCTCCTTGAACCCTGTGATGACAAGGCTCCATGGCCTTCTCATCCCAATGCTCCATACCCTTGTCATCACAGTGCTCCACAAACCCTGTAATCACAATGCTCCATGCCCCTTTTCATCACAATGTTCCATGAGACATATCAAAAAAAGGCTCCATGGTCTTCTCATCACAGTGCTCCAGTACCTTGTCATCACAATGATCCATGACCCCAGTCATAACAGTAATCCATGAACATTTTCAGCTCAATGCTCCATGACCTTCACCTCACAATGCTCCATGACACCTGTCATTACAAAGCTCCATGACCCCTGTCATCACAACGCTCCCTGTCCCTTGTCATCACAATACTCCATGAACATTTTCATCCCAATGCTCCATGACTCTTTTCATCAAATTGATCCATGCCCTTGTCATCCCAATGTTCCATGACCCCTGTATTCACAATGCTCCGTGACACTTGTCATCACAGTGCTCCATGACACCTGTCATCACAATGCTCCATGCCTTTGTCAGCAAAATGCTACATGACATTGTCATTACAATGCTCTATGCACTTGTCATCACAATACTCAATTACCATTGTCATCAAAATCCTCCATGAACCGTGGTATCACATTGTTTCATGCCCTTGTCATCACAATGATCCATGCTCCTTGAAATCAAAATGATCCATGACTTCTGTCATCACAATGCCCCAAAACCTTGTGGTCACAAAGTTCCATAACACTTGTCATCACAACGCTCCATGATGCCTGTAATCACAATACTCCATGCCCTTTTCATCACAATGCTCCATGACCTTTGTCATCACAATTCTCAATACACTTGTCATCACAATGCTCCCTGACAATTGTCTTCAGAATGCTCCTTGAACCCTGTCAGGAAAAGGCTCCATGCCATTTTCATCACAATGCCCCATGCCGTTTTCATCACAATGCTCCATGCCATTGTCATCAAAATACTCCACAAGCTTGTCATCAGAATGCTCCATGACCCTTGTCATCACAAATCTCCATGCACTTGCCAGCACAATGCTCCCTGACCCTTGTCATCACAATGCTCCAAGCCATTGTCATCACAATGCTCCATTACCTTTGTCATCAGAATCCTCCATGACAATTGGCATCACAATGCTCCATGCCATTGTCATCACAATGGGCCATTACATATGTCATCACAATGCTCCCTGACACCAGTCTTCACAATACTGCATGACCTGGTTTTCACAATGCTCCATGCCCTTTTCATCACAATGCACCATTCCAACTGTTATTGCAATAATCCATGAAACTTATTAGACCAATACTCCGTGCACTTGTCATCACAATGCTCCATGCCCTTGTTATCACAATGCTCCATGACCCATGTCATCACAATGCTCCATGACTCCCGTCATCTCAATGCTTCATGACCTTTGTCATCACAATGGTCCATGCCCTCGTCATCAACAGTCTCTGTGACTTTTTAACCTCAGTGCTCCATAAAATTTTCATCACAATGCTCTTTGACCCTTGTCATCACAATACTCTATGCCTTTCTCACCACAATGCTCCATGACCGTTGTCATCACAATTCTCCATGTGCTTGTCAGCACAGTGCTCCATGACACATGTCATCACAATGCACCATGCACTTGTCATCACAGTGCTCCACAATCTTGTCATCACAATGCTCCATTAACCTTGTCATCACAATGTTCCATGCACTTCTCATCAATATGCTCTCTCCCTACTGATATCACAATGTTACATCACAATTCTTCACAATACTCCCTCACCACTGTCATCACAATGTTCCATGACTCCTGTCATCACAATGCTACATGCACTTATGATCACAATGTTTGATGACTTATGACATCACAATGTTCCATAAGCCCTGTCATCAAAATGCTCCATGACCCTTTTCATCAAAATGCTCCATGTCCCCTGACATCACAATGTTCCATGCCCCTTGTCATTACAGTTCTCCATGACGCTCTTCATCAAAGTTATCCTTGGTCTTCTCATCACAATGCTCCAAGGTCTTGTCGTCACAATGCTCCATGCCCTGGTCATCACAATTCTCCAAGTTCTTGGCATCACTATATTCCATGACACTACTCATCACAGTGTTACATGCTTTGTCAGCACAATACTACACAAGCTTGTCATCAGAATGCTCCAAGACCCTTGTCATCACAATTATCCATTCCCCTGTCATCAGAAAGCTTCATGACCTTGTCATCACAATGGTCAATGCCCCCTGTGATCACAACACTCCATGACACCTGAAAACACAATGATCCGGGACTCATCTCATCACAATGCCCCATTACCTAGTCATAACAATGCTCCCTGACCACTGTCATCACAGTATTCCATGAATATATTCAGCCCAAAAACCATGACCCTTGTCATCAAAATGATCCATGAGTTAGTCATCCCAATGCTCCATGACCTCTGTATTCACAATGCTCTCTGACGCTTGTCATCACAGTGCTCCATGACACCTGTCATCACACTGCTCCATGCCTTTGTCAGCAAAATGCTATATGACCTTGTCATTACAATGCTCTATGTGCTTGTCATCACAATACTCCATTACCATTGTCGTCACAATCCTGAATGAACTTTGGGATCACATTCCTTCATGCCCTTGTTATCACAATGCTCCATGGTCATTGAAATCAAAATGATCCATGACCTCTGTCATCACAATGCTCCAAACACTTGTGATCACAATGTTCCATAACACTTGTCATCACAACGCTCCATGATGCCTGTCATCACAATACTCCATGCCCTTTTCATGAGAATGCTCCATGACCTTTGTCATCACAATTCTCAATACACTTGTCATCACAATGCTCCCTGACACTTGTCGTCAGTATGGTCCTTGAACACTGTCACGAAAAGGCTCCATGGCTTTTTCATCACAATGCCCCATGCCGTTTTCATCACAATGCTCCATGCCATTGTCATCAAAATACTCCACAAGCTTGTCATCACAATGCTCCATGCACTTGCCAGCACAATGCTCCCTTACCCTTGTCATCACAGTCCTCCAAGGCATTGTCATCACAATGCTCCATTACCTTTGTCATCAGAATCCTCCATGACACTTGGCATCACAATGCTCCATGCCATTGTCATCACAATGGGCCATTACATATGTCATCACAATGCTCCCTGACACCTGTCTTCACAATACTGCATGACCTGGTCATCACAATGCTCCATGCCCTTTTCATCAGAATGCACCAAACCAACAGTCATTGCAATAATCCATTAAACTTATTAGACCAATGCTCCATGCCTTTGTCTTCACAATGTTCCATGCGCTTTTTATCACAATGCTCCATGACCCCTGTCATCACAATGCTCCGTGACGCCAGTTATCACAATGCTTCATGACCTTTGTCATCACAGTGGTCCTTGCCCCCGTCATCAACAGTCTCTGTGACCTTTTTAACCTCAATGCTCCATGATATTTCATCACAATGCTCTTTGACCCTTGTCATCACAATGCTCTATGCCTTTCTCAGCACAATGCTCCATGACCGTTGTCATCACAATGCTCCATGCGCTTGTCAGCACAATGCTCCATGACACATGTCATTACAATACAACATGCACTTTTCATCAGAGCGCTCCACAATCTTGTCCTCACAATGCTCCATAAACCTTGTCATTAAAATGCTCCATGCACTTCTCCTCAAAATGCTCTCTCACCACTGATATCACAATGTTACATCACTATTCATCACAATATTCCTTCACCCCTCTCATCACAATGTTCCATGACTCCTGTCATCACAATGCTACATGCACTTATCATCAAAATGTTCGATGACCCCTGACATCACAATGTTCCATAACCCCAGTCGTCAAAATGCTCCTTGAGCCTTTTCATCAAAATGCTCCATGACCCCTGATATCACAATGCTCCATGACCGCTGTCATCAAAATGCTCCATGCTCCTTGAAATCAAAATGATCCATGACCTCTGTAATCACAATGCTCCAAACACTTTTAATCACAATGTTCCATAACAGTTGTCATCAAAACGCTCCATGATGCCTGTCATCACAATACTTCATGTCCTTGTCGTCACAATTCCCCATGAAGTTTGTCATCACAATTTTCAATACACTTGTCATCACAATGCTCCCTAACACTTGTCGTCAGAATGCTCCTTTTACCCTGTCATGAAAAAGCTCCATGTCGTTTTCATCACAATGCTCCATGCCCTTTCCATCACAATGCTCCATGCCATTGTAATCACAATACTCCACAAGCTTGTCATCAGCATGCTCCATGACACTTGTCATCACAATGCTCCATGACCCCTGTCATCACAATGCTCCATACCCATGTCATTACTGTGTTCAATGACGCTCGTCATCACAATCATCTATTGTCTTCTCATCACAATGATCCACGCCCTTGTCATCAAAATGCTCCATGACCCCTGTTATCACAATGCTCGTGTCCATTGTCATCACAATTCTCCACGTCCTTGTCATCACAATGCTCCATGACAGTTCTCATCACAATGTTACATGCTCTTGTCATCACAATTCTCCATGCACTTGTCATCGCAATGCCCCATGAACCCTGTCATAGCAAGCTCCATGCCTTTGTCATCACAATGCTTCACGACATTTTCATCAAAATTCTCAATGGCCGTTGTCATCACAATGATCCATGCCCTTGTCATCACAATGCTCCATGACCCTTATCATCACAATGCTCCAAACTCTTGTCATCACAATGTTCCCTTACCTTTGCCATCACAATCCTCCATACCACTTGGCATCACAATGCTCCATGCCATTGTCATCCCAATGGACCATAATATATGTTATCACAATGCTCCCTGACACATCTTCACAATACTCCATGACCTTGTCATCACAATGCTCCATGCCCTTGTTATCACAGTGTGCCATGCCAACTGTCAACACAGTTATCCATAAAACTTGTCAGACCAATGCTCTATGCCACTGTCATCGCCATGCTCCATGCCCTTGTCATCACAATGCTCCATGACGCCAGTCATCAGAATGCTCCGTGACTCCAGTCATCACGAGGCTTCATGACCTGTGTCATCACAATGGTCCATGCCCTCATCATCACAAGGCTCTGTGAACTTTGTCACCACAGTTCTCCATGTACTTTTCATCACAATGCTCCATGACACTTGTCATCACAATGCTCCGTCCCTTTGTCAACTCAATGTGCCATGACCCTTGTCATCACAATGTTCCATGCGCTTGTCAGCACAGTGCTCCCTGACCCATGCCATCACAATGCGCCATGCGCTTAACATCACTATGCTCCACAACATTGTCATCACAATGCTCCATAAACCTTGTCATCACAATGCTCCATGCACTTCTTAACAAAATGCTCTCTCACCTTGATATCAAAATGTTCCCTCACTAGTAATCACAATACACCCACTCCCCTGTCATCACAGTGTTCCATAACCCCTGTCATGAAAATGTTCCATGACCCCTGATATCACAATGTTCCATAACCCCTGTCATCGAAATGTTCCATGACATTTTTCATCAAATTTCTCCATGAACCTGTTATCACAATGCTCCCTGCCCTTCACAACAGAATGCACCACAGCCTTGTCATCAAAATGCTCCCTGACCTTTGTCATCCAAAAGCTCCATGACACATTGCATCAGAAGGCCCCATGCCATTGTCATCATAATGCTCCATGAACCCTCTCATCACATTGTTACATGCCCTTGTCATTACAGGCTCCATGATGCTTTTCATCACTATGTTCGATGCTATTCTTCTCACAATGCTCCATGGGCTTGTCATTACAATGCTCCACGACCCAAGTATCACAGTGTTCCGTGCCCTTGTCATCAAAATGCTCCTTGCCCCCTCTCATCACAATAATCCATGAAATATTTCAGACCAATGCTCCATGCCCTTGTCATCACAATGCTCCATTACCCCTGTCATAACAATGCTCCATGAACCCTGCCATCACAATGTTCCACAGCTTTGTCATCACAAGGCTCCATGACTCTTGTCATCACAATGCTCCAAGACCCCTGTAATCAAAATGCTCCATGCCCTTGTCATCACAAAGCTTCATGACGCATGTCATCAGAATGATCCATGGCCTTCTCATTCATGATGCTCCATGCCCTTGTCATCAAAATGCTCCAAGACCCTTGTAATCACAATGTTCCATGTCCCTTTTCATCTCAATGCTCCATGAACACTCTCATCACAATGCACCATGCCCAACATCATAATGCTTCATGCTATTGTCATCACAATGAAATCAAAATGCTCCATGACCTCTGTCATCACAATGCTCCAAATCCTTGTGATCAAAATGTTCCATAACACTTATCATCACAACGCCCCATGACGCTAGTCCTCACAATTATCCATGGTCTTCTCATCACAATGCTCCTTGAACTTTGTCATCACAGTGCTCAATACCCTTGTCATCACAATGCTCCCTGACACTTGAAGTCAGTATCCTCCATGAACCCTGTCATGACAAGGCTCCAAGCCTTTTTCATCACAATGTTCCATGCCCTTTTCCTCACAGTGCTCCAAGCCCCCTGTAATCACAATGCTCCATGCCCTTGTCATCAAAAAGCTCCGTGATGCATGTCATCAGAACGATCCCTGGCCTTCTCATCCCATGCTCCATGCCCTTGTCATCACAATGCTCCACGACCCCTGTAATCACAATGCTCCATGCCCCTTTTCATCAGAATGCTCCATGAGACTTGTGATCACAAGGCTCCATGGTCTTCTCATCACAATGCTCCAGTACCTTTTCATCACAATGATAATTACACCTGTCATCACAATACTCCATGAACATTTTCAGCCCAATGCTCCATGACCTTCTCATCACAATGCTCCATGACCACTGTCATCACAATGCTCCATGAACCCTGACAACACAATGATCCGGGACCCTTGTCATCAAAAGGCTCCATGCCCTTGTCATCCCACTGCTCCATTATACCTTTAATCACAATGCTCCGTGACTCTTGTCATCACAGTGTTCCATGAACATTTTCATCAGAATGCTCCATGCCTTTGTCATCAAAATGCTACGTAATCTTTTCATCACAATGCTCCATGAGCTTGTCATCACAATCCTCCATGACCCTTGGGATCACATTGCTTCATGTCCTTGTCATGTCTCTCTTGCCTTTCTGATTTTTACAGATTTTCGGATGTTCCTTTTGACCGCTGGGTAGTGACAATTCTTTGTAGTGTGGATTTGCATTGCACGTTTGCTTGATTGGCCAAAAAGGGTGTATGCATTTTCTCCTGAATATATTCAGGAGAAAAGCCATACGCCGTTTTTGGCCAAGTGCATCACTGTCGAAGTTGTGATGCTTTTCCTGTGCTTTAAAAGCGATTCAAATTTACCACATGAAATATGTTTTGTGCAATTCTGCCTCATTTTAAAGTCTGCTTCGTTGCCTTCTCTGAACAGATTTTTGGAAGAGAGTAGTCCATTATAACTCTGCAGGTTTGTGAATTGCTGTGCCCCTGAGCTCCAATTTTCAAATCCCATTTTTGGGAGCTGACCGCAAATCCACAATTTTGCATCAGGACCTATACTGGTTACAGGCGTGGCTATACTGTTCCCTACGGGTGGCTGAGGCTTTGGTTAATTCTTCCTGATGGGAATTTATGGTGACATGTGCCCGTCCAAATGCCTACATCTACTCTCTGATTGGTTCTCCCTCTTCCCTTTCATCCTCTGCACAATTAGCAAACTGTGCGAACCAGGAGGTTATAGGGGCTAACTCTCCTAAGTTGGGAGATGGATAGTAAGGCAGTTGGAATCCTAACCTGGAGCACAATGAGAGGAAAAATTAGGAGACTTTTAGAAACCTTTCGCCATCACAGTGTGTCCATTCTCTAGGTTTCCCATACATGTTATAACTGTAGTGATATTCCCTTCAACCTGGAGATTTGGGACTCATGGAATGGTGTCATGCATTACTACTTTAAAGGGTCTGCATTTTCTCTCCCAATCTCACCAGTCCTCTCAGTCCCAAGTGTCCAACCTTATGTCGCATCCAGTTGTCTTTGCAGATAGGGTCATTCCAGGTTTCATCAGAACCCCTGAAGGAATTGTGTAAGAATTACGCTGTTTTTTTGTTTGGTTTTTGAAATTCATTTTTATAATGGGGTTGAGCTGATTTTCGCTGATGTGTTTATGCCGGTCTAGACACACTTGATTCCCTTACAGAGACATATCAGTACATAGGTTTTAAGATTCTTACTAGTCAGATATATTCCTCTTCGGGGAATAGGGGTTTTGAGTCCCGTTCACTGAGGAAGGTGTAGGTCTTGTCTGTATTTGGTTTATGGAATGTTACCTGTGCTAATATCAAACTCTGGTTTTATGCATCACCCCACCTCTCCTTTCCCTTTAAGCAGGCATAAGAGTGTTTTCTAAATGTGAGACTTTGTTCTCTTTCTTAATTCAGTTCATGTGTTGTGATGTTGACATTCCCTCTGTAAGTGATATCTTATGATAAGATTCTTTTTTTCTGTGTGACTAATTTCACTTAGAATCATCATACCTAAATCCACTCATTATGCTGCTACTGGCCTTATGACATTGATTTCACGTCTGAGTGATATTCCGTTGTACAAAATTACCACAAGTTCTTTATGCATTTCTCTTTTTCCTGGGATAATTTAGGTGTTCCGAAGTTGAGGTTCTTGTATGCAGAGCAGCCCTAAACTTTGGGGTGCCTGTGTCTTGTCGATATTTAATCTTCCCAAGTTATATGCCCATGAGTTGAAGTCCCCTTTGCTCGGGGGCTTTGTATTTTAGATGTTTTAGGAAACAGCATACAGTTCTTCAGATTGGCTCTTGGATATATATACCCCACCCATCAGCGTGACTAGGCTCCCTGTTCTCCCTGTCCTCTCCTGCATTTCTGGTTTATACACATTTTTTGGATGGCCTTTCTAAGCAGTGTATATTGAGACTTCTTTGTTGTGCGGATTTGCATTTCCCGCTTGCTTGGTTGGCCAAAAACTCTGTATGTGTTTTATTTTCCTGAAGATTTCACGAAAAAAAAAACACATACACCCTTTTGCCCAACTGCATCATTTTAGAAATTCTGCAGCTTTTCATATGCTTTAAATGTGAGTACAATCTACCTTTTGAAATCTGTTTCCTGCCATTCTGCCTCTCATTCAGATCCTCTTCGTTGCCTTACCTGAATATATTTTTGGACGTTGGTTATCATTTATATCTTTGCAGGTCTTTGAATTATCTGCTCCTGATCTCCATTTTGCAACTCGTTTTTTTTGTGAGCTGGCCGCCAAACCATTTTATTGCTTCAGGCCCTATTCTGGTTCTGAGGAGGCAGGCTGAGCCTTTGGTTAATTCTTGTTCCTAATGGGAAATTAGAGTGGCATGTGCCTGTCCAAACAACTAAGACTTGTCTCTAAATTTTTCTCATCCTTCCGCTTCTTCCTCTGGACAAATTCCAAACTGTGTGCAAGAGGATGTTGACGGTGCTGATATCCCCAAGTGAGGAGATTGTTAGGAAAGATGCTGGAGGGGTGAACCTGAGCACCAGGCGATGAGGAGATGAGGTGCCTTTTCCAAACTCTTTCCGATCAAATGGTGTACCATCCTCTAGGTGTGGCAGGCATGTTTTAGCTGTAGGAAGGGTCCCGTGCATGTAAGGAGAACACCAGGGATTTTTCCAAATCAGTGTCTCCCTGAACCCCAAAGTGGGGAATTTTAAAGCTACAGCTACACGTATGTCCATTAAGGGCCTTGGGAAACAGGCAGAGCCCAAACTTTAGATGATTGAAATCTTCAGGGTCAGAAGCGCTCACCATCGGCCTTGCTTAGGTTACATTTTATCCGTCATTGATAGATGATGTCAATAAAAATATCGATTCTTTTTCAGATTATTTCCCCTTATAGGTTATTGCAAAATATTCAGTGTAGTTCCCTGTGCTATACAGTAGTTCCTTGTTGATGATCTATTTTATACATAGCAGTGTGTATGTGTTAATCCCAAACTGTTAATTTATCCCTTCTCCTACCTTTCCGCTTTGGTAATAATAAATTGTAAGATTTTATACTTCTCAGAAATGGGGGAACTGAAAGAGAGGTATCATTTTCAATGGAAAAGCATTCAAAACAAGATTGAAGCTTCAGCCAAGAGTATTCAATGTACATCCATGGAAATAAATCACTTCATTTCTCTAATGTTGACCTGAAAACTAAGACAGACGTGTTCACAGAACTTGCTTATAGGAAAGTGATGGAAATATCAAATGTAAGTCTTAGAAACATCTTATTTTACCCGAGCATTATACACTGCTCTATGTTAACTACAGTTTGGCTCACACATCTGTTCATTGAAGTTACAATGTTCTCAATTTCTGTTTCTGATCCTCCAGAGTGGACCCCAACAGGAGTCCCCGTGCCCACTGTCATTGCAGCCAATAGATCAAGACTGAGTTTGGTTCAGAAGCAAAGGAAACATTATTTTGAAAACAGAATGGAGAGGTGAGAGTGTGCACTCCCCCACGGGCTGTGGGCAGGGCTGCTGTGTAGGGATCCCGGCAGCGTCAGTGGGAGGGAGCAGATGGAGCTCTCGAGGGCTGGGTTGGCTGCAGCTCAGGCTCTATGCCACGGAGTCTGCATGGGACCCCGCTAACTGAGGTGTCGACTCATCCATTCTGTTCTAGGAAATCGGGTCTGAAGTGCCAGGTGTGGGACCTCTGCATGTGGAACCCTCGCAGCATTGACATTAGACAAAGCATAAAGGAAAAACAGGTTAGACTTTATTTTATTGCCCAGATTCTCTTTTTATCTCCCAGGAATTTTTAATGAACGTTGCCAGAGACAAACACTTCCTCTGCTTTTTGTTCTGTTCCATATTCTTGGGGTGCTGAGGGTGCAGACCCCTCTTTTGTAAATGCTTCATGCTATGGTGGGAGCCCTGATACCTGCGGGGAGGGGCAAAACGTCTCCCCACCAGCCTCCAGGTGAGGTTGATTGTCCCAATGCCTCCTGCCTCATTTCTCGGCTGCCTGAGCAGCAGCATTGGAAGTGTTATAGATTCTAATGATCTTTAAGGGTCCAGGAAAGAGATGTGCAGAGATACTGAGGTGGCAGGTTTCACCCCACACCACATTTGTTCGGTGACCTTAGGAAGATGGTTTTTGCCAGCCTAGATGCTCTGACCAGTAGTCTGTGCTTTCTTTAATTAGGTCCCTGAATTAATGTACAAACAGCACCATGTGTCAGAGCCCTGCCCGTGCAACTCCCAGACAGTCCAGTGTCAGTGGTGATCCAGGACTATGACGTCCACTGAGTCAACGGCCTTTAGAAGTAGCCAGCAGGCCAGCCAGTTATATTGGCCACCATCACCGTGTTGTCTGTAGGCTTTTCTATGGTGAAAGCGTGATATACGTTTCCCCCGCCAAGCTTATTAGCTCCCTTCTGGGTGCAGTAAGTCCTGCAAGCAGTAGTCTGCTCTTTCAGGGCACAGTCTTGTTGTTTTCTGAGAGAAACTCCAGGTCAAGTGATGGTCACACAAGTCACCTTGGGGGCCCGTTGCCCCTGTTTGTCTCTCTGGAGGTTGGAGTTGGTGTGCCTCCTCACTCGAGGTCAGTGTGTCCACAGAGAGACCCCTGCAACTTCAGGGCATGATGGGTGGTTAGGATCACCATGAGGGGTCCTTTTCCCTTAGGAGCGACCTGGCCTTGTGGGCTGCTGATTTTCAGCTTTTTAGATACCCCAGTATCCTGGCCTGATAGGTCGGTGGCAAAGCCCTTGGTGACCATAGTTTATCATACCTGAAGGGCATTCTTGTGTTGCTCCATTTCAAGTGTCCCAGTTTTTGCACTAAGGCTCCAAGGGCGATTAACCTTTGACCGGGTATGTAGAGGACAAAGGGTTTAGCTAAATTAGGGTGTTCCTGGGCAAGGGTCTGAATTGACTGCTCTTTCCATTCTTGAGAGGCTGCTTTTGGATTCTACTCAAAAGGATCATCATCTTTTCGTGTCAGTGTTTCATGTAGAGACCCAGCTATTAGACTGTAGTTAGGGATCCAGATGCAGAAAACCTTGGCCTCCCAAGGAACCCCTAAGCTGTCTTCTAGTTTTAGAAGAGGTAAGGCTGTAAATGGCTTCTTCCCTATCCTGGGATGCGTTTCTCTGAATATCTGTGAGAATGAGTCCCAGGCATGTCACCTGAGCCTGGGATATTTGAGCCATTTTCTTGGACACCTTCTATCCTTTATTGGCTAGGTAGTTCAGAGGCGTCTTTAGTAGGCCTGGCGATCAGAATGTCATCTGCATATTGAAGGAGGGTTCCCTTTTACAGAGGTAGAACTTTTAGGTCTTTAGAGGACATTTCCCCAATGATGGTGTGGGGATTTTTGAACCATTGGGGCAGGACGGCCCAGCATTATTGCTTTTGTTGCATGTTGTGTCCTGCCACTCACAAGCCAAAAATTCTTGTGACTCTGAGATGAATGGAATACAGAAGAAGGCATCATTGAAGTCTAATACAGAATGCCATGGCCTGGTGGATGGTAGAATGACCAGCAGGTTGTAGGAAATAGGAGCTACTGGATATATATCCTCGGTGGCTTCACTGACTGTCCTGATATCCTTTACCAGGTCTCCAGCAGCCCATGGGACTCTCGTGGTCAGGCCAATCCCAGGATATGGAGCTCACCTTGGCTGCACCGCCCACCACACAGCCCATGGGGCTCTCGTGGCCAAGTCCCTCCCAGGTTATGGAGCTCACTTGTGCAACTACCCAGCAGCCCATGGGGCTCTTATAGTCAGGCCCTTCCCAGGATACGGAACTCCCCTGGGCAGGTACCCCAGCAGGGCTGGACACACAGGATCTGTGCACATAGCCCACCTTGCAGAGAACCCCCAGCTCAACTGTCACTCACAGCTGACACAGAACACCTCAGAGCAGGACTTGAACTAACAAACAGCAGCTCTGACAGGTCTGTGACCCTGGCTATCACTCTGTGCAGCCTCTCTCTGCCTGGTCTTCCAGACACTTCCACTGCAGCCAGGGCACCAGGCCTCTGTCTCCACCCACCATCACTCCTCTCCCTGACTCCTGGGTTCTTCTCATTAGGATAGGGTCTTCTTGAAGTTGTTTTCCACTCATGGAACAGATAGAATGGTAAGAAAACAAGCCTCAGCTGCAGCCCCTTGTCTATCCTAACTCTCAAGAACTCCCACATGTTCCTTGGGCCTGGCCCGTTTAGCAAGGTTAATATTCTGCAACTGTGAGCCCCTGAGGGATGAGGATTGGCTGATTTGGGCAGCCTGACACTGCCTGCCAGCCCTCCCCAGGTGTGCCTGGTTGAGGTCAATATAAACACCTCTCCAGTCAGCAAGAGCCCCTGTAGCTGTGCCTGACGCCATATTCTCTGCCCTGTCAGCAGTGTCGGGGCTGGGGTCGTGGGAGGGAGTGAGGGGCCTTGTCTTTGTGGCTGGCCCAGTGTGAGTGGGGCTCTGCTGGTCTTTCTGCAGGAGTTGCCTGGCTGCCACCTGCTAAAGAAGAGGATGTGTCACCCATACCTGCCGCTGGAAATTCTCCCCAGGCAGAGGTGAGGAAGTAAAAAAGCAGTGGGGGCCGTGGCAGGAGGGGTATCTCAGGCAGGAAAATGGAAAGCTTCAAGAAGAGCATCTGGGACCAGGAGCATCCTGGCTGGCCTGCAGGCACCAAGTCAGCCTGCGTGCTGTCGCTGGTGTGGCTCCACAGCCCTTCCTCTAGGCTTGCAAGTGCTTGTACATATTCAGGTGTTTTACCTGGAAAGGGTGGGAAGAGTTTAGCTGCAGCAGGACTGGGGCTCAGCTCACATTTACTCACAGACGCCTCGACACAGTCCCCCAGCTTTGCAATGAGGATGCTCCTTGTGGGGGGGAGCGCTGCTGACTGCATGGGAGACGATTTCCCACCTCTGACCAACTTAAGAATTTTTTACCACTGGAGCAAGTGCGCTGATATGATTTTCCTCTGTATAAATGGTGGGTTCAGTTTTTCTCTTTTTCTTTTTTTCTTTTTGGTTCAAGGTAGATTTTATTTATTCCTATTTTTTTTTAATTTGTTGATATAAACATGGAAATAATGCATTAATATAAAGACGTCTATGTGAAGGGAAAAACTTTTTTTCTGTTTTATTTTATTAAATATTATTTATTTATTTTTAATTTTTTAAAATTTATTTATTACTTTTATACAGCAGGTTCTTATTGGATATCTATTTTATACATATAAGTGTGCACATGTGAATCCCCGTCTCCCAGTTCATCCCACCACCAACCTCACATGGCGTTCCCCCCTTGGTGTCCATATGTTTGTTCTCTACATCTGTGTCTCTATCTCTGCCCTGCAAACCGGTTCATCTGTATCATTTTTCTAGGTTCCACATATATGCATTAATATACAATATTTTTTTTTCTCTTTCTGACTTACTTCACTCTGTATGACAGTCTCTAGATCCATCAAGGTCTCTACAAATGACCCAATTTCATTCCTTTGTATGGCTGAGTAATATTCCATTGTATATATGTACCACATCATTATCCATTCGTCTGTCTGTGGGCACTTAGGTTGCTTTCATTACCTGGCTATTGTAAATAGTGCTGCAATGAACATTGTGGTGAATGTGTCTTTTTGATTTATGGTTTTCTCTGGGTATATGCCCAGCAGTGGGATTGCTGGATTATATGGTAATTCTATTTTTAGTTTTTTAAGGAACCTCCACACTGTTCCCCATAAAGACTGTATCAATTTACATTCCCAACAATAGTGGAAGAATGTTCCTTTTCTCCACACCTGCTCCAGCATTTGTTGTTTGTAGATTTTCTGATGATGCCCATTCTAACAGGTGTGACGTGACACCTCATTGTAGTTTCCAGTTCCATTTCTCTAATAATTAGTGATGTTGAGCAGATTTTCATGTGCGTACTGGC
Source organism: Mesoplodon bidens (assembly GCF_964165515.1). Classification (NCBI taxonomy): domain Eukaryota; kingdom Metazoa; phylum Chordata; class Mammalia; order Artiodactyla; family Ziphiidae; genus Mesoplodon; species Mesoplodon bidens. The sequence goes on along the minus strand of NW_027672312.1, from coordinate 82,654 downwards.
CATCTCTATGTCTTCTTGGAAGAAATGTCTATTTAGATCTTCTTCCATTTTTGTATTGGGTTTTTTGTTTTATTAATATTGAGCTGCATGAGCTGTTTATATATATTGGAGATTAATCATTTGTCCATTGATTCGTTTGCAAATATTTTCTGCCATTCTGAGGGCTGTCTTTTCATCTTGTTTGTAGTTTCCTTTGCTTTGCAAAAGATTTACGTTTCATTACGTCCCATCTGTTTAGTTTTCTTTTTTATTTCATTACTATAGGAGGTGGATCAAAAAAGATCTTGCTGTGATTTACGTCAGAGTATCCTTCGTAAGTTTTCCTCTCAGAGTTTTATACTATCCGGTCTTACATTATGGTCTCTAATCCATTTTGAATATATTTTTATGTATGGTGTTGGGGAGTGTTCTAATTTCATTCTTTTACATGTAGCTGTCCATATTTCCCAGCACCAATGATTGAAGAGACTGTCTTATATCCATTGTATTGTCTTGCCTCCTTTGTCATAGATTAGTTGACCATAGGTGTGTAGGTTTATCCCTGTGCTTTCTTTTTTTTTCCTTTTACACGTTTATTGGTTTATAATTGCTTTACAATGGAGTGTTCATTTCTGCTGTATAAAGAAGTGAATCAGCTATACATATACAAATATCACCAGATCCCTTCCATCTTGCATCTCCCTCCCAAACCCCATATCCCACCCCTTTATGTGGTCACAAAGCACCGAGCTGATCTCCCTGTTCTATGTGGCTGCTTCCCAGTAGCTATCGGTGTTACATTTGGTAATGTATTTATGTCCATGCCACTCTCTAACTTCGTCCCAGCTTACGCATCCCCCTTCTGGTGTCCTCAAGTCCTTTCTCTATGTCTGTGTCCTTAATACTGGCCTGCCACTAGGTTTTTTAAAATCTTGTTTATTCTTCATTAGGTTCTGTATATCTCTGTTAACATACAGTATTTGTTTTTCCCTTTCTGACTTACTTCACTGTGTAGGACAGATTCTAAGTCCATCCACCTCAGTACAAATAACTCAGTTTTGCTTCTTGTTATGGCTGAGTAATATTCCATTGTATATATGTGCCAGATCTTCTTTATCCATTCATCTGTCGATGGACACTTAGGTTGTTTCTGTGTCCTGGCTATTGTAAATAGAGCTGCAATGAACATTTTTGTACAAAACTCTTTTAGAATTATGGTTTTTGCAAGGCAAATGCCCAGTAGTTGCATTGTTGTGTCGTGTGGTAATTCTAATGTTAGTTATTTAAAGGAACCTCTGTAATGTTCTCCCTAGTGTCCATATCAATTTACATTCCCACCCACAGTGCAAGTGTGTTCCCTTTTCTCCAATAAAGACCTCTCCAGCATTTATTGTTTTGTAGATTATTTTGATGATTGCCACTCTGACTGCTGTGAGGTGATACCTCATGGTAGTTTTGATTTGCATTTCTCTAATGATTAGTGATGTTCAGCATCCTTTCATGTGTTTCTTGGTAATCTGTATATCTTCCTTGGAGAAATATCTTTAGGCCTTCTGCCCGTTTTTGGATTGGGTTGTTTGTTTTTGTGATATTGAGCTACATGAGGTGCTTGTAAAATTTGCAGATTAATCTTTGTCAATTGCTTCATTTGAAAATATTTTCTCCCATTCTGAGGGTTGTTTTTGCATCTTGTTTATGTTTTCCTGTACTGTGTAAAAGCTTTTAAGTTTCATTAGGTCCCATTTGTTAATTTCTGGTTTTATTTCCATTTCTCTAGGAGGTGGGTCAAAAAGGATATTGCTGTGATTTATGTCATAGAGTGTTGTGCCTATGGTTTCCTCTAAGTGTTTTATAGTGTCTGGTCTTATATTTAGATCTCTAATCCATTTAGAGTTTATTTTTGTGTATGGTGTTATGGAGTGTTCTAATTTCATTCTTTTATGTGTAGGAGTTCAGTTTTCCCAGCACCAATTACTGAAGAGACTGTCTTTTCTCCATTGTATATCCTTAGCTCCTTTGTCATAGATGGGATAGCAATAGGTATGTAGGTTTATCTCTGGGCTTTCTGTCCTGTTCCATTGATCTGTGTTTATGCCAATCTACATACACTTGATTCCATTATGGAGCCATATAAATACATAGGTTTCAAGATTATTACCAGTCAGATATATTCCTCTTCAGTGAATAGGGTGTTTTGTGTCCAGTTCATTGAGAAAGGAGTAGGTCTTGTCTATTACATATTTGGTATATGGAATGAGATCTGTGCTAATTTCAAACTCTTCTTTTACATACCACCCCACGTCACCTTTCCCCTTAAGGAGGAATAAGTGTGTTTTCTAAATGTGTAACTCTGTTCACTTTTGAAATTCAGTTCATGGGTAGCCATGTTTACATTCCCTCTATAAGTGATATATTACAAAAAGTTTCTTTTTTCTTTGTGGCTCATTTCACTTAGCATCATCGTACCTAAAGCCACTCATTATGCTGCTATTGGCCTTATGACAGTGATTTTATGTCTCAGTGACATTCCATTGTATATAAGTCCCACAACATCTATATCCATTTTTTTTCATTTCCTGGGATATTTAAAGTGTACCAAAGTCGAGGTTCTTTTAAACAGAGCAGCCCTAAACTTTGGACTGGCTGTGTGTTGTGGAATTTTAGTTTTCCCAAAATACACGCCCATGTGCGGAAGTGAGTTATGCTCTGTAGCTCTGTTTTAGAAAACAACATACTGTTCTCCAGAGAGACTGTTGGCAATTTACATCCTGTCCATCGGCATAGTCAGGCTCCTTTTTCTCCATGGCCTGTCCTGCATTTGTGGTTTTTACACTATTTGCTGATGGCCCATTTGACTGGAGGTAAGGGACACTTCTATGTAGTGTGGATTTGCAATGCCTGATGGCTTGCTTGGCCAAAAAGGGCATATGCATTTTTTCCCGAATATATTCAAGAAAATACACATACTCCCTTTTTGGCCAAGGGCAACATTGTCGAAGTTCTGTCGCTTTTCATGTGCTTTAAAGATGACTCCAATCTACCTCTTGAAATCTGTTTCCTTCAATTCTGCCTTGCATTCAAATACTCTTCACTGCCTTAACTCAATATATTTCTGGATGATAGTTGTCCTTTATAACTCTGAAAGTTTGTGAATTGCTGTGCCCCTGATTTCCATTTTTCAACTCGCCTATTTGTGAGCTGGCTGCAACACTGCAGGATGGATTTAGGCCCTAGACTGGTTCTGGGGCTTCAGGCTGAGCCTCTGGTTAATTCTTCTTCCTGATGGGAAACTAGAGTGACATGTGCCCATCCAAACACCTACAGTTAATCTCTCATTTGTTTCTCCTCTTCCTGTTCATCCTCTGCACAATTTGCAAATTGTGCATAACAGGAGGGTAAAGGCGCTGATACTCCAAGTGGGGAGATTTTTACTAATGCAGATGGAATGGCGAAGCCGAGAACGACAAAAGGAAAAATGAGGTACCTTTTAGAAAACTTTCCCAATTACACAGTGTACCATCCACTGGGTTTCCCATGCAGGCTTTAAATGTAGGAAGATTCCCTTAAACCTGGAGAGTTGGGACCACTAGAATGGGTAGCACACAGTATTTTTCTAAGTGGTGTTACTTTGCTCACACAACCTCAGCAATCTTGTCAGCACCAAGTGTCCAGTCTTATGTCTCATCCAGCTGTGGGTGTAAAGGTGGACAATCCAGGTTTCATCACAGGCCCTGAACGTAATTCTTAAGACTTTCTCTCTGTTTCGCCGTTTTTGCATTTTGCTTTTGAAATTTATTTTTATAAGGGTGTTAGGTGAATTTCAGTGCTGTGTTCATGCTGTTATACACACACATGATTCCTTTATGGAGACATGAGAATACATATGTTTTAAAATTCTTGGAGTCAGATATATTCATCTGAAGTGACTCGGGGGTGTTGAGTCCAGTTCATTGTGTCGGGAGTAGGTGATGTCTATTAAATACTTGGTTTATGTAACGGTATCTGTGCTAATTTAAAACCGTGGTTTTATGCATCACCCCACCTCACCTTTCCCCTTAAGCAGGCAGAATATTGTTTGCTAAATGTGTGACTCTGTTGTGTTTGTAATTCTGTTCATTCGTAGCCAAGTGTACATTCCCACTATGAGTGATAACTTATGATAAGATTCATTACTCTGTTATCTTTCCTAACTCAGTTCATGTGAAGCCATAGTTACAGGACCTTCATAAGTGATATATTATGATAAGTTTCTTTTTCTGTGTGACTTATTTCACTTAGAATCATCGTACCTGAATCCACTCATTTTGCTGCTACTGGTCTTATGACATTGATTTCCTGGCTGAGGGATATTCCATCGTACGTAAGTACCACAATTTCTTGAACCATTTTTGTCTTTCCTGGGATATTTAATGTGTACCCAAGTTGAGGTTCTTGTAAGCAGTGCAGCCCGAAATTTTTGGGTGGCTCTGTCTTATTGATTTTCAGTTTTCCCAAGGTATATTCCCTAGATTGGAAGTGCCCTTGGCTCTGTAGCTCTGTTGTTTACTTGTTTTAGGGAACACAATGCAATCCTCCTGAGAGGCAGTTGGCAATTTACATCCCGTCAATCAGCATAACAATGCTCCCTGTTCTCCAGGGCCTGTCTTGCCTTTCTGATTTTTACACATTTTGCGGATGTCCCTTTTGATCAGAGGGAATTGATACTTCTGTGTAGTGCAGATTTGCATTGTCCGCTTGCTTGCTTGGCCAAAAAGGGTGTATGCGTTTTCTCTTGAATATCTTCAGGAGAAAGTGCATACACCCATTTTGGCCACATGCATCATTGTCGATGTTGTGCCCCTCTTCCTGTGCTTTAAAGGTGATTCCAACGTACCTCTTGAAATCTGTTTCCTGCTATTCTGCCTCTCTTTCAAGTCTGCCTCGATGTCTTCCCTCAGCAGATTTTTGGATTATAGCTGTCCTTTATTACTCTGCCAGTTTGTGAATTGCAGTGCCCCTGAGCACCATTTGTCAACTCGTTTTTGTGAGCTGACCGCAAGTCTAAAATTTTGCTTCGGGACCTCTACTGGTTCCCGGCAGGTGGCTGAGACTTTGGTTAATTATTCTTCCTGCCAGGCAATTAGAGTGACATGTTCACGTCCAAATGCCTAACAGCAACTCTCTCATTGGTTCTCACTCTTCCCTTTCATAGTCTGCCAAATTGGCAACATGTGCGAACCAGGAGTTTAAAGGGCCTGTCTCTCCATGTTGGCAGATTGATAGTAAAGCAGTTGGAAAGTCAAAACGGAGCACCAGGAGAGGGACTATTACTTGAGTTTTAGAAATCTTTCGTATTCACAGTGTGTCCGTGATCTAGGGTTCCCATACATGTTATAGCTGTAGTAATATTCCCTTCAACCTGGAGAGTTTGGACCCATGGAATGGGGGCCACGCATTATTGCTTTCAAGGGTCTGCATTTGCTCACCCAATCTCACCAATCCTCTCATTCACAAGTGTACAGCCTTATGCCACATACAGCTGTCGTTGTAGATAGGGTCATTCCAGGTTTCATCAGAAACCCTGAAGGAATTGTAAAGAATTTCCCTGTTTTTTTTTTTGGTTTTGTCTTTGAAATTCATTTTTATAGTTCGTTTGAGCTGATTCTCACTGCCATGTTTACTGTAGTCTAGACACACTTGATTCCCTTACGGAGACATATCAAGACATAGGTTTTAAGATTCTAACTAGTCAGTTTTATTCCTCTGCAGGAAATACGGGGTATTGAGTCCCTTTCACTGAGGATGGTGTAGGTCTTCTCTGTTCCATAGTTGGTTTTTGGAATTGTACCTGTGCTTATATCACACTCTGGTTTTATGCATCACCCCACCTCTCCTTCCCCTTTAGGCAGGCAAAAGAGTGTTTTCTAAATGTGAGACTCTCTTCTCTTTCCTAACTCAGTTCATGTGTAGCCATGTTTACAGGATCTTCATAAGTGATATCTTATGATAAGTTTCTTTTTCTGTGTGACTTATTTCACTTAAAATCATCGTACCTGAATCCACTAATTTAGCTGCTACTGGCCTTATGACATTGATTTCATGGCTGAGGGATATTCCATTGTACGTAAGTACCACAATTTCTTGAACCATTTTTGTCTTTCCTGGGATATTTATGGTGTACTCAAGTTGAGGTTCTTGTAAGCAGTGCAGCCCTAAATTTTGGGGTGGTTCTGTCTTATTGATTTTCACATTTCCCAAGGTATTTTCCCTAGACTGCAAGTGCCCTTGGCTCTGTAGCTCTGTTGTTTACTTCTTTTAGGGAACACAGTGCACTCCTCCATAGAGGCAGTTGGCAATTTACATCCTGCCCATCAGCCTAAAAAGGCTCCCTGTTCTCCAGGGCCTGTCTTGCCTTTCTGGTTTTCACACATTTTGCGGATATCACTTTGACCAGTGGGAAGTGTTACTACTTTGTAGTGCACATTTGCATTGCCCACTTGCTTGCTTGGCCAAAAAGGGTGTATGAGTTTTTTCATGAATAAATTCAGGAGAAAACTTATACACCCATCTTGGCCAAGTGCATCATTGTCGAAGTTGTGCCCCTCTTCCTGTGCTTTACCGGCGATTCCAACGTATCTCTTGAAATCTGTTCCTGCTATTCTGGCTCGCTTTCAAGTCCAACTCGTTGCCTTCCCTCAACAGATTTTGGGACAATAGTTGTCCTTTATTACTCTGCCAGTTTGTGAATTGCTGTGCCCCTGAGCTCCATGTTTCAACTCGTTTCTTTGTGAGCTGAACGCAAGTCCTAAATTTTGGTTCAGGACCTATACTGGTTCCCGGTGGGTGCCTGAGACTTTGGTTAATTCTTCTTCCTGCCGAGAACTTATAGTTACATGTGCCCGTCCAAAGGCCTAACAACTTCTCTCTCATTGGTTCTCTCTCTTCCCTACAATCCTCTGCGAAATTTGCAACCTGTGGGAACCAGGAGGTTAAAGGGTCTGTCTCTACAAGTTGGGCGATTGATAGTAAAGCATTTGGAAAGTCAAACCGGAGCACCAGGCGAGGGACTATTCGTTGAGTTTTAGAAACATTTCGTATTCACAGTGTGTCCATTCTCTAGGTTTCCCATACATGTTTTAGCTGTAGTAATATTCCCTTTAACCTGGAGTGTTGTCACCCATGGAATGGGGGCCATGCATTATTGCTTTAAAGGGTCTGCATTTGCTCACACAATCTCACCAATACTCTCAGTCCCAAGAGTCCAGCCTTATGCCATATCCAGCTGTCATTTTAGATAGTGTCATTCCAGGGTTCATCATAGACCCTGAAGGAATTGTAAAGAGTTTCCCTGTTTTTTGTTTAGTTTTTAAAATTCCTTTTTATATTGTGTTTGAGCTGATTCTCGCAGCCATGTTTATGCCAGTCTAGACACACTTGATTCCCTTATGGAGACATATCAATATATAGGTTTTATGATTTTACTAGTCAGATATATTCCTCTGCGGGAAATATGGGGTTTTGAGTCCCTTTCACTGAGGAAGGTGTAGGTCTTGTCTATTTCATAGTTGGTTTTTGCACGGTACCTGTGCCTATATCAAACTCTGGTTTTATGCATCACCCCACCTCTCCTTCCCACTTAAGCAGGCATAAGAGTGTTTTCTAAATGTGAGACTCTGTTCTCTTTCCTAACTCAGTTCATGTGTAGCCATGTTTACAGGATCTTCATAAGTGATATCTTATGATAAGGTTCTTTTTCTGTGTGACTTATTTCACTTAGAATCACCGTACCTGAATCCACTCACGTTGCTGTTACTGGACTTATGTCATTGATTTCATGGCTGAAGGATATTCCATCGTACGTAAGTACCACTATTTTTGAACTATTTTTATATTTCCTGGGATATTGAAGGTGTACCCTAGTTGAGGTTCTTCTAAGCAGTGGAGCCTTAAATATAGGGGTGGCTCTGTCTTATTGATTTTCAGTTTTCCCAAGGTATATTCCCTGGACTTGATGTGCCCATGGCTCTGTAGCTCTGTTGTTTACTTGTTTTAGGGAACACAGTGCACCACTCCAGGGAGGAGGTTGGCAATTTACATCCCGCCCATCAGCATAACAAGGCTCCTGTTCTCCAGGGCCTGTCTTGCCTTTCTGGTTTTTACATATTTTGTGGATGTCCCTTTTGACCTGTGGGAAGTGATACTTCTTTGTAGTGCAGATTTGCATTGCCCGCTTGCTTGCTTGGCCAAAAAGGGCGTATGCGTTTTCTCCTGAATATATTCAGGAGAAAACGCATACGCCCTTTTTTGCCAAGTGCATCATTTTCGAAGTTGTGCCCCTCTTCCTGTGCTTTACAGGCGATTCCTACGTACCTCTTGAAATCTGATTCCTGCTATTCGGCCTCGCTTTCAAGTCAGCCTCGTTGCCTTCCCTCAGCAGATTTTTGGACGATAGTTTTCCTTTATTACTCTACCAGTTTGTGAACTGCTGTGCCCCTGAGCTCCATTTTTCAACTCGTTTTTTTGTGAGCTGAACGCAAGTCCAAAATTTTGGTTCATGACCTATACTGGTTCCCGATGGGTGGCTGAGACTTTGTTTAATTCTTCTTCCTGCCGGGAAATTAGAGTGACATGTGTCCCTGCAAATACCTAAGAGCTACTCTCTCATTGGTTCTCCCTATTCCCTTCCATCCTCTGCGTAATTGGCAACTTGTGTGAACCAGGAGCTTAAAGGGGGTGTCTCTCCAAGTTGAGAGATTGATAGTAAAGCAGTTGGAAAGTCAAACAGGAACACCAGGAGAGTGACTATTCGCTGAGTTTTAGAAACCTTTCGTATTCACAGTGTGTCAATTCTCCAGGTTTCCCGTACATGTTATAGCTGTAGTAATATTCCCTTCAACCTGGAGAGTTGGGACCCATATAATGGGTGCCATGCATTATTGCTTTAAAGGGCCTGCATTTGCTCACCCAATCCTACCAATCCTCTCAGTCCCAAGTGTGCAGCCTTATGACACATCCAGCTGTCAGTGTAGATAGGGTCATTCCAGGTTTCCTAAGAGAGCCTGAAATAATTGTAAAGTATTTCCCTTTTTTTTTGTTTTGTTTTTGACATTTCTTTTTATAGTGGGTTTGAGCTGATTCTCGCTGCCATGTTTATGCCAGTCTAGACACACTGGATTCCCTTACAGAGATATATCAATACATAGGTTTTATGATTCTTACTAGTCAGATATATTCCTCTGCGGGAAATATGGGGTTTTGATCCCTTTCACTGAGGAAGGTGTAGGTCTTGTCTATTCCATAGTTTGTTTTTGGAACGATACCTGTGCTTATATCAAACTCTGGTTTAATGCATCACCCCACCTCTCTTTCCCCCTTAAGCAGGCATAAGAGTGTTTTCTAAATGTGAGACTCTGTTCTTTTTCCTAACTCAGTTCATGTGTAGCCATGTTTACAGGATCTTCATAAGTGTTATCTTATGATAAGTTTCTTTATTGTGTGACTTATTTCATTTAGAATCAGCATAACTGAATCCAATCACTTTGCTGTTACTGGTCTTATGACATTGATTTCATGGCTGAAGGATATTCCATCGTACATAATTACCACTATATTTGAACTATTTTTATATTTCCTGGGATATTTAAGGTGTACCCTAGTTGAGGTTCTTGTAAGCAGTGGAGCCCTAAATTTGGGGGTGGCTCTGTCTTATTGATTTTCAGTTTTCCAAAGGTATATTCCCTAGACTTGAAGTGCCCATGGCTCTGTAGCTCTGTTGTTTACTTGTTTTAGGGAACACAATGCACCACTCCAGGGAGGCAGTTGGCAATTTACATCCCGCCCATCAGCATAACAAGGATGCTGTTCTCCAGGGCCTGTCTTGCCTTTCTGGTTTTTACATATTTTGTGGATGTCCCTTTTGACCTGTGGGAAGTGATACTTCTTTGTAGTGCAGATTTGCATTGCCCGCTTGCTTGCTTTGCCAAAAAGGGCGTATGTGTTTTCTCGTGAATATATTCTGGAGAAAACACATACACCCTTTCTGGCCAAGTGCAACATTGGCGAGGTTGTGCCCCTCTTCATGTGCTTTACAGGCGATTCCTATGTACCTCTTGAAATCTGATTCCTGCTATTCTGCCTCGCTTTCAAGTCGGCCTCGGTGCCTTCCCTCAGAAGATTTTTGGAAGAGAGTTGTCCTTTATTACTCTGCCAGTTTGTGAACTGCTGTGCCCCTGAGCTCCATTTCTCAACTCGTTTTTTGTGAGCTGAACACAAGTCCACAATTTTGGTTTAGGACCTATACTGGTTCCCGGTGGTTGGCTGAGACTTTGTTTAATTATTCTTCCTGCCAGGAAATTAGAGTGACATGTGCCCGTCCAAATGCCTAACAGCTACTCTCTCATTGGTTCTCCCTCTTCCCTTCCATCCTCTGTCAAATTGGCAACCTGTGCGAACCAGGAGCTTAAAGGGTTATCTCTCCAAGTTGGGCGATTGATAGTATAGCAGCTGTAAAGTCAAACAGGAACACCAGGAGAGGGACTATTCGTTGAGTTTTAGAAACCTTTCGTATTCACGGTGTGTCCATTCTCTATGTTACCCGTACATGTTATTTATGTAGTAATATTCCCTTCAACCAGGAGAGTTGGGACCAATATAATGGGTTCCATGCATTATTGCTTTAAAGGGTCTGCATTTGCGCACCCAATCTCACCAATCCTCTCAGTCCCAAGTGTCCAGCCTTATGCCACATCCAGCTGTCATTGTAGATAGCGTCATTCCAGGTTTCCTAAGAGACCCTGAAATAATTGTAAAGGATTTCCCTGTTTTTTTGTTTTGTTTTTGACATTTCTTTTTATAGTGGGTTTGAGCTGATTCTTGCTGCCATGTTTATGCCAGTCTAGACACACTTGATTCCCTTACGGGGACATATCAATACACAGGTTTTATGATTCTTACTACTCAGATATATTCCTCTGCGAGCAATATGGGGTTTTGATCCCTTTCACTGAGGAAGGTGTAGGACTTGTCTATTCCATAGTTTGTTGTTGGAACGGTACATGTGCTTATATCAAACTCTGGTTTTATGCATCACCCCACCTCTCCTTCCCCCTTAAGCAGGCATAAGAGTGTTTTCTAAATGGAGACTCTGTTCTCTTTCCTAAGTCAGTTCATGTGTAGCCATGTTTACAGGATCTTCATAAGTGATATCTTATGATAAGTTTCTTTTTCTTTGTGACTTATTTCATTTAGAATCACCGTACCTGAATCCAATCACTTTGCTATTACTGGTCTTATGACATTGATTTCATGGCTGAAGGATATTCCATCGTACGAAAGTACCACTATATTTGAACTATTTTTATATTTCCTGGGATATTGAAGGTGTACCCTAGTTGAGGTTCTTGTAAACAGTGGAACCCTAAATTTGGGGGTGGCTCTGTCTTATTGATTTTCAGTTTTCCAAAGGTATATTTCCTAGACTTGAAGTGGCCATGGTTCTGTAGCTCTGTTGTTTACTTGTTTTAGGGATCACAATGCACCACTCCAGGGAGGCAGTTGGCAATTTACATCCCGCCCATCAGCATAACAAGGCTCCTGTTCTCCAGGGCCTGTCTTGCCTTTCTTGTTTTTACATATTTTGTGGATGTCCCTTTTGACCTGTGGGAAGTGATACTTCTTTGTAGTGCAGATTTGCATTGCCCGCTTGCTTGCTTGGCCAAAAAGGGCGTATGCGTTTTCTCGTGAATATATTCTGGAGAAAACGCATACGCCCTTTCTGGCCAAGTGCATCATTGGCGAGGTTGTGCCCCTCTTCCTGTGCTTTACAGGCGATTCCTACGTACCTCTTGAAATCTGATTCCTGCTAATCTGCCTCGCTTTCAAGTCGGCCTAGGGGCCGTCCCTCAGCAGATTTTTGGACGAGAGTTGTCCTTTATTACTCTGCCAGTTTGTGAACTGCTGTGCCCCTGAGCTCCATTTTTCAACTCGTTTTTTGTGAGCTGAACGCAAGTCCACAATTTTGGTTTAGGACCTATACTGGTTCCCGGTGGTTGGCTGAGACTTTGTTTAATTATTCTTCCTGCCGGGAAATTAGAGTGACATGTGCCCGTCCAAATGCCTAACAGCTACTCTCTCATTGGTTCTCCCTCTTCCCTTCCATCCTCTGACAAATTGGCAACCTGTGCGAACCAGGAGCTTAAACGGGGTGTCTCTGCAAGTTTTGAGATTGATAGTAAAGCAGTTGGAAAATCAAACAGGAACACCAGGAGAGTGACTATTTGCTGAGTTTTAGAACCCTTTCGCATTCACAGTGTGTCAATTCTCCAGGTTTCCCGTACATGTTATAGCTGTAGTAATATTCCCTTCAACCTGGAGAGTTGTGACCCATATAATGGGAGCCATACATTATTGCTTTAAAGGGTCTGCATTTGCTCACCCAATCTCACCAATCCTCTCAGTCCCAAGTGTCCAGCCTTATGCCACATCCAGCTGTTACTGTAGATAGAGTCATTCCAGGTTTCCTAAGAGAGCCTGAAATAATTGTAAAGGATTTCCCTGTTTTTTTGTTTTGTTTTTGACATTTATTTTTATAGTGGGTTTGAGCTGATTCTCGCTGCCATGTTTATGCCAGTCTAGACACACTTGATTCCCTTACAGAGACATATCAATACATAGGTTTTATGATTCTTACTAGTCAGATATATTCCTCTGCGGGAAATATGGTGTTTTGATCCCTTTCACTGAGGAAGGTGTAGGTCTTGTCTATTCCAAAGTTTGTTTATGGAACGGTACCTGTGCTTATATCAAACTCTTGTTTTATGCATCACCCCACCTCTCCTTCCCCCTTGAGCAGGCATAAGCGTGTTTTCTAAATGTGAGACTCTGTTCTCTTTCCTAACTCAGTTCATGTGTAGCCATGTTTACAGGATCTTCATAAGTGATATCTTATGATAAGTTTCTTTTTCTGTGTGACTTATTTCATTTAGAATCATCGTACCTGAATCCAATAACTTTGCTGTTACTGGTCTTATGACATTGATTTCATCGCTGAACATATTCCATCGTACGTAAGTACCACTATATTTGGACTATTTTTATATTTCCTGGGATATTGAAGGTGTACCCTAGTTGAGGTTCTTGTAAGCAGTGGAGCCCTAAATTTGGGGGTGGCTCTGTCTTATTGATTTTCAGTTTTCCAAAGGTATATTCCCTAGACTTGAAGGACCCATGGCTCTGTAGCTCTGTTGTTTACTTGTTTTATTTTTTTATTTATTTTTTTTTTCTGCAATGTTAGAAATCTATTTTCTGGAATATTATATACATCTGTATATAGTATAATGTGATGTAATATAATGTAAAAAGGAGCACAAGGGAAGAAGAACGGGGGCTCTGGCCAGCCAGGAGCAGGGAGGGACTCACACAGACGCAGTTATTGCCGAGTTCAAGCGTTCATGTGCAGTGGTGGGCTGCTAGCCGTGTATTACATTATCACAAAGGCACAAATTTGTAAAAGCGCCAGGCATGGGCTAACCAGGACCATGTTTCATGAAGCCGGGATAATGATTAATTCCGTTCGGTGCACAGGAATCCAGAAAGAAAAAGGTAACTACAAGCATCACCACGTCCCATTCCCATGGCCGGAAGGGAGACGAGACAGAACCACCCGCAGTGTCTGGGAGTCCTGCCCTCCAGCACCGAGGTGACTTCTGAGTTTCCACCTCCTGGAAAGCGTGGTGATGGAGAAATGCCATGTCACACTTACGCACGAGTCCTCCTAAGGGTGAGCGGTGACGCGGACGTGACCCCGCTGGAGCCGAGCCTCTGTATGTACAGATGAGGGTGAATCACGCTCCAGAAAGCACAGCCCACTCGTGTTCCCACCAGCAGCACATCCGTGTGCCTGCTTCCGGAATCTTCAGGAACACAAAGCATTACCATTTAGGGGAGAAAAGTCCTTACCATCTTGTGCAGCCACAAGGTGCATGTTACCATGTTCTTATTTCGCCTTTCTTTAGCAATTTGTGAGGCTGGACCTCTTATATTTGTTCATTGTCCTTCCCAGTTTTTCTTTTGTGAATACTTGCTTGGATCTTTGACCCTTTTTTTGTTGTTGGGGTGGAGACATTGGGCTGCCTTCTCATTGATCTGTAAGGGTATTTTATACTTGAATCATGAGCACATCGCTATGGTGACTAATCAGTAACTGAACCAAAGCACTCCAGGGTCTCCGACTGTGAGCTTGGTAGAACGTCTCTGACCCCTGGAGGATGCTGGGCCCGGCGCCCTGGCTCTGGAACCTGCTCTGTGGCGGCATGTGTGCCCGGCAAGCTCCGGGTCCTGCAGGGCAAACACGCGGGCAGAAGGGGCTCTGAACAGACGCCCCCTCTCACTGCCCCCTGCTCCAACTGCCTCTTCCTCAGCGCACAAAGAGCGTGAAGATGCTCATGCACGTTAACAAGCCACACATTATGCTTCCAGAATTATTTGACATTTGGATTTGCCCTGAAGTGTGAAAGGCTCCCATTGTGTCCAGACTCACATGCGCCATGAGCTCTCATGGTGTCCTGGTTAGGAGGCTGCTTCTCGTTTCCATCCTTACATTACAAGCACTTTCCTCTTGGAGTCTGAGGACAATGTTTCAGTTATACAACCAGAAAAGAGCAACTTGTGCACGGGCGTCAAGTCAATGAATCATGAATCCTCCTACACCATACTTGGAGCCTATGTGGAGATGCCGAAAGGCTTTTTTCCCCACACATGGGTTAACTGGAGGCTCCACTTGTTAGCAGTGAAAAGGAGGCCTCACGTCGAGAGGATGGACGGACAGATGGAGCACAGAGCAGAGCAGGAGAGAGAGGAAAGGATAGAAGCACAGGGAAATGTCCTGCTCTCCTTGGAGGTCAACGTTTGACCCCTCTTAAAAGAGAAAGCCGTAAATTTTCATTTCTACCCAAGTCATTTTATAACATCCTATTTTTTTTTTACATTTTTAAAGTATTTTTTTAATGTTTTAATTAGTTTCTGCTTTATAACAAAGTGAATCAGTCATACATATACATCTGTTCCCACATCCCTTCCCTCATGCATCTCCCTCCCTCCCACCCTCCCCATCCCACCCCTCCAGGCGGTCACAAAGCACCGAGCTGATCTCCCTGTGCTCTGTGGCTGCTTCCCACTATCTATCTACCTTACATTTGTTAGTGTATATATATCCATGCCTCTTTCGTTTTGTCACAGCTTACCCTTCCCCCTCCCCATATCCTCAAGTCCATTCTCAAGTAGGTCTGTGTCTTTATTCCTGTTTTGCCCCTAGGTCCTTCATGACTTTTTTTTTTTTTTTTAAATTCCGTATATATGTTTTAGCATACGGTTTTTGTCTTTCTCTTTCTGACTTACTTCACTCTGTATGACAGACTCTAGGTCTATCCACCTCATTACAAATAGCTCAGTTTCGTTTCTTTTTATGGCTGAGTAATATTCCATTGTATATATGTGCCACATCTTCTTTATCCATTCATCCGATGATGGACACTTAGGTTGTTTCCAGCTCCGGGCTATTGTGAATAGAGCTGCAATGAACATTTTGGTACATGTCTCTTTTGGAATTATGGTTTTCTCAGGGTATATGCCTAGTAGTGGGATTGCTGGGTCATATGGTAGTTCTATTTGTAGTTTTTTAAGGAACCTCCATACCGTTCTCCATAGTGGCTGTACCAATTCACATTCCCAACAGCAGTGCAAGGGTGTTCCCTTTTTTCCACACCCTCTCCAGCATTTATTGTTTCTAGATTTCTTGATGATGGCCATTCTGACTGGTGTGAGATGATATCTCATTGTAGTTTTGATTTGCATTTCTCTAATGATTAATGATGTTGAGCATTCTTTCATGTGTTTGTTGGCAGTCTGTATATCTTCTTTGGATATATGCCTATTTAAGTCTTCTGCCCATTTTTGGATTGGCTTGTTTGTTTTTTTGCTATTGAGCTGCATGAGCTGTTTATAAATTTTGGAGATTAATCCTTTGTCAGTTGCTTCATTTGCAAATATTTTCTCCCATTCTGAGGGTTGTCTTTTGGTCTTGTTTATGGTTTCCTTTGCTGTGCAAAAGCTTTGAAGTTTCATTAGGTCCCATTTGTTTATCTTTGTTTTTATTTCCATTTCTCTAGGAGGTGGGTCCAAAAGGATCTTGCTGTGATTTATGTCATAGAGTGTTCTACCTATGTTTTCCGCTAAGAGTTTGATAGATTCTGGCCTTACATTTAAGTCTTTAATCCATTTTGAGCTTATTTTTGTGTATGGTGTTAGGGAATGATCTAATCTCAAACTTTTACATGTCCCTGTCCAGTTTTCCCAGCACCAATTATTGAAGAGGCTGTCCTTTCTCCACTGTACATTCCTGCCTCCTTTATCAAAGATAAGTTGGCCATATGTTCGTGGGTTTAATTCTGGGCTTTCTATCCTGATCCACTGATCTATCTTTCTGTTTTTATGCCAGTACCACACTGTCTTGATTACTGTAGCTTTGTAGTATAGTCTGAAGTCAGGGAGCCTGATTCCTCCAGCTCCGTTTTTCGTTCTCAAGATTGCTTTGGCTATTCGGGGTCTTTTGTTTCTCCAAACAAATTTTGAAATTTTTTGTTCTAGTTCTGTGAAAAATGCCAGTGGTAGTTTGATAGGGATTGCATTGAATCTGTAGATTGCTTTGGGTAGTAGAGTCATTTTCAAAATATTGATTCTTCCAATCCAGGAGCATGGTATATCTCTCCATCTATTTGTATCATCTTTAATTTCTTTCATCAGTGTCTTATAATTTTCTGCATACAGGTCTTTTGTCTCCTTAGGTAGGTTTAATCCTAGATATTTTATTCTTTTTGTTGCAATGGTAAATGGGAGTGTTTTCTTGATTTCATTTTCAGATTTTTCATCATTAGTGTACAGGAATGCCAGAGATTTCTGTACATTAATTTTGTATCCTGCTACTTTACCAAATTCATTGATTAGCTCTAGTAGTTTTTCGGTAGCATCTTTAGGATTCTCTATGTATAGTATCATGTCATCTGCAAACAGTGACAGCTTTACTTCTTCTTTTCCAATTTGGATTCCTTTTATTTCCTTTTCTTCTCTGATTGCAGTGGCTAAAACTTCCAAAACTATGTTGAATAAGAGTGGTGAGAGTGGGCAGCCTTGTCTTGTTCCTGATCTTAGTGGGAATGGTTTCAATTTTTCACCATTGAGGACAATGTTGGCTGTGGGTTTGTCATATATGGCCTTTATGATGTTGAGGAAAGTTCCCTCTATGCCTACTTTCTGCAGGGTTTTTATCATAAATGGGTGTTGAATTTTGTCGAAAGCTTTCTCTGCATCTATTGAGATGATCATATGGTTTTTCTCCTTCAACTTGTTAATATGGTGTATCACATTGATTGATTTGCGTACATTGAAGAATCCTTGCATTCCTGGAATAAACCCCACTTGATCATGGTGTATGATCCTTTTAATGTGCTGTTGGATTCTGTTTGCTTGTATTTTGTTGAGGATTTTTGCATCTATGTTCATCAGTGATATTGGCCTGTAGTTTTCTTTCTTTGTGACATCCTTGCCTGGTTTTGGTATCAAGGTGATGGTGGCCTCGTAGAATGAGTTTGGGAGTGTTCCTTCCTCTGATATTGTTTGGAAGAGTATGAGAAGGATGGGTGTTAGCTCTTCTCTAAATGTTTGATAGAATTCGCCTGTGAAGCCATCTGGTCCTGGGCTTTTGTTTGATGGAAGATTTTTATTCACAGTTTCAATTTCAGTGCTTGTGATTGGTCTGTTCATATTTTCTATTTCTTCCTGAGTCAGTCTTGGCAGGTTGTGCATTTCTGAGAATTTGTCCATCTCTTCCAGGTTGTCCATTTTATGGGCATAGAGTTGCTTGTAGTAATCTCTCATGATCTTTTGTATTTCTGCTGTGTCAGTTGTTACTTCTCCTTTTTAATTTCTAATTCTATTGATTTGAGTCTTCTCCCTTCTTTTCTTGATGAGTCTGGCTAATGGTTTATCAATTTTGTTTATCTTCTCAAAGAACCAGCTTTTAGTTTTATTGATCTTTGCTATCGTTTCCTTCATTTGTTTTTCATTTATTTTTGATCTGATTTTTATGATTTCTTTCCTTCTGCTAACTTTGGGGTGTTTTTGTTCTTCTTTCTCTAATTGTTTAGGTGCAAGGTTAGGTTGTTTATTCGAGATGTTTCCTGTTTCTTAAGGTGGGGTTGTATTGCTATAAACTTCCCTCTTAGAACTGCTTTTGCTGCATCCCATTGGTTTTGGGTCGTCGTGTCTCCATTGTCATTTGTTTCTAGGTATTTTTTAAATTCCTCTTTGATTTCTTCAGTGATCACTTCGTTATTAAGTAGTGTATTGTTTAGCCTCCATGTGTTTGTATTTTTTACAGCTCTTTTCCTGTAATTGATATCTAGTCTCATAGCATTGTGGTTA
The DNA here is from genome assembly GCF_964165515.1 of Mesoplodon bidens. Lineage (NCBI taxonomy): Eukaryota > Metazoa > Chordata > Mammalia > Artiodactyla > Ziphiidae > Mesoplodon > Mesoplodon bidens. The sequence goes on along the minus strand of NW_027672312.1, from coordinate 64,222 downwards.
GAAAAGACACTTGATACAATTTCAATTTTCTTAAATTTACCAAGGCTTGATTTGTGACCCAAGATATGATCTATCCTGGAGAATGTTCCATGAGCACTTGAGAAAAATGTGTATTCTGTTGTTTTTGGATGGAATGTCCTATAAATATCAATTAAGTCCATCTTGTTTAATGTATCATTTAAAGCTTGTGTTTCCTTATTTATTTTCATTTTGGATGATCTGTCCATTGGTGAAAGTGGGGTGTTAAAGTCCCCTACTATGATTGTGTTACTGTCGATTTCTCCTTTTATGGCTGTTAGTATTTGCCTTATGTATTGAGGTGCTCCTATGTTTGGTGCATAAATATTTACAATTGTTATATCTTCTTCTTGGATCGATCCCTTGATCATTATGTAGTGTCCTTCTTTGTCTCTTCTAGTAGTCTTTATTTTAAAGTCTATTTTGTCTGATATGAGAATTGCTACTCCAGCTTTCTTTTGATTTCCATTTGCATGGAATATGTTTTTCCATCCTCTTACTTTCAGTCTGTATGTGTCTCTAGGTCTGAAGTGGGTCTCTTGTAGACAGCATATATATGGGTCTTGTTTTTGTATCCATTCAGCCAATCTGTGTCTTTTGGTGGGAGCATTTAGTCCATTTACATTTAAGGTAATTATCGATATGTATGTTCCTATTCCCATTTTCTTAATTGTTTTGGGTTCGTTATTGTAGGTCTTTTCCTTCTGTTGTGTTTCTTGCCTAGAGAAGTTCCTTTAGCATTTGTTGTAAAGCTGGTTTGGTGGTGCTGAACTCTCTCAGCTTTTGCTTGTCTGTAAACGTTTTAATTTCTCCATCAAATCTGAATGAGATCCTTGCTGGGTAGAGTAATCTTGGTTGCAGGTTTTTCTCCTTCATCACTTTAATTATGTCCTGCCACTCCCTTCTGGCTTGTAGAGTTTCTGCTGAGAGATCAGCTGTTATCCTGATGGGGATTCCCTTGTGTGTTATTTGTTGTTTTTGCCTTGCTGCTTTTAATATGATTTCTTTGTGTTTAATTTTTGACAGTTTGATTAAAATGTGTCTTGGCGTATTTCTCCTTGGATTTATTCTGTATGGGACTCTGTGCTTCCTGGACTTGATTAACTATTTCCTTTCCCATATTAGGGAAGTTTTCAACTATAATCTCTTCAAATATTTTCTCAGTCCCTTTCTTTTTCTCTTCTTCTTCTGGAACCCCTATAATTCAAATGTTGGTACGTTTAATGTTGTCCCAGAGGTCTCTGAGACTGTCCTCTGTTCTTTTCATTCTTTTTTCTTTATTTTGCTCTGCAGCAGTTATTTCCACTATTTTATCTTCCACCTCACTTATCCGTTCTTCTGCCTCAGTTATTCTGCTATTGATCCCATCTAGAGTATTTTTTATTTCATGTATTGTGTTTTTAATCGATGTTTGATTCATCTTTAGATCTTCTAGGTCCTTGTTAACTGTTTCTTGCATTTTGTCTATTCTATTTCCAAGATTTTGGATCTGGGAAATAGAATCTTGGATCATCTTTACCATCATTATTCTGAATTCTTTTTCAGGTAGACTGCCTATTACGTCTTCATTTGTTAGGTTATCTTGTTCCTTCTCCTGCTGTGTGTTTTTCTGTCTTCTCATTTTGCTTATGTTACTGTGTTTGGGGTCTCCTTTTTGCAGGCTGCAGGTTCGTAATTCCCGTTGTTTTTGGTGTCTGTCCCCAGTGGCTAAGGTTGGTTTAGTGGGTTGTGTAGGCTTCCTGGTGGAAGGTACTAGTGCCTGTGCTCTGGTGAGTGAGGCTGGATCTTGTCTTTCTGGTGGGCAGGTCCACGTCTGGTGGTGTGTTTTGGGGTGTCTCCGGACTTTTTTATGATTTTAGGCCACCTCTCTGCTAATGGGTGGCGTTGTGTTTCTGTCTTGCTAGTTGTTTGGCATAGGGTGTCCAGCACTGTAGCTTGCTGGTCGTTGAGTGAAGCTGGGTGCTGGTGTTGAGATGGAGATCTCTGGAAGATTTTCACCGTTTGATATTATGTGAGCTGGGAGGTCTCTTGTGGACCAGTGTCCTGAAGTTGGCTCTCCCACCTCAGAGGCACAGCATGACTCCTGGCTCCTCAATTTGGGATGATTTGTTGTCTATTCATGTATTCCACAGACGCAGGGTACATCAAGTTGATTGTGGAGCTTTAATCCGCTGCTTCTGAGGCTGCTGGGAGAGGTTTCCCTTTCTCTTCTTTGTTCTCACAGCTCCTGGCTCTCAGCTTTGGATTTGGCCCCGCCTCTGCGTGTAGGTCGCCGGAGGGCGTCTGTTCTTCGCTCAGACAGGACAGGGTTAAAGGAGCAGCCTCTTCGGGGACTCTGGCTCACTCAGGCCGGGCGGGAGGGAGGGGCACGGAGTGCGGGGCGAGCCTGCAGCGGTAGAGTTCGGCGTGACGTTGCACCAGTCCGAGGCACGCCGTGCGTTCTCCCAGGGAAGCCGCCCCTGGATCCAGGGACCCCAGCAGTGGCGGGCTGCACAGGCTCCCGGAAGGGCGGTGTGGACAGTGACCTGCGCTCTCACACAGGCTTCTTGGCTGCGGCAGCAGCAGCCCCAGCGTCCCACGCCCGTCACTGGGCTCCGTGCTTTCAGTCGTGACTCGCGCCCGTCTGTGGAGCCCCTTTAAGCAGTGCTCTTAATCCCCTCTCCTCGCGCACCAGGAAACCAAGAGGGAAGAAAAAGTCTCTTGCCTCTTCGGCAGCTCCAGAGTTTTCCCGGACTCCCTGCCGGCTAGCTGTGGCACATTAGCCCCCTTCAGGCTGAGTTCTCGCCGCCAGCCCCAGTCCTTTCCCTGCGCTCTGACTGAAGCCCGAGCCTCAGCATCCAGCGCCGCCCGCCCTGGCGGGCGAGCAGACAAGCCTCTCGGTCGGGTGAGTGCCGCTCGGCACCGATCCTCTGTGCGGGAATCTCTCCGCTTTGCCCTACCCAGGTATGTGGGGAGTTTCTTGCCTTTTGGGAGGTCTTGGGTCTTCTGCCAGCATTCAGTAGGTGTTCTGTAGGAGTTGTTCCACGTGTAGGTGTATTTCTGGTGTATCCGTGGGGAGGAAGGTGATCTCCGCGTCTTACTCTTCCGCCATCTTACCTGGAAGTCTATTCTTTTGTTTTTGAAATTCCTTTTTATAGTGGGTTTGAGCTGATTCGCCCTGCCAGGTTTATGCCACTCTAGACACACTTGATTCACATAAGCAGACATATCAATACATAGGTTTTAAGATTCTTACTACTCAGATATATTCCTGGGCGGGAAATATGGGGTTTTGAGTCCCTTTCACTGAGGAGGGTGTAGGTCTTGTCTATTCCATAGTTGGTTTTTGGAACGGTACCTGTGCTTATATCAAACTCTGGTTTTATGCATCACCCCACCTCTCCATCCCCCTTAAGCAGGCATAAGAGTGTTTTCTAAATGTGAGACTCTGTTCTCTTTCCTAACTCAGTTCAAGTGTAGCCATGTTTACAGGATCTTCATAAGTGATATCTTATGATAAGTTTCTTTTTCTGTGTGACTTATTTCAGTTAGAATCATCGTATCAGAATCCACTCATTTTGCTGCTACAGGTCTTATGACATTGATTTCATGGCTGAGGGACATTCCATCGTACTTAAGTACCACAATTTTTTGAACCATTTTTATATTTCCTGGGATATTTAAGGTGTACCCAAGTTGAGGTTCTTGTAAGCAGTGCAGCCCTAAATTTTGGGGTGGTTCCGTCTTATTGATTTTCAGTTTTCCCAAGGTACATTCCCTAGACTGGAAGCGCCCTGGGCTCTGTAGCTCTGTTGTTCACTTGTTTTAGGGAAGACAATGCACACCTCCAGTGAGGCAGTTGGCAATTTACATCCTGCCCATCACCATAACAATGCTCCCTGTTCTCCAGGGCCTGTCTTGCCTTTCTGGTTTTTACACATTTTGTGGAGGTCCGTTTTGACTGGTCGGAAGTGATACTTCTTTGTAGTGCAGATTTGCATTACCCGCTTGCTTGGTTGGCCAAAAGGGGCGTATGCGTTTTCTGCTGAATATATTCAGGAGAAAACACATACGCCCTTTTTGGCAAAGTGCATCATTGTCGAAGTTGTGCCCCTCTTCCTGTGCTTTACAGGCGATTCCAAAGTACATCTTGAAATCTGTTTCCTGCTATTCTGCCTCGCTTCCAAGTCTGCCTCGTTGCCTTCCTTCAACAGATTTTTGGACAATAGTTGTCCTTTATTACTCTGCCAGTTTGTGAATTGCTCTGCCCCTGAGCTCCATTATTCAACTCGTTTTTTTTGAGCTGAATGGAAATCCAAAATTTTGGTTCAGAACCTATACTGCTTGCCAGTGGGTGGCTGAGACTTTGGTTAATTCTTCTTCCTGCGAGGAAATTAGAGTGACATGTGCCAGTCCAAATGCCTAACAGCTACTAACTCATTGGTTCTCCCTCTACCCTTTCAACCTCTGCCAAATTGGCAACCTGTGCGAACAGGTGGTTAAAGGGGCTGTCTCTCCAAGTTGGGTGATTGATAGTAAAGCAGTTGGAAAGTCAAACCGGAGCTCCAGGAGATGACTATTCGTTGAGTTTTAGAAACCTTTCGTATTCACATTGTGTCCTTTCTCGAGGTTTCCCGTACATGTTATAGCTTTAATAATATTCCCTTCAAGCTGGAGAGTTGGGACCCATGGAATGGGTACCATGAATTATTGCTTTAAAGGGTCTGCTTTTGCTCACCCAATCTCACCAATCCTCTCAGTTCCAAGTGTCCAGCCTTATGCCACATCCAGCTGTCATTTTAGATAAGGTCATTCCATGTTTCATCAGACACCCTGAAGGAATTGTAAAGAATTTCCCTGTTTTTTTCTTTTGTTTCTTAAATTCCTTTTTATAGGGGGTTTGAGCTGATTCTCGCTGCCTGGTTTATGCCACTCTAGACACACTTGATTCACTTACGCAGACATATCAATACATAGGTTTTAAGATTCTTACTAGTCAGATATATTCCTGTGTGGGAAATATGGGGTTTTGAGTCCCTTTCACTGAGGAAGGTGTAGGTCTTGTTTATTCCATAGTTGGTTTTTGGAACGGTACCTGTGCTTATATCAAACTCTGGTTTTATGCATCAACCCACCTCTCCATCCCCCTTAAGCAGGCATAAGTGTATTTTCTAAATGTGAGACTCTGTTCTCTTTCCTAACTCAGTTCAATTGTAGCTATGTTTACAGGATCTTCATAAGTGATATCTTATGATAAGTTTCCTTTTCTGTGTGACTTATTTCACTTAGAATCATCGTACCTGAATCCACTCATTTTGCTGCTACTGGTCTTATGACATTGATTTCATGGCTGAGGGATATTCCATTGTACATAAGTACCACAATTTTTTGAACCATTTTTATATTTCCTGGGATATTTAAGGTGTACCCAAGTTGATGTTCTTGTAAGCAGTGCAGCCCTAAATTTGGGGGTGCCTCTGCCTTATTGATTTTCAGTTTTCTCAAGGTATATTTCCTAGACTGGAAGCGCCCTTGGCTCTGTAGCTCTGTTGTTTACTTGTTTTAGGGAACACAGTGCACTCTTCCATAGAAACCGTTGGCAGTTCACATCCCGCCCATCAGCATAACAACGCTCCGTGTTCTCCAGGTCCTGTCTTCCCTGTGTGGTTTTTACACATGTTGTGGGGGTCCGTTTTGACCGGTGGGAAGTGATACATATTTGTAGTGCAGATTTGCCTTGCCCGCTTGATTGCTTGGCCAAAAAGGGCGTATGAGTTTTCTCCTGAATATATTCAGGAGAAAACGCATACGCCCTTTTTGGCCAAGTACATCATTGTCGAAGTTGTGCCCCTCTTCCTGTGCTTTATACGGGTTTCCAACTTACCTCTTAAAATCTGTTTCCTGCTATTCTGCCTCGCTTAAAAGTCCGCCTTGTTGCCTTCCCTCAGCAGATTTTTGGATGATAGTTGTCCTTTATTACTCTACCTGTTTGTGAATTGCTGTGCCCCTGAGCTCCATTTTTCTACTCGTTTTTTTTGAGCTGAACGCAAGTCCAACATTTTGGTTCAGAACCTATACTGGTTCCCAGTGGGTGGCTGAGACTTTAGTTAATTCTTCTTCCTGCCAGGAAATTAGAGTGACATGTGCCAGTCCAAATGCCTAACAGCTACTCAAGCATTGTTTCTCCCTCTTCCCTTTCAACCTCTGCCAAATTGGCAACCTGTGCGAACAGGAGGTTAAAGGGGCTGTCTCTCCAATTTGGGTGATTGATAGTAAAGCAGTTGGAAAGTCAAACCGGAGCTCCAGTAGAGGGACTATTCGTTGAGTTTTAGAAACCTTTCGCATTCACTGTGTGACCATTCTCTAGGTTTCCCTTACATGTTATAGCTGTAGTAACATTCCCTTCTAGCTGGAGAGTTCGGACCCATGGAATGGGTGCCATGAATTATTGCTTTAAAGGGTCTATATTTGCTCACCCAATCTCACTAATCCTCTCAGTCCCAAGTGTCCAGCCTTATGCCACATCCAGCTGTCATTGTAGATAGGGACATTCCAGGTTTCTTCAGAGACCCTGAAGGAATTGTAAAAAATTTCCGTTTTGTTTTTTTTTTTTTTTGGTTTTTGAATTTACTTTTTATGGTGAGTTTGAGCTGATTCTCGCTGCCAGGTTTATGCCACTCTAGACACACTTGATTTCCTTATGCAGACATATCAATACATAGGTTTTAAGATTCTTACTAGTGAGGTATATTCCTCTGTGGGAAATATGGGGTTTTGAGTTCCTTTCACTGAGGAAGGTGTAGGTCTTGTCTATTCCATAGTTGGTTTTTGGAACGGTACCTGTGCTTATATCAAACTCTGGTTTTATGCATCACTCCACCTTTCCATCCCCCTTAAGCAGGCATAAGAGTGTTTTCTAAATGTGAGACTCTGTTCTCTTTCCTACATCAGTTCAAGTGTAGCCATGTTTACAGGATCTTCATAAGTGATATCTTATGATAAGTTTCTTTTTCTGTGTGACTTATTTCACGTAGAATCATCGTACCTGAATCCACGCATTTTGCTGCTACTGGTATTATGACATTGATTTCATGGCTGAGGGATATTCCATCATGCGCAAGTACCACAACTTTTTGAACCATTTTTATATTTCCTGGGATATTTAAGGTGTACCCATGTTGAGGTTCTTGTAAGCAGTGCTGCCCTAAATTTTGGGGTGGCTCTGTCTTATTCATTTAAACTTTTTAATGGTATATTCCCTAGACTGGAATTGCCCTTGAATATGTAGCTCTGTTGTTTAGTTGTTTTAGGGAACACAATGCACTCCTCCAGAGAGGCCATTGGCAATTTACATCCCGCCCATCAGCATAACAAGGCTCCCTGTTCTCCAGGGCCTCTCTTGTCTTTCTGGTTTTTACACATTTTGTGGAGGTCCCTTTTGAACTCTGGGAAGTGATACTTCTTTGTAGTGCAAATTTGCATTGCCCGCTTGATTGCTTGGCCAAAAAGGGCGTATGTGTTTTCTCCTGAATATATTCAGGAGAAAACGCATACGCCCTTTTTGGCCAAGTACATCATTGTCGAAGTTCTGCCCCTCGTCCTGTGCTTTAAAGGAAAATCCAACGTACCTCATGACATCTGTTTCCTGCTATTCTGCCTCTGTTTCAAGTACACCTCGTTGCCTTCACTCAACAGATTTTTGGATGATAGTTGTCCTTTATTACTCTCACAGTTTGTGAATTGGTGTGCCCCTGAGCTCCATTGTTCAACTCGTTTTATGTGAGCTGAACGCAAGTCCAAAATTTTGGTTCAGGTCCTATACTGGTTCCCGGTGGGTAGCGGAGACTTTGGTTAATTCTTCTTTCTGCCTGGAAATTAGAGTGACATGTGCCTGTCCAAATGCCTAACGGCTACTCTCTCATTGGTTCTCCCTCTTCCCTACTATCCTCTGCCAAATTGGCAACCTGTGAGAACCAGGAGGTTAAATGGGCTGTGTCTCCATGTTGGGTGATTGATAGTAAAGCAGTTGCAAAGTCAAACGGGGGCACCAGGTGAGGGACAATTCATTGAGTTTTAGAAACCTTTCGTATTCACAGTGTGACCATTCTCTAGGTTTCCCGTACATGTTATAGCTGTAGTAATATTCCCTTCAAGCTGGAGAGTTTGGACCCATGGAATGGGTGCCATGCATTATTGCTTTAAAGGGTCTGCATTTGCTCAGGCAAAGTCACCAATCCTCTCAGTTCCAAGTGTACAGTCTTATGCCACATCCAGCTGTCATTGTAGATAGGGTCATTACAAGTATCATCAGAGACCCTGAAGGAATTTAAAAGAATTTCCCTGTTTTTTTGTTTTGTTTTCGAAATTCCTTTTTATAGTGGGTGTGAGCTGATTCTCGCTGCCATGTTTATGCCAGTCTAGAGACACTTAATTCGCTTACCCAGACATATCAGTACATAGGTTTTAAGATCCTTACTAGTCAGATATATTCCTCTGCGGGAATTATTGGTTTTGAGTCGCTTTCACTGAGGAAGGTGTAGGTGTTGTCTATTCCGTAGTTGGTTTTTGGAACAGTACCTGTGCTTATATCAAACTCTGGTTTATGCATCAACCCACCTCTCCTTCCCCCTTAAGCAGGCATAAGAGTGTTTTCTAAATGTGAGACTCTGTTCTCTTTCCTAACTCAGTTCATGTGTAGCCATGTTTACAGGAGCTTCATAAGTGATATCTTATGATAAGTTTCCTTTTCTGTGTGACATATTTCACTAAGAATCATCGTACCTGAATCCACTCATTTTGCTGCTACTGATCTTATGACATTGATTTCAAGGCTGAGGGATATTCCATTGTATGTAAGTACCACAATTACTTGAACCATTTTTATATTTCCTGGGTATTTAACGTGGACCCAGTTGAGGTTCTTGTAAGCAGTGCAGCCCTAAATTTGGGGGTGGCTATGTCTTATTGATTTTCAGTTTTCCCACGGTATACTCCCTAGACTGGAAGTGCCCTTGGCTATGTAGCTCTGGTGTTTACTTGTTTTAGGGAACACACTGCACTCCTCCAGTGAGGCAGTTGGCAAGTCACAACCCGCCCATCAGCATAACAAGGCTCCCTGTTCTCAAGGGCCTGTCTTGCTTTTCTGGTTTTTACACATTTTGTGGATGTCCCTTTTGACCGCTGGGAAGTGATACTTGTTTGTAGGGCAGATTTGCATTGCCCGATTTCATGCTTGGCCAAACAGCATGCTTGAATATATTCAGGAGAAAACGCATACGCCCTTTTTGGCCAAGTGCATCATTGTCGAAGATGTGCCCATCTTCCTGTGCTTTACAGGCAATTCCTATGTACCTCTTGAAGTCTTTTTCCTGCTATTCTGCCTCGCTTTTAAGTCCGCCTCGTTGCCTTCCCTCAGCAGATTTTTGGACGATAGTTGTCCTGTATTACTCTGCTAGATTGTGAATTGCTGTGCCACTGACATCCATTTTTCAACTCATTTTTTGTGAGCTGAACGCAAGTCCAAAATTTTGGTTCAGCACCTATACTGTTTCCCGATGGGTTGCTGAGACTTTGGTTAATTCTTCTTCCTGCCGGGAAATTAGAGTTACCTGTGCCCTTCCAAATGCCTAACAGCTACACTCTCATTGTTTCTCCCTCTTCCCTTCCATCCTCTGCCAAATTGGCAACCTGTGAGAACCAGGAGGTTAAAGGGGTTGTCTCTCCAAGTTGGGAGATTGATAGTAAAGCAGTTGGAAAGTCAAACCGGAGCACCAGGAGAGGGACTACTCGTTGAGTTTTAGAAACCTTTCGTATTCACAGTGTGTCCATTCTCTAGGTTTCCCGTACATGTTATAGCTGTTGTAATATTCCCTTCAACCTGGTGAGTTGGGAACCATGGAATGCGTGCCATGCATTATTGCTTTAAAGGGTCTGCATTTGTTTACCAAATCTCACCAATCCTCTCAGTCCCAAGTGACCAGCCTTATGCCACATCCAGCTGTCATTGTAGATAGGGTCATTCCAGCTTTCGGCAGAGACTCTGAAGGAATTGTATAGAATTTCCCTGTGTTTTGATTTTTAAAGAAATTCCTTTTTACAGTGGGTTTGGGCTGATTCTCGCTGCCTTGTTTATGCCAGTCTAGACACACTTGATTCCCTTACGGAGACATATCAATACATAGGTTTTAAGATTATTACTAGTCAGATATATTCCTCTGTGGGAAATACGGGGTTTTGAGTCGCTTTCACTGAAGAAGGTGTAGGTCTTGTCTATTCCATAGTTGGTTTTTGGAACGGTACCTGTGCTTTTATCAAACTCTGGTTTTATGCATCACCCCACCTCTCCTTCCCCCTTAAGCAGGCATAAGATTGTTCTCTAAATGTGAGACTCTGTTCTCTTTCCTAACTCAGTTCATGTGTAGCCATGTTTACAGGATCTTCATAAGTGATATCTTATGATAAGTTTCTTTTTCTGTGTGACTTATTTCACTTAGATTCATCGTACATGAATCCACTCACTTTGCTGCTACTGGTCTTATGACATTGATTTCATGGCTCCCGGATATTCCATCATACGTAAATACCAGAATTTTTGAACCATTTCTGTATATACTGGGATATTTAAGGTGTACCCAAGTTGAGGTTCTTGTAAGCAGTGCAGCCCTAAATTTTGGGGTGGCTCTGTCTTATTGATTTTCACTTTTCCCATGGTATATTCCCTAGACAGGAAGTGCCCTTGGCTTTGTAGCTCTGTTGTTTACTAGTTTTGGGAACACAATGCACTCATCCAGTTAGACAGTTGGCAATTTATATCCCGCCCATCAGCCTAACAAGGCTCCCAGTTCTTCAGGACCTGTCTTGCCTTTCTGGTTTTTACACTTTTTTTGGGTGTCTCTTTTGACAGGTGGGAAGTGATACTTCTTTGTAGTGCAGATTTGCATTGCCCTCTTGCTTGCTTGGCCAAAAAGGGCGTATGCATTTTCTCCTGAATATATTCAGGAGAAAATGCATACGCCCATTTTGGCCAAGTGCATCCTTGTTGAAGTTGTTCCCCTCTTCCTGTGCTTTACTTGCGATTCCAACGTACCTCATGAAATCTGTTTCCTTCTATTCTGCCTCGCTTTCAAGTCTGCCTCGTTGCCTTCGCTTAACAGATTTTTGGACAGTTGTTGTCCTTTATTACTCTGCCAGTTTGTGAATTGCTGCGACCCTGAGTTCCATGTTTGAACTCGTTTTTTGTGAGCTGAACGCAAGTCCAAAATTTTGGTTCAGGAACTACACTGGTTCCCAGTGGGTCGCTGAGACTTTTGTTAATTCTTCTCCCTGCCGGGAAATTAGAGTGACATGTGCCCGTCCAAATGCCCAACAGCTAATCTCTCATTGGTCCTCCCTTTTCCCTTCCATCCTCTGCCAAATTGGCAACCTGTGTGAACCAGGAGGTTATAGGGGCTGTCTCTCCAAGTTGGGAGATTGATAGTAAAGCAGTTGGAAAGTCAAACCGGAGCACCAGGAGAGGGACTATTCGTTGAGTTTTAGAAACATTTCGTATTCACAGTGTGTCCATTCTCTAGGTTTCCAGTACATGATATAGCTGTAGTAATATTCCCTTCAACCTGGAGATTTGGGACCCAAGGAATGGGTGCCATGCATTATTGCTTTAAAGGGTCTGCATTTGCTTACCCAATCTCATCAATCCTCTCAGTCCCAAGTGTACCGCCTTATGCCATATCCAGCTGTCATTGTAGAGAGTGTCATTCCAGGTTGCGTCAGAGACCCTGAAGGAAATGTAAAGAATTTCCCTGTTTCTTTGTTTTGTTTTTGAAATTTCTTTTTATAGTGGGTTTCAGCTGATTCTCGCTGCCATGTTTATGACAGACAAGACACACTTGATTCCCTTACCCAGACATATCAGTACATAGGTTTTAATATTCTTACTAGTCAAATATATTCCTCTGTGGGAAATATGGGGTTTTGGGTACCTTTCACTGAGGAAGGTGTAGGTCTTGTCTATTCCATAGTTGGTTTTTGCAGCGGTACATGTGCTTATATCAAACTCTGTTTTTATGCATCTCCCCACCTCTCCTTCCCCCATAAGCAGGCATAACAGTGTTTGCTAAATGTGAGACTCTGTTCTTTTTCCTAACTCACTTCATGTGTAGCCATGTTTACAGGATCTTCATAAGTGATATCTTATGATAAGTTTCATTTTCTGTGTGACTTATTTCACTTAGAATCATCGTACCTGAATCCACTCACTTTGCTGCTACTGGTCTTATGACATTGATTTCATGGCTGAGGGATATTCCATCGTACGTAAGTACCACAATTTTTTGAAACATTTTTATATTTCCTGGGATATTTAAGGTGGAACCAAGTTGAGATTCTTGTGAGCAGTGCAGATCTAAATTTGGGGGTTGCTCTATCTTATTGATTTACAGTTTTGCCAAGGTATATTCCCTAGACTGGAAGTGCCCTTGGTTCTGTAGCTCTATTTTTTACTTGTTTTAGGGAACACAATGCACTCCTCCAGTGAGGCAGTTTGCAATTTACATCCCGCCCATCAGCATAACAAGCCTCCCAGTTCTCCAGGGCCTGTCTTGCCTTTCTGGTTTTTATACATTTTGTGGGTGTTCCTTTTGACCAGTGGGAAGAGATACTTTTTGTAGTGCAGATTTGCATTGCCTGCTTGCTTGCTTGGCCAAAAACGGCGTATGTGTTTTCCCCTGAATATATTCAGGAGAAAATGCATATGCCCTTTTGTCCAAGTGCATCATTGTCGAAGCTGTGCCCCTCTTCCAGTGCTTTACGGGGGATTCCTAAGTAGCTTTTGAAATCTGTTTCCTGCTATTCTGCCTCGCTTTCAAGTCTGCCTCGTTGCCTTCCGTCAACAGATTTTTGGATGAGAGTCGTCCTTTATTAGTCGGCTAGTTTGTGAATTGCTGTGCCCCTGAGCTCCACTTCTCAACTCGTTTTTTGTGAGCTGAACGCAAGTCCAAAATTTTGGTTCAGGCCCTATACTGGTTCCCGGTGGGTGGCTGACACTTTGGTTAATTTTTCTTCCTGCCCGGAAATTAGAGTGGCATATGCCCGTCCAAATGCCAAACAACTACTCTCTCTTTGGTTCTCCCTCTTCTCTTCCATCCTCTGCCATATTGGCAACCTTTGGGAACCAGAAGGTAAAAGGGTCTGTCTCTCCAAGTTGGGAGATTGATAGTAAAGCAGTTGGAATGTCAAAGCGGAGCACCAGGAGAGGGACTCTTCGTTGAGTATTAGAAACCTTTCATATTCACAGTGTGTCCATTCTCTAGGGTTCCCGTACATGTTATAGCTGTAGTAATATTCCCTTCAACCTGGAGAGTTGGGACCCATGGAATGGGTGCCATGCATTATTGCTTTAAAGGGTCTGCATTTGCTCACCCTGTCTCACCAATCCACTCAGTCCCAAGTGTCCAGCCTTATGCTACTTCCGGCTATCATTGTAGATAGGTTCATTCCAGCTTTCGTCAGAGACCCTGAAGAAATTGTAAAGAATTTCCCTGTTTTTTGTTTTGTTTATGAAATTCCTTTTTATAGTGGGTTTGGGCTGATTCTCGCTGCCAAGTTTATGGCTGTCTAGACACACTTGATTCCCTTACGGAGACATATCAATACATAGGTTTTAAGTTTATTACTAGTCAGATATATCCTCTGTGTGAAATATGGGGTTTTGGGTACCTTTCACTGAGGATGGTGTAGGTCTTGTCTATTCCATAGTTGGTTTTTGGAACGGTACATGTGCTTCTATCAAACTCTGTTTTTTTGCATCACCCCACTTCTCCTTCCCCCTTAAGCAGGCATAAGAGTGTTTTCTAAATGTGAGACTATGTTCTCTTTCCTAACTTCTTTCATGTGTAGCCATGTTTACAGGATCTTCATAAGTGATAACTTATGATAAGTTTCTTTTTCTGTGTGACTTATTTCACTTAGAAACATCGTACCTGAATCCACTCACTTTGCTGCTACTGGTCTTATGACATTGATTTCATGGCTGAGGGATATTCAATCGTACGTAAGTAGCACAATTTTTTGAACCATTTTTATATTTCCTGGGATATTTAAGTTGTACCCATGTTGAGGTTCTTGTAAGCCGTGCAGCCCTAAATTTGGGGGTGGCTCTGTCTTATTGATTTTCATTTTTCCCATGGTATATTCCATAGACTGGAAATGCCCTTGGCTCTGTAGTTCCGCTGTTTACTTGTTTTAGGGAACACAGTGCACTACTCCAATGAGGCAGTTGGCAATTTACATCCCGCCCATCAGCAAAACAAGTCTCCCTGTTCTCCAGGGCCTGTCTTGACTTTCTGGTTTTTACACATTTTGTGGATGTCCCTTTTGAATGGTGGGATGTGATATTTCTGTGTAGTGCAGATTTGCATTGCCCGCTTGCTTGCTTTCCAAAATTGTATATGCATCTTCTCCTGAATATATTCAGGAGAAAACGCATAGGCAGTTTTTGGCCAGGTGCATCATTGTCAATGATGAGACCCTCTTCCTGTGCTTTCAAGGTGATTCCAACGTACCTCTTGAAATCTGTTTCCTGCTATTCTGCCTCGCTTTCAAGTCCACCACGTAGCCTTCCCTCAACAGATTTTTGCATGAGATATGTCCTTTTCTACTCTGCCAGTTGAGGAATTGCTGTGCCCCTGAGCTCCATTTTTCAATATGTTATTTGTGACCTGAATATAAGTCTAAATTTTGGTTCAGGACCTACACTGGTGTCCTATGGGAGGCTGAGACTTTGGTTAATTCTTCTTCCGGCCGGGAAATTAGAGTGACATGTGCCCGTCCAAATGCCTCATGGCTACTCTCTCATTGGTTCTCCATCTTCCCTTTCATCCTCTGCCAATTTGGCATCCTGTTATAACCAGGAGGTTAAAAGGTCTGTCTCTCCAAGTTGGGAGATTTATAGTAAAGCAGTTGGAAAGTCAAACCAGAGCACCAGGATACCGACTATTGGTTGAGTTTAAGACACCATTCATATTCACAGTGTGTCCATTCTCTAGGTTTCCAGTACATGTTATAGCTGTTGTAATATTCCCTTCAACCTGGAGAGTTGGGACCCATGGAATGGGGGCCATGCATTATTGCCTTAAAGGGTCTGCATTTTCCCACCCAATCTCACCAATCCTCTCAGTCCCAAGTGTCCAGCCTTATGCTATATCCAGCTGTCATTGTAGATAGGGTCATTCCAGGTTTCATCAGAGACCCTGAAGGATTTGTAAAGAATATCACTGTTTTATTTGTTTTGTTTTTGAAATTCCTTTTTATATTGGCTTTGAGCTGATTCTCACTGCCATGTTTATGCCAGTCTAGAAACACTTGATTCCCTTATGGAAACATATAAATACATAGGTTTTAAGATTCTTACTAGTAAGATATATTACTCTGCACTGAATATGGGGTTTTGAGTCCCTTTCACTGAGGAAGGTGTAGGTCTTGTCTATTCCGTCTTTGGTTTTTGGAACGGTACCTGTACTAATATCAAACTCTGGTTTTATGCATCACCCCACCTCTCCTTCCCCCTTAAGCAGGCATAAGTGTGTTTTATAAATATGAGACTCTCTTCTCTTTCCTAGCTCAGTTCATGTGTAGCTATGTTTACAGGATCTTCATAAGTGATACCTTATGATAAGTTTATTTTTCTGTGTGACTTATTTCACTTAGAATTATCGTACCTGAATCCACTCATTTTTCTGCCACTGGTCTTATGACATTGATTTCATGGCTGAGGAATATTCCATCATACGTAAGTACCAAAATTTCTTGAACCATTTTTTTTTTCTTTCCTGGGATATTTAAAGTGTGCCCAAGTTGAGGTTCTTGTAAGCAGTGCAGCCCTGAATTTTGGTGTGGATCTGTCTTATTGATTTTCAGTTTTCCCAAGGTATATTCCCTAGACTCAAAGTGCCCTTGGCTCTGTAGCTTCTGTTGTTTACTTGTTTTAGGGAACAGAATGCATTCCTTGAGAGATGCAGTTGGCAATTTACATCCCGCCCATCAGCATAACAGTGTTCCCTGTTCTCCAGGGCCTGTCTTGCCTTTCTGGTTTTTACACATTTTGCGGATGTCCCTTTTGACAGGTGGGAAGTGTTACTTCTTTGAAGTGCAGATTTGCATTGCCCGCTTTCTTGCTTGGCCGAAAAGGGCATATGCGTTTTCTCCTGAATATATTCACGTGAAAACCCTTACACTCTTTATGGCTGTTTCCATAATTTCAAAGTTGTGATGCTTTTCCTGTGTTTAAAGGTGATTCCAATGTACCTCTTGAAATCTGTTTCATGCCATTCAGCCTCATTTTCAATTTCGCCTCGTGGCTTTCCCTCACCAGATTTTTTGGAAGAGAGTATTCCTTTTTAACTCTGCAGGTTAGTGAATTGCTGTGGCCCTGAGCTCCATTTTTCAACTCGCGTCGTTGTGAGCTGACCGCAAATCCACAATTTTGCTTCAGAACCTATACTTGTTCTGGCGGGGCAGGCTGAGACTTTGGTTAATTCCTCTTCGTGACGCGAAATTAGAGTGACATGTTGCCGTCCAAATGCCTACAGCTAGTCTCTCATTGGTTCT
Source organism: Mesoplodon bidens (assembly GCF_964165515.1). Classification (NCBI taxonomy): domain Eukaryota; kingdom Metazoa; phylum Chordata; class Mammalia; order Artiodactyla; family Ziphiidae; genus Mesoplodon; species Mesoplodon bidens. The sequence goes on along the minus strand of NW_027672312.1, from coordinate 47,623 downwards.
CCCCCTTCCCTTATATCCTCTGCACAATTTGTCCACTGTGCGAATTAGGAAGTTATAGGGGCTGACTCTCCAAGTTGGGAGATTGATAGTAAAGCATTTGGAATGTCAAACTGGAGCACAAGGAGAGAAAAAAGTAGTAGAGTTTTAGAAACCTTTCACTATCAGAGTGTTTCCAGTCTCCACGTTCGCATACATGTTATAACTGTAGTGATATTTCTTTCTACCTGGAGAGTTGGGAACCATGGAATGGGTGGCAGGCATTATTGCTTTAAAGGGTCTGCATTTTTTCACCCAATGTCACCAATCCTCTCAGTCTCAAGTGACCAGCCTTATGCCACATCCAGCTGACATTGTAGATAGGGTCATTCCAGGTTTCATCAGAACCCCTGAAGGAATTGTGTAAGAATTTTACTGTTTTTATGTTTTGTTTAGAAATTCATTTTATAGTGGGTTTCAGCTGATTCTCACTGCCATGTTTATGTTGTTCTAGACACACTTGGTTCCCTTACGGAGACATATCAATACATAGGTTTTAAAATTCTTACTAGTCAGATATATTTCTCTGTGGGGAATAGGGATGTTGAGTTCCGTTCACTGAGCAAGGAGTAAGGCTTGTCTCTTTTGTTTTGGATTATGGAACGGTTCTTGTTCTAATATCAATCTTTTGTTTTCTGCATTTCCCCACCTCTCTTTCCCCTTAAGCAAGCATAAGAGTTTTTTTCTAAATCTGAGAATCTGTTCTCTTCCCTAATTCAGTTCATATGTAGCCATGATTACATTCCCTTCATAAGTGATATCTTTTGTCAGAATGCACCATGGCCCTTGTAATAATAATGCTCCATGACCCCTGTCATCACAATGCTCCATGCCCTGGTTATCAAAATGCTCCATGTCCTTTGTCATCACAATTCTCCACGACCTTGTCATCACAATGCTACATGACACTTCTCATCACAATGTTACATGCTCTTGTCATCACAATTATCCATGCACTTGTCATTGCAATGCTTCATGCACTTATCATCACAATGCTCCATGCACTTTTCATCACAATGCTTCATGCCCTTGTCATCACAATGCTACATGACCCCTCTTATCACAATGCTCCCTGACACCTGTCATCACAATGCTTCATGTCCCTTGTGCTTACAGTGCTCCATGATCCTCGACATCACAATTACCCAAGGTCTTCTCATCACAATGCTCCACGGTTTTGCCATCACCATGCTCCATGCCTTGTCATCTCAAAGCTCAATGTCCCTTGTCCTCACAATTCTCCACGTCCATGTCATTACAATTCTCCATGGCACTTCACATCACAATGTTATATGCACTTGTCATCACAATACTCCATGCACTTGTCATCGCGATGCTCCATGATGCCTGTCATAGGAAGCTCCATGTGCTTGTCATCAGAATGTTTCACGACCTGGACATTAAAATTATCAATGGCCCTTGATATCACAATGCTCCATGCCCTTGTCATCACAGTGCTCCTTTATTTTGTCACAACAATCCTCCATGACACATGGCATCACAATGCTCCATGATATTGTCATCAAACTGGAACATGACATATTTCATCACAGTGTTCCCTGACACCTTTCTTCACAGTAATCCATGACCTTGTCATCACAGTGCTCCATGCCCTTGTTGTCACAATGTGCCATGCCCACTATTATCACAATAATTCATGAAAATTTTCAGAGCAATGCTCCATGCCACTTTTCATCACAATGCTCCATGAACGCTGTCATCACAATGCACCATGCACATCATCATAATGCTTCATGCTATTGTCATCAAAATGAAATCAAAATGCTCCATGACCTCTGTCATCACAATGCTCCAAACCCTTTTGTTCACAATGTTCCATAACACTTGTCATCACAATGCCCCATGACGCTGGTCATCACAGTAATCCATGGTCTTCTCATCACAATGCACCATGATTTTTGTCATCACAATGCTCAATACACTTGTCGTCACAATGCTCCCTGACTATTGCCATCACTATGCACCTTGAACACTTTCATGAAAAGGCTCAATGCCTTTTTCATCACAATGATCCATGCCCTTTTCAACACAATGCTCCAAGACCCCGGTGTTCACAATGGTCCTTGCACTTGTCATCACAAAGCTCCATGACGCATGTCATCAGAATACTACATGGCCTTCTCATCATAATGTTCCATGCCCTTGTCATCACAATGCTCCACGACTACTGTGATCACAATGATCCCCGCTCCTTTTCATCAGAATGCTCCATGAGACTTGTCATCACAAGGTTCCATGGTCTTCACATCACAGTGCTCCAGGACGTTGTCATCACAGTGCTCCATTCCCTTTTCATCACAATACTCCATGACCCCTGTCATCACAATACTCCGTGAACATATTCAGCTCAGTGCTCCATGAAACTTCTCATCACAATGATGCATGCCCTTGTCATCCCTATGCTCCATGACCGCTGTATTCAAAATGCTCCATGACCCTTGTCATCACAGTGCTCCATGACACCTGTCATCACAATGCTCCATGCCTTTGTCAGCAAAATGCTACATGACCTTATCATTACAATGCTCTATGCGCTTGTCATCACAATACTCCATTACCATTGCCATCACAATCCTCCATGAACCTTGGCATCACATTGCTTCATGCCTTTGTCATCACAATGCTCCATGCTCCTTGAAATCGAAATGAGCTAAGACCTCTGTCATCACAATGCTCCAAACACTTGTGATCACTATGTACTATAACACTTGTCATCACAACGCTCCATGATGCGTGTCATCACAATACTCCATGCCCTTTTCATCACAATGCTCCATGACCTTTGTCATCATAGTTCTCAATATACTTGTCATCACAATGCTCCCTGAAACTATTCATCAGAATGCTCCTTGAACCCTCTCACGAAAAGGCTCCATGCCTTTTTCATCAGAATGCCCCATGCCGTTTTCATCACAATGCTACATGCCATTGTCATCAAAATACTCCATAATCTTGTCATCAAAATGCTCCATGACTTTTGTCATCACAGTTCTCCATGAAGTTGTCATCGCAATGCTCCATGACCCCTGTCATAGCAAGATCAATGTGCTTGTCATTAATATGCTTCATGAACTTGTCATCAAAATTCTCAATGGCCCTTGTCATCACAATGCTCCATGACACTTGTCATCACAATGCTTCTTGACACTTGGCATCACAATGCTCCATTCCATTGTAATCACAATGGACCATGACATATGTCATCACAATGCTTCCTGACACCTGTCTTCACAATACTACAAGACCTTCTCCTCACAATGCTCCATGCCCTTTCATCACAATGCTCTATGACCCCTGTCATCACAATGCTCCGTGACTCCAGTCATCACAATGCTTCATGACCCTTGTCATCCCAATGGTCCATGCCCTCATCATGACAAGGCTCTGTGACCATTGTCACCACAATGCTCCATGAATATTTCACCACAATGCTCGGTGACACTTGTCATCACAATACTCCATGCCTTTGTCAGCACAATACTCCATGACCCATGGCATCACAATGCGCCATGTGCTTGTCATCACAATGCTCCACATCGTTGTCATCACAATGCTCCATAAACCTTGTCATCAGAATGCTCCCTGCACTTCTCATCAAAATGCTCTCTCACCACTTATATCACAATGTTCCATCACTAATCATAACAATACTCCCTCAACCCTGTCATCACAATGATCCATGACCCTATTCACAACAATGGTACATGCCCTTATCATCACAATGCTCCATACACATGACATCACAATGTTCCATAACCCCTCTCATCACAATGATCCATGACCCTTTTATCACAATGCTCCATGACCCCTGATATCACAATGTTCCATAAACACTGTCATCAAAATGTTCCATGACACTTTTCATCCAATTGCTCCATGACCCTGTCTTCACAATGTTCCCTGCCCTTCTCATCACAATGCACCACGCCCTTGTCATTAAAATGCTCCATGGCCTATGTCATCTCAAAGCTCCATGACACTTGGAATCACATTGCTCCATGCCATTGTCATCACAGAGCTCCATGACGCTTGTCATCACAATGCTCGATGCCCTTCTAATCACAATGCTCCATGCCCTTGTCATTGCAGTCCTCCATGACACATGTATCACTGTGTTCCGTGCCCTAGTCATCACAATGTTCCATGTCCACTCTCGTCACAATAATCCATGAAACTTTGCAGACCAATGCTCCATGACCGTGTCATTTCATTCCTCCTTGACACATGTATCACTGTGTTCCGTGCCCTTGTCATCACAATGCTCCATTACCCCTGTCATAACAATGCTCCATGATCCCTGCCATCACAATGTCCCACGGCCTTGTCATCACAAGGCTCCACGACCCCTGTAATCAAATGCTCCTTGCCCCTTTTTATCTCAATGCTCCATGAACCCTGTCATCACAATGCACCATGCCCATCATCATAATGCTTCATGCTGTTGTCATCACAATGAAATCAAAATTCTCCATGACCTCTATCATAACAATGCTCCAAACCCTTGTGATCACAATGTTCCATAACACTTGTCAGCACAACGCCCCATGACGCTGGTCATCACAATTAGCCATGGACTTCTCATCACAATGCTCCATGACCATTGTCATCACAATGCTCAATACCCGTGTCATCACAATGCTCCCTGACACTTGTCATCAGTATGCTCCTTGAAACCTGTCATGACAAGGCTCTATGCCTTTTTCATCACAATGATCCATGCCCTGTTCATCACAGTGCTCCAAGACTCCTGTAATCACAATGCTCCATGACCTTGTCATCACAATGCTCCAAGACCCCTGTAATCACAATGTTCCATGCCCCTTTTCATAAGAATGCTCCATGAGACTTGTCATCAAAAGGCTCCATCGTCTTCACATCACAATGCTCCAGTACCTTGTCATCACAATGCTCCATGACCCCTGACATCACAATACTTCATGAACGTTTTCAGCCCAGTGCTCCATGACCTTCTTATCACAATGCACCATGACCCCGGTCATCACTATGCTCCATGACCACTGTCATAACAACGCTCCATGAACCCTGACAACAAAATGATCCGGGACTCTTGTCATCAGAACGCTCCCTGACACCTGTCTTCACAATATTCCATGACTTTCTCGTCACAGTGCCCCATGCCCTTGTCATCACAATGCTACATGCCCTTGTTATCACAATGCTCCATGAACCCTGTCAGCACAATGCTCCTTGACTCCAGTCATCACAGTGCTTCATGACCTTTGTCATCACAATGGTCCATGCCCTCCTCATTAACAATCTCTGTGACATTTTTCACCACAATGCTCCATGAACTTTTCATCACAACGCTCTTTGACCCTTGTCATCACAATGCTCTATGCATTTCTCAGCAAAATGCTCCATGCCTTTGTGAGAAAAATGCTCCACGACACTTGACTTCACAATGTGCCACACGTTTTTCATTACAATGGTCCACAAATTTGTAATCACATTGCTCCATAAACCTTGTAATCACAATGATCCATGCCCTTTTCATCACAATTTTCCATTACACCTGTAATAACAATGCTCCATGACCCCTGCCATCAAAATTCTCCATGGCCTTGTCATCAAAAGGATCGATGACACTTCTCATCACAATGCTCCAAGACCCTTGTAATCACAATGCTCCATGACCTTCTCATCGCATATCTCCATGACACATGTCATCAGAATGTTCCATGGCCTTCTCATCAAAATGCACGATGCCCTTGTCATCACCATGCTCCAAGACCCCTGTAATCACAATTACCCATGCCCCTTTTCATCTCAATGCTCCATGAACACTGTCATCACAATGCACCATGCCCATCATCATAATGCTTCATGCTATTGTCATCACAATGAAATCAAAATGCTCCATGACCTCTGTCATAACAGTGCTCCAAACCCTTGTGACCACAATATTCCATAACACTTGTCATCACAATGCCCCATGATGCTTGTCATCACAGTTATCCATGGTCTTCTCATCACAATGCTCCATGAACTTTGTCATCATAATGCTCAATACACTTGTCACCAAAATATTCCCTGACACTTGTTGTCTGTATGCTCCTTGAACCCTGTCATGACAAGGCTCCATGCCTTTTTCACCACAATGAACCATGTCTTTTTCATCACAATGCTCTAAGACCCCTGTAATCATAATTCTCCATGCGCTTGTCATCACAAAGCTCAATGACGCATATCATTAGAATGCTGCTTGTCCTTCGCCTCACAATGCTCCATGCCCTTGTCATCACAATGTTCCAAGACCCCTATAATCACAATGCTCCATGCCCCTTTTCAACAGTATGCTCCATGAGATTTGTCATCACAAGGCTCCATGGTTTTGTCATCACAATGCTCCAGGACCTTGTCATCACAATGCTTCACGACCTTGTCATGAACATTCTCAAAGGCCTTTGTCATCATAATGCTTCAAGCCCTAGTCATCACAAGGCTCCATTATATTTGTCATGACAATCCTCCATTACATTTGGCATCACAGTGCTCCCTGCCATTGTCATCACAATGGACCATGACATATGTCATCACAATGCTCCCTTACACCTGTCTTCACAATACTCCATGACTTTCTCATCACAATGCTCCATGCACTTGTCATCACAATGCTCCATGCCTTTGTCAGCAAAATGCTACATGACCTTGTCATTACAATGCTCTATGCGATTGTCATCACAATACTCCAATACAATTTTCATCACAATCCTCCATGAACCTTGGGATCACATTGCTTCATGCCCTTGTCATCACAATGTTCCATGCTCCTTGAAATCAAAATGATCCATGACCTCTCTCATCACAATTCTCCAAACTCTTGTAATCACAGTGTTCCATAACACTTGTCATCACAACGCTCCATGCTGCCTGTCATCACAATACTCCATGCCCTTGTCATCACAATGCTCCATGACCTTTGTCATCACAATTCTCAATACACTTGTCATCAAAATGCTCCCTGACACTTGTCGTCAAAATGCTCCTTGAACCCTGTCAGGAAAAGGCTCCATGCCTTTTTCAACACAATGCCCCATGCCTTTTTCTTCACAATGCCCCATGCCATTTTTATCACAATCCTCCATGCCATTGTCATCAAAATACTCTACAAGCTTCTCATCCAAATGCTCCATGACCCGTGTCATCACAATTCTCCATGCAATTGCCAGCACAATGCTCCCTGACCCTTGTCATCACAATGCTCCAAGCCATTGTCATCACAATGCTCCATTACCTTTGTCATCAGAATCCTCCATGACACTTGGCATCACAATGCTCCATGCCATTGTCATCAAAATGGGCCATTACCTATGTCATCACAATGCTCCCTGATACCAGTCTTCACAATACCGCATGACCTGGTCTTCACAATGCTCCATGCCCTTGTCATCACAATGCGCCATTCCAACTGTCATTGCAATAATCCATGAAACTTATTAGACCAATTTTCCATGCCCTTGTTATCACAATGCTCCGTGACTCCAGTCATCACAATTCTTCATTACTTTTGTCATCCCAATGGTCCATGCCCTCATCATCAACAGTCTCTGTGACCTTCTTATCCTCAATGCTCCATGAAATTTTCATCACAATGCTCTTTGACCCATGTCATCACAATACACTATGCCTTTCTCAGCACAATGCTCCATGACCGTTTTCATCACAATGCTCCATGCGCTTGTCAGCACAATGCTCCATGACACATGTCATCACAATGCACCATGCGCTTGTCATCACAGTGCTCCACAATCTTGTCATCACAATGCTCCATTAACCTTGTCTTCACAAGGCTCCATGCACTTCTCATCAAAATGCACTCTCACCACTGATATCACAATGTTACATCACTATTCCTCACAATACTCCCTCACCCCTGTCATCACAATGTTCCATGACTCCTGTCATCACCATGCTACATGCACTTATCATCACAATGTTCGATGACCTATGACATCACAATGTTCCATAACCCCTGTCATCAAAATGCTCCATGACACTTTTCATCAAAATTCTCCATGTCCCCTGACATCACAATGCTCCATATCCCTTGTCATTATAGAGCTCAATCACGCTCGTCATCACAGTTATCCATGGTCTTCTCATCACAATGCTCCACGGTCTTGCCATCACAATGCTCAATGCCGTGGTCATCACAATGCTCCATGTCCCATGTCATCACAATTCTCCACGTCCTTGTCATCACAGTGCTCCAAGACAGATCTCATCACAATGTTACATGATATTGTCATCACAATTCTCCATGCACATGTCATCGCAATGCCCCATGACCCCTGTCATAGCAATCTCCATGCCTCTGTCATCATAATGCTTCACGACCTATTCATCAAAATTCCTAATAGCCGTTGTCATCAAAATGCTCCATGACCCTTGTCATCACAATCCTCTAAAACACTTTTCATCACAATGCTCCCTGACACTTGTCGTCAGAATGCTCCTTGAACCCTGTCACGCAAAGGCTCCATGCCTTTTTCATCACAGTGCCCCATGCCGTTTTCATCACAATGCTCCATGCCATTGTCATCAAAATACTCCACAAGCTTGTCATCAGAATGCTCCATGACTTTTGTCATCACAGTTCTGCATGCACTTGTCAGCACAATGCTCCCTGACCCTTGTCATCACAGTGCTCCAAGCCACTGTCATCACAATGGTCCATTACCTTTGTCATCAGAATCCTCCATGACACTTGGCATCAAAATGTTCCATGCCCTTGTCATCACAATGCTCCATGCCCTTGTTATCAAAATGCTGCATGACCCATGTCATCACAATGCTCCGTGTGTCCAGTCCTCACAATGCTTCATGACCTTTGTCATCAAAATGGTCCATGCCCTCATCATCAACAGTCTCTGTGACATTTTTAACCTAAGTGCTCCATGAAATTTTCATCACAATGCTCTTTCACATTGTCATCACAATACTTTATGCCTTTCTCAGCACAATGCTCCATGACCGTTGTCATCACAATGCTCCATGCGCTTGTCAGAACAATGCTCCATGACACATGTCATCACAATGCACCATGCACTTCTCTTCAATATGCTCTCTCACCACTGATATCACAATTTTACATCACTATTCATCACAATACTCCCCCACCCCTGTCATTACAATGTTCCATGACTGCTCTCATCACCATGCTACATGCACTTATCATCACAATGTTCGATGACTTATGACATCACATTGTTCCATAAGCCCTGTCATCAAAATGCTCATGTCCCCTGACATCACAATGCTCCTTACCCCTTGTCATTACAGTGCTCCATGACGCTCTTCATCACAATTATCCATGGTCTTCTCATCACAATGCTCCACAGTCTTGCCATCACAATGCTCCATGCCCTTGTCATCACAATTCTCCAAATTCTTGGCATCACTATGTTCCATGACACTTCTCATCACAGTGTTACATGCATTGTCAGCACAATACTCAACAAACTTGTCATGAGAATGCTCCATGACCCTTGTCATCACAATTATCCATGCCCCTGTCCTCCCAAAGCTACATGCACTTGTCATCACAATGCTCCATGACCCCTGTCATCACAATATTCCATGAACATTTTCAGCCCAATGCTCGATGACTTTCTCATCGCAATGCTCCTTGACCAATATCATCACAATGCTCCATGACCACTGTCATCACAACACTCCATGTCACCTGACAACACAATGATCCGGGACTCTTGTCATCACAATGCCCCATTACCTAGTCATCACAATGGTCCATGAATATATTCAGCCCAAACTCCATGAACCTTGACATCAAAATGATCCATGCCCTTGTCATCCCAATGCTCCATGACCTATGTATTCACAATGCTCTGTGACACTTGTCATCACAGTGCTCCATGACACCTGCCATCACAATGCTCCATGCCTTTGTCAGCAAAATGCTACATGACCTTGTCATTAGAATGCTCTATGCGCTTGTCATCAAAATACAGCATTGCCATTGTCATCACAATCCTCCATGAACATTGGGATCACATTGCTTCATGCCCTTGTCATCACAATGCTCCATGCTCCTTGAAATCAAAATGATCCATGACCTCTGTCAATGCAATGCTCCAAACACTTGTGATCACAATGTTCCATAACACTTGTCATCACAACGCTCCATGATGCATGTCATCACAATACTCCATGCCCCTTTCATCACAAAGTACCATGATCTTTGTCATCACAATTTTCAATACACTTGTCATCACAATGCTCCCTGACTCTTGTCGTCAGAATGCTCCTTAAAGCCTGTCAAGAAAAGGCTCCATGCTGTTTTCATCACAATGCCTAATGCCATTTTCATCACAATAATCCATGCCATTGTCATGAGAATACTCCACAAGCTTTTCATCCAAATGCTCCATGACACGTCTCATCACAATTCTCCATGCAATTGCCAGCACAATGCTCCCTGACCCTTGTCATCACAATGCTCCAAGCCATTGTCATCACAATGCTCCATTACCATTGTCATCAGAATCCTCCATGACACTTGGCATCACAATGCTCCATGCCATTGTCATCAAAATGGGCCATTACCTATGTCATCACAATGCTCCCTGATACCAGTCTTCACAATACCGCATGACCAGGTCTTCACAATGCTCCATGCCCTTGTCATCACAATGCGCCATTCCAACTGTCATTGCAATAATCCATGAAACTTATTAGACCAATTTTCCATGCCCTTGTCATCACAATGCTCCATGCCCTTGTTATCACAATGCTCCGTGACTCCAGTCATCACAATTCTTCATGACTTTTGTCATCCCAATGGTCCATGCCCTCATCATCAACAGTCTCTGTGACCTTCTTATCCTCAATGCTCCATGAAATTTTCATCACAATGCTCTTTGACCCATGTCATCACAATACACTATGCCTTTCTCAGCACAATGTTCCATGACCGTTTTCATCACAATGCTCCATGCGCTTGTCAGCACAATGCTCCATGACACATGTCATCACCATGCACCATGTGCTTGTCATCACAGTGCTCCACAATCTTGTCATCACAATGCTCCATTAACCTTGTCTTCACAAGGCTCCATGCACTTCTCATCAAAATGCAATCTCACCACTGATATCACAATGTTACATCACTATTCCTCACAATACTCCCTCACCCCTGTCATCACAATGTTCCATGACTCCTGTCATCACCATGCTACATGCACTTATCATCACAATGTTCGATGACCTATGACATCACAATGTTCCATAACCCCTGTCATCAAAATGCTCCATGACACTTTTCATCAAAATGCTCCATGTCCCCTGACATCACAATGCTCCATATCCCTTGTCATTATAGAGCACAATCACGCTCGTCATCACAATTATCCATGGTCTTCTCATCACAATGCTCCACGGTCTTGCCATCACAATGCTCAATGCCGTGGTCATCACAATGCTCCATGTCCCATGTCATCACAATTCTCCACGTCCTTGTCATCACAATGCTCCAAGACAGATCTCATCACAATGTTACATGATATTGTCATCACAATTCTCCATGCACATGTCATCGCAATGCCCCATGACCCCTGTCATAGCAATCTCCATGCCTCTGTCATCATAATGCTTCACGACCTATTCATCAAAATTCCTAATAGCCGTTGTCATCAAAATGCTCCATGACCCTTGTCATCACAATCCTCTAAAACACTTTTCATCACAATGCTCCCTGACACTTGTCGTCAGAATGCTCCTTGAACCCTGTCACGCAAAGGCTCCATGCCTTTTACATCACAGTGCCCCATGCCGTTTTCATCACAATGCTCCATGCCATTGTCATCAAAATACTCCACAAGCTTGTCATCAGAATGCTCCATGACTTTTGTCATCACAATTCTGCATGCACTTGTCAGCACAATGCTCCCTGACCCTTGTCATCACAGTGCTCCAAGCCACTGTCATCACAATGGTCCATTACCTTTGTCATCAGAATCCTCCATGACACTTGGCATCAAAATGTTCCATGCCATTGTCATCACAATGGGCCATTACATATGTCATCACAATGCTCCCTGACACCAGTCTTCACAATACTGCATGACCTGGTCTTCACAATGCTCCATGCCCTTGTCATCACAATGCGCCATTCCAACTGTCATCACAATAATCCATGAAACTTATTAGACCAATGTTCCATGCCCTTGTTATCACAATGCTCCATGACCCGTCATCACAATGCTCCCTGACTCTTGTCGTCAGAATGCTCCTTAAAGCCTGTCAAGAAAAGGCTCCATGCTGTTTTCATCACAATGCCTAATGCCATTTTCATCACAATAATCCATGCCATTGTCATGAGAATACTCCACAAGCTTTTCATCCAAATGCTCCATGACCCGTCTCATCACAATTCTCCATGCAATTGCCAGCACAATGCTCCCTGACCCTTGTCATCACAATGTTCCAAGCCATTGTCATCACAATGCTCCATAACCTTTGTCATCAGAATCCTCCATGACACTTGGCATCACAATGCTCCATGGCATTGTCATCACAATGGGCCATTACATATGTCATCACAATGCTCCCTGACACCAGTCTTCACAATACTGCATGACCTGGTCTTCACAATGCTCCATGCCCTTGTCATCACAATGCGCCATTCCAACTGTCATTGCAATAATCCATGAAACTAATTAGACCAATGCTCCATGCCCTTGTTATCACAATGCTCCGTGACTCCAGTCATCACAATGCTTCATGACATTTGTCATCACAATGCTCCATGCCCTCATCATCAACAGTCTCTGTGACCTTTTTAACCTCAATGCTCCATGAAATTTTCATCACAATGATCTTTGACACTTGTCATCACAATACTCTATGCCTTTCTCAGCACAATGCTCCATGACACATGTCATCACAATGCACCATGCGCTTGTCATCACAGTGCTCCACAATCTTGTCATCACAATGCTCCATTAACCTTGTCTTCACAATGTTCCATGCACTTCTCATCAAAATGCTCTCTCACAATTATATCACAATGTTACATCACTATTCATCACAATACTCCCTCACTCCTGTCATCACAATGTTCCATGACTCCTGTCATCACCATGCTACATGCACTGATCATCACAATGTTTGATGACCTATGACATCACAATGTTCCATAAGCCATGTCATCAAAATGCTCCATGACTCTTTTCATCAAAATGCTCCATATCCCCTGACATCACAGTGCTCTATAGCCCTTGTCATTATAGTGCTCCATGACGCTCATCATCACAATTATCCATGGTCTTCTCATCACAATGCTCCACGGTCTTGCCATCACAATGCTCCATGCCCTGGTCATCACAATGCTCCAAGCCATTGTCATCACAATGCTCCATTACCTTTTTCATCAGAATCCTCCATGACACTTGGCATCACAATGCTCCATGCCATTGTCATCACAATGGGCCATTACATATGTCATGACAGTGCTCCCTGAAAACTCTCTTCACAATACTGCATGACCCGGTCATCACAATGCTCGATGCCCTTGTCATCACAATGCGCCATTCCAACTGTCATCGCAATAATCCATGATATTATTAGACCAATGCTCCATGCCCTTTTCATCACAATGCTCCATGCCCTTGTTATCACAATGCTCCATGACCCCTGTCATCACAATGCTCCGTGACTCCAGTAATCACAGTGCTTCATGACCTTTGTCATCACAATGGTCCATGCCCTCATCATCAACAGTCTCTGTGATATTTTAACCACAATGCTCCATGAACTTTTCATCACAATTCTCTTTGACCCTTGTCATCACAATGCTCTATGCCTTTCTCAGCACAATGCTCCATGACCCTTGTCATCACAATGCTCCATGCGCTTTTCAGCACAATGCTCCACAACACATGTCATCGCAAGGCACCATGCGCTTGTCATCACAGTTCTCCAAAACCTTTTCATCACAATGCTCCATAAAACTTTTCATCACATTGCTCCCTGCACTTCTCATCAAAATGCTCTCTCACCACTGATATCACAATGTTACATCACTATTCGTCACAATACTCCCTCACCCCTGTCATCACAATGTTCCATGACTCCTGTCATCACAATGCTACCTTCATTATCATCACAATATTCGATGACCACTGACATCACAATGTTCCCCAACACCTGTCATCAAAATGTTCCATGAACCTTTTCATCAAATTGCTCCATGACCCTGTCATCAAAATGCTTCCATCCCTTCTCATCACAGTGTACAACGCCCTTGTCATCAAAATGCTCGATGACCTTTGCCATCACAAAGATCAATGACGCATGGCATCAAAAAGCTCCATGCCATTGTCATCACAAAGCTCCATGACACATGTCATCAGAATGCTCCATGGCCTTCTCATCACAATGCTCCATGCCCTTGCCATCACAATGCTCCATTACCCCTGTCATAACAATGCTCCATGATCACAGCCATCACGATGTTCCATGGCCTTATCATCACAAGGCTCCATGACCCTTCTCATCACAATGCTCCAAGACCCCTGTATTCACAATGCTCCGGGACGCTTGTCAGCACAGTGCTCCATGACCCCTGTCATCACAATGCTCCATGCCTTTGTCAGCAAAATGCTACATGACATTTTCATTACAATGCTCTATGCGCTTGTCATCACAATACTCCATTACCATTGTCATCACAATCCTCCATGAACCTTGGGATCACATTGCTTCATGTCCTTGTCATTACAATGCTCCATGCTCTTAGAAATCAAAATGATCCATGACCTCTGTCATCACAGTGCTCCAAACCCTTGAGATAACAATGTTCCATAAATCTTGGTATCACAACACTCCATGATGCCTGTCAACACATTACTCCATGCCCTTTTCATCACAAAGTTCCATGACATTTGTCATCACAATTCTCAATACACTTGTCATCACAGTGCTCCCTGACACTTGTCGTCAGAATGCTCCTTGAAACCTGTCACGAAAAGGCTCCATGCCTTTTTCATCACAATGCCCCATGCCGTTTGCCTCACAATGCTCTATGCCATTGTCATTAAAATACTCCACAATCTTGTCATCAGAATCCTCCATGACCCTTGTCATCAAAATTCTCCATGCACTTGTCAGCACAATGCTCCCTGACCCATGTAATCACAATGCTCCAAGCCATTGTCATCACAATGCTCCATTACATTTGTCATCAGAATCCTCCTTGACCCTTGGCATCACAATTCTCCATGACCTCTGTATTCATAATGCTGGGTGACGCTTGTCATTACAGTGCTCCACAATCTTCTCATCACAATGCTCCATAAACCTTGTCATCACAATGCTGCATGCACTTCTCATCAAAATGCTCTCTCACCACTGATATCACCATATTACATCACTATTCGTCACAATACTCCCTCAACCCTGTCATCACAATGTTCCATGACTCCTGTCATCACAATGCTACATGCATTATCATCACAATGTTCAAAGAGCCCTGACATCACAATGTTCCATAACCCCGGTCATCAAAATGCTCCATGACCCGTTTCATCAAAACGTTCCATGACCCCTGACATCAAAATGTTCCATAACCCCTGCCAACAAAATGTTCCATGACCCATTTCATCATATTGCTCCATGACCCTGTCATCACAATGCTCCCTGCCATTCTCATTATAATGCACAACACCCTTGCATCAAAATGCTCCATGACCTTTGTCATCACAAAGATCTATGACCCTTGGCATCACAATGCTCCATGTCATTGTCATCATGATGCTCCATGAACGCTCTCATCACATTGCTCCATGCCCTTGTCATCACACAGCTCCATGACACATGTCATCAGAATGCTCCATGGCCTTCTCATCACAATGCTCCACGCCCTTGCCATCACAATGCTCCATGACCCCTGTCATAACAATGCTCCATGACCACTGCCGTCACGATGGTCCATGGACTTGTCATCACAAGGCTCCATGACCCTTCTCATCACAATGCTCCATGCCCCTATTCATCTCAATGATCCATGAACCCTGTCATCACAATTCACCATGCCCATCATCATAATGCTTAATGCTATTGTCATCACAATGAAATCAAAATACTCCATGACCTCTGTCATAACAATACTCCAAACCCTTGTGATCACAATATTCCATAACACTTGTCATCACAATGCCCATTGACGCTCACCATCACAATTTTCCATGGTCTTCTCATCACAATGCTCCATGACCTTTGTCATCACAATGCTCAATACACTTGCCATTAAAATGCTCCCTGACACTTGTTGTCTGTATGCTCCTTGAAACCTGTCATGACAAGGCTCCATGCCTTTTCCATCACAATGATCCATGCCCTTATCATCACAATGCTCCAAGAACACTGTAGTCACATTGCTCCATGCCCTTGTCATCACAAAGCTCAATGACACATGTCATTAGAATGCTCCTTGGCCTTCTCCTCACAATTCTCCAGGCCCATGTCATCACAATGTTACAAGACCCCTGTAATCACAATGGTTCATGTCCCTTTTCATCAGTATGCTCCATGAGATTTGTCATCACAGGCTCCATGGTTTTCTCATCACAATGCTCCAGGAACTTGTCATCACAACGCTTCATGACCTTGTCATGAAAATTCTCAATGGCCCTTGTCATCATAATGCGCCAAGCCCTAGTCATCACAATGCTCCATCATATTTGTCATCACAATCCTCCATTACATTCGGCATCACAATGCTCCCTGCCATTCTCATCGCAATGGACCATGCCATATGTCATCACAATGCTCCCTGACATGTTTCCTCAAAATACTCCATGAAATTCTCATCACAATGCTCCTTGCCCTTGTCATAACAAGGCTCCATGACCCCTGTCATCACAATGCTCCGTGACTCCACTCATCACAATGCTTCATAACATTTGTCATCACATTGGTCCATGCCCGCATCATCACAAGGATCTGTGACCTTTGTAACCACAATGCTCCATGAACTTTTCATCACAGTGCTCCGTGACCCTTGTCATTACAATGTTCCTTGCCTTTGTCAGAAAAATGCTCCATGACCCTTGTCATCACAGTGTGCCACACGCTTTTCATCACAACGGTCCACAAATTTGTCATCACAATGCCCCATAAACCTTGTAATCACAATGCTCCTTGCCCTTCTCATCACAATGCTCCATTACCCCTATCATAACAATGATCCATGATCCCTGCCATCACAATGTTCCACGGCCTTGTCATCACAAGGCTCCATGACACTTGTCATCACAATTCTCAAGATCCCTGTAATCAGAATGCTCCATGCACTTGTCACCACAATGCTCCATGACACATGTCATCAGAAAGTTCCATGTCCTTCTCATCAAAATGATCCATGCCCTTGTCATCACAGTGCTCCAAGACCCCTGTAATCACAATGGTCCATGCCCCGTTTCATCAGAATGCTCCATGAGACTTGTCATTACAAGGCTCCATGGTTTTCTCATCAGAATGCTCCAGGACGTTTTCATCACAATGCTTCACGACCTTGCCATGAAAATTCCCATTTGCCCTTGTCATCATAATGCGCAAAGGCCTAGTCATCACAATGCTCCATTATATTTGGCATCACAATCCTCCATTACATTTGGCATCACAATGCTCCCTGCCATTGTCATCGCAATGGACCATGACATATGTCCTCATAATGCTCCCAGAAACCTTCTTCACAGTACTCCATGACCTTCTCATCACAATGCTCCATGCCCTAGTCATCAAAATTCAACATGTCCACTGTCATCACAATAATCTATGAAACTTGTCAGGCCAATGCTCCATGCCACTGTCATCAGAATGCTTCATGCCATTGTCATCACAATGCTCCATGACCCCTGTCATCACAATGCTCGGTGACTCCAGGCATCACAATGCTTCATAACATTTGTCATCACAGTGATCCTTGCCCGCGTCTTCACAAGGATATGTGACCTTTGTAACCACAATTCTCCATGAACATTTCTTCAAAATGCTCCGTGACACTTGTCATCACAATGCTCCAAGCATTTGTCAGAAAATGCTCCATGACCCTTGTCCTTACAATGTGCCAAGCGCTTTTCATTACAGCGGTCCACAAATTTGTCATCGCAGTGGTCCATATACCTTGTAATCAGAATGCTCCATGCCCTTGTCATCACAATGCACCATTACCCCTGTCATAACAATGCTCCATGACCCCTGCCCTCACAATGTTCCACGGCCTTGTTATCACAAGGCTCCATGACACTTGTCATCACAATGCTCCAAGACCCCTGTAATCACAGCGCTCCATGCCCTTGTCATCACAAATCTCCATGACACGTCTTAAGAATATTCCAAGGCCTTCTTATCAAAATGCTCCATGCCCTTGTCATCGCAATGTTCCAAGACCCCTGTCATCACAGTGCTCCATGACCCCTGTCATCACAATGCTCCGTGACTCCAGTCATCACAATGGTTCATAACCTTTGTCATCACAGTGGTCCAGGCCCTGGTCATCAACAGACTCTGTAACCTATTTAACCACAATGCTCCAAGAACTTTTCATCATAATGCTCTTTGACCCATGTCATCACAGTGCTCTATGCCTTTCTCAGCACAATGCACCATGACCATTGTCATCACAATTCTCCATGCACTTGTCAGCACAATGCTCCATGACATATGTCATCACAATGCACCATGTGCTTGTCATCACAGTGCTCCACAATCTTGTCATCACAATGCTCCATAAAACTTTTTATCACAATGCTCCATGCCATTGTCATCACAATGCTACATGACGCATGTCATCAGAATGTTCCATGAACTTCTCAACACAATGCTCCATGCCCTTCTCATCACAATGCTCCAAGACCCGTGTTATCATAATTCTCCATGCCCCTTTTCATCTCAATGCTCCATGAACCCTGTCATCAAAATGCACCATGTCCATCATCATAATGCTTCAGGCTATTTTCATCACAATGAAATCAAAATTCTCCATGACCTCTGTCATCATAATGCTCCAAACCCTTGTGATCACAATGTTCCATAACACTTATCATCACAACACCCCTGATGCTCATCATCAAAATTATCAATGGTCTTCTCATCACAATGCTCCATGAAATTTGTCATCACAATGCTCAATACACTTGTCATCACAATGCTCCCTGACACTTGTTGTCTCTATGCTCCTTGAAACCTGTCATGACAAGGCTCCATGCCTTTTTCATCACAATGATCCATGTCCTTTTCATCACAATGCTCCAAGACCCCTGTAATCACAATGCTCCATGCCCCTTTTCATCTCAGTGCTCTGTGAACCCTGTCATCACAGTGCATCATGCCCATCATCATCATGCTTCCGGCTATTGTCAGCACGATGAAATCTAAATTCTCCATGACCTCTGTCATCACAGTGCTCCATGACCCCTGTCATCACAGAATTCCATGAACATTTTCAGCCCAATGCTCAATGACATTTGTCATTACAATGATCCATGCCCTTGTCATCACAATGCTCCCTGACACTTGTCGTCAGAATGCTCCTTGAACCCTGTCACAAAAAGGCTCCATGCCTTTTTCATCACAATGCCCCATGCAGTTTTCACCACAATGCTCCATGCCATTGTCATCAAAATACTCCACAAACTTTTCATCAGAAAGTTCCATGACCCTTGTCATCAAAAATCTCAGTGCACATGTCAGCACAATGCTCCCTGACCCTTGTCATCAAAATGCTCCAAGCCATTGTCATGACAATGCTACATTACCTTTGTCATCAGAATCCTCCATTACACTTGACATCACAATGCTCCTTGCTATTGTCATCACAATGGGCCATTACATATGTCATCACAATGCTCCCTGACACCTCTCTTCACAATACTGCATGACCTCGTCATCACAATGCTCCATGCCCTTGTCATCACAATGCGTCATTCAAACTGTCATCGCAATAATCCATGAAACTTATTAGACAATGTTCCATGGCCTTGTTATCACAATGCTCCATGACCCGTCATCACAATGCTCCGTGACACCAGTCATCACAATGCTTCATGACCTTTGTCGTCACAATGGTCCATGTCCTCGTCATCGACAGTCTCTGTGACCTTTTTAACCACAATGCTCCATGAACATTTCATCACAATGCTCTTTGACCCTTGTCATCAAAATGCTCTATGGCTTTCTCAACCCAATGCTCCAAGACCCTTGTCATCACAATGCTCCAGGCGCTTGTCAGCACAGTGCTCCACAGTCTTGTCATCACAATTCTCCATGCACTTTTCATCAAAATGCTCTGTCATCACTGATATCACAATGCTACATCAATATTTGTCACAATACTCCCTCAACACTGTCATCACAATGCTCCATGACTTTGTCAGCAAAATGCTACATGACCTTGTCATTACAATGCTCTATGTGCTTGTCATCACAATACTCCAGTATTATTTTCATCACAATCCTCCATGAACCTTGGGATCACATTGCTTCATGCCCTTGTCATCAAAATGCTCCATGCTCCTTGAAATCAAAATGATCAATGACCTCTCTCATCACAATTCTCCAAACTCTTGTGATCACAGTGTTCCATAACACTTGTCACCACAACGCTCCTTGCTGCCTGTCATCACAATACTCCATGCCCTTGTCATCACAATGCTCCATGACCTTTGTCATCGCAATGCTCCAGTTCATTGTCATAACATTGCTCAATTACCATTGTCATCAGAATCCTCCATGACACTTGGCATCACAATGCTCCATGCCGTTGATGTCATCGGGCCATTACATATGTCATCACAGTGCTCCCTGACAACTGCCTTCACAATAATGCATGCCCTGGTCATCACAATGCTCCATGTCCTTGTGATCACAATGCGCCTTTCCAAATGTCATCGCTATATTCCATGAAACTTATTAGACCAAATCTCCATGCCATTGTCATCACAATGCTCCATGCCCTTGTTATCACAATGCTCCATGACACCTGTCATCACAATGCTCCGTGACTCCAGTCATCACAATGCTTCATGACCTTTGTCATCACAATGGTCCATGCCCTCGTCATCAACAGTCTCTGTGACCTTTTTAACCACAGTGCTCCATGAACTTTTCATCACAATGCTCTTTGACCCTTGTCATCACAATGTTCTATGCATTTCTCAGCACAATGCTCAATGCCTTTGTCAGAAAAATGCTCCATGACACTTGTCATCACAATGTGCAACACGCTTTTCATTACAACGGTCCACAAATTTGTCATCACAGTGTTCCATAAACATTGTAATCACAATGATCCTTGCCCTTTTCATCGCAATGCTCCATTACACCTGTAATAACAATGCTCCATGACACCTGCCATCAAAATGCTCAATGGCCTTGTCAACAGAAGGCTCGATGACACTTCTCATCACAATGCTCCAAGACCCTTGTAATCACAATGCTCCATGCCCTTGTCATCACATATCTCCAATACCTCTGAAATCACAATGCTCCATGCCCCTTTTCATCAGAATTCTCCATGAGACTTCTCATCTCAAGTCTTCATGGTCTTCTCATCACAAGGCTCCAAGACCTTGTCATCAGCATGCTCCGTTCCCTTGTCATCAGAGTGCTCCTTGACCACTGGCATCACAATACTCCATGAATATTTTCAGCACAATGCTCCATGACCTTCTCATCACAATGCTCCATGACCAATATCATCACAATGCTCCATGACCTCTGTCATCACAACACACCATGACAACTGACAACACAATGATCCGGGACTCTAGTCACCACAGTGCTCAATTCCCTAGTAATCACAATGCTCCATCAACCCTGTCATCAAAATATGCCATGAATATTTTAAGCCCAATGATCCATGACACTTGTCATCACAATGATCCATGCCTTTGTCATCCCAAAGCTCCATGACCCCTGTATTCACAATGCTCCTTGATGCTTGTCATCACAGTGCTCCATGACAACTGTCATTACAATGCTCCATGCATTTGTCAGCAAAATGCGACATGAGCTTGTAATTACAATGCTCTATGCACTTGTCATCACAATACACCATTACCATTTTCATCACAATCCTCCATGAACCTTGGGATCACATTGCTTCATGCCTTTGTTATCACAATGCTCCATGCTCCTTGAAATCAAAATGATCCATGACCTCTGTCATCACAATGCTCCAAACCCTTGTGATCACAATGCTCCATAACACTTGTCTTCACAACGCTCCATGATGCCTGTCATCACAATATTCCATGCCCTTTTCATCACAATGCTCCATGACCTTTGTCATCACAATTCTCAATACACTTGTCATCAAAATGCTCCCTGACAATTGTCGTCAGAATGCTCCTTGAACCCTGTCACGAAAAGGCTCCATGCCTTTTTCATCACAGTGTCCCATGCCGTTTTCATCACAATGCTCCATGACCAATGTCATCGCAATTCTCAATACACATGTCATCACAATGCTCCCTGACACTTGTCATCAGAATGCTCCTTGAAACCTGTCACGAAAAGGCTCCATGCCTTTTTCATCACAATGCCCCATGCCGTTTTCATCACAATGCTCCATGCCATTGTCATCAAAATACTCCACAAGCTTGTCATCAGAATGCTCCATGAGCTTGGTCATCACAATTCTCCATGCACTTGTCAGCACAATGCTCCCTGACCCTTGTCATCACAATGCTCCAATCCATTGTCAACACAATGCTCCATTACCATTGTCATCAGAATCCTCCATGACACGTGGCATCACAATGCTCCATGCCGTTGTTGTCATCGGGCCATTACATATGTCATCACAATGCTCCCTGACAACTGCCTTCACAATAATGCATGACCTGGTCATCACAATGCTCCATGCCCTTGTGATCACAATGTGCCTTTCCAAATGTCATCGCTATAATCCATGAAACTTATTAGACCAATGCTCCATGCCATTGTCATCACAATGCTCCATGCCCTTGTTATCACAACGCTCCATGACACCTGTCATCACAATGCTCCGTGACTCCAGTCATCACAATGCTTCATGACCTTTGTCATCACAATGGTCCATGCCCTCGTCATCAACAGTCTCTGTGACCTTTTTAACCACAGTGCTCCATGAACTTTTCATCACAATCCTCTTTGACCCTTGTCATCACAATGCTCTTTGCATTTCTCAGCAAAATGCTCCATGCCTTTGTCAGAAAAATGTTCCATGACACTTGTCATCACAATGTGCAACACGCTTTTCATTACAACGGTCCACAAAATTGTCATCACAGTGCTCCATGAAACTTGTAATCACAATGATCCTTGTCCTTTTCATCACAATGCTCTATTACACCTGTGATAACAATGCTCCATGAGGCCTGTCATCAAAATGCTCCATGGGCTTGTCAACAGAAGGCTCGATGACACTTCTCATCACAATGCTCCAAGACACTTGTAATCACAATGCTCCATGCCCTTGTCATCACAAATCTCCAAGACCCCTGAAATCACAATGCTCCATGCCCCTTTTCATCAGAATTCTCCATGAGACTTCTCATCACAAGTCTTCATGGTCTTCTCATCACAAGGCTCCAAGACCTTGTCATCAGCATGCTCCGTTCCCTTGTCATCAGAGTGCTCCTTGACCACTGTCATCACAATACTCCATGAATATTTTCAGCACAATGCTCCATGAACTTCTCATCACAATGCTCCATGACCAATATCATCACAATGCTCCAAGACCTCTGTCATCACAACACTCCATGACACATGACAACACAATGATCCGCGACTCTTGTCACCACAGTGCTCAATTCCCTAGTCATCACAATGCTCCATGAACCCTGTCATCACAATACGCCATGAATATTTTAAGCCCAATGATCCATGACCCTTGTCATTACAATGATCCATGCCTTTGTCATCCCAATGCTCCATGACCCCTGTATTCACAGTGCTCCTTGACGCTTGTCATCACAGTGCTCCATGACAACGGTCATCACAATGCTCCATGCATTTGTCAGCAAAATGCGACATGAGCTTGTAATTACAATGCTCTATGCACTTGTCATCACAATACACCATTACCATTTTCATGACAATCCTCCATGAACCTTGGGATCACATTGCTTCATGCCTTTGTTTTCACAATGCTCCATGTTCCTTGAAATCAAAATGATCCATGACCTCTGTCATCACAATGCTCCAAACACTTGTGAACACAATGCTCCATAACACTTGTCATCACAACGCTCCATGATGCCTGTCATCACAATATTCCATGCCCTTTTCATCACAATGCTCCATGACCTTTGTCATCACAATTCTCAATACACTTGTCATCACAATGCTCCCTGACTCTTTTCATCAGAATGCTCCTTGAAACCTGTCACGAAAAGGCTCCATGCCTTTTTCATCACAATGTCCCATGCCGTTTCCATCACAATGCTCCATGCCATTGTCATCAAAATACTCCACAAGCTTGTCATCAGAATGCTCCATGACCCTTGTCATCAAAATTCTCCATGCACTTGCCAGCACAATGCTCCCTGACCTTTGTCATCATAATGCTCCAAGCCCTAGTCATCACAATGCTCCATTACATTTTTCATCAGAAACCTCCATGACACTTGGCATCACAATGCTCCATGCCATTGTCATCACAATGGGACATTACATGTGTCATGACAATGCTCCCTGACACCTGTCTTCACAATACTGCATGACCTGGTCATCACAGTGCTCCATGCCCTTGTCATTACAATGCGCAATTCCAACTGTCATTGCAATAATCCATGAAACTTATTAGACCAATGTTCCATGCCCTTGTCATCACAGTGTTCCATGACCTTGTTATCACATTGCTCCATTGACCCTGTCATCACAGTGCTCCGTGACTCCAGTCTTTACAATGATTCATGACCATTGTCATCACAGTGGTCCATTCCCTCATCATCAACAGCCTCTGTGACATTTTTAACCACAATGCTCCATGAACTTTTCATCACAATGCTCTTTGACCCTTTTCATCACAGTGCTCTATGCTTTTCTCAGCACAATGCTCCATGACGCATGTCATCAGAATGCTCCATGGCCTTCTCATCAAAATGCTCAATGTCCTAGTCATCACAATGCTCCAAGACCCCTGTAATCACAATGCTCCATGCCCCTTTTCATCAGAATGCTCCATGAGACTTGTCATCACAAGTCTCCATGGTCTTCACATCACAATGCGCCAGGACCTTTTAATCACAATGCTCAATTCCCTTGTAATCACAATGCTCCATGATCCCTGCCATCACAATAATCCATGAATATTTTCAGCCCAATGCTCCACGACCTACTCATCACAATGCTCCATGGCCAATATCATCACAATGCTTCATGACCACAGTCATCACAACACTCCATGACACCTGAAAACACAATGATCCGGGACTCTTGTCATCACAATGCTCCATCCCCTAGTCATCACAATGCTCCATGAACGCTGTCATCACAACACTCCATGAACATTTTCAGCCCAGTGCTCCAGGAAACTTGTCATCACAATGATCCATGCCCTTGTCATCCCAATGCTCCATGTCCCCTGTATTCACAATACTCCGTGACGCTTGTCATCACCGTGCTCCATGACACATGTCATCACAATGCTCCATGCCTTTGTCAACAAAATGCTACATGACCTTGTCATTACAATGCTCTATACGCTTGTCATCACAAAACTCCATTTCCATTGTCATCACAATCCTCCGTGAGCCTTGGGATCACATTGCTTCATGCCCTTGTCATCACAATGCTCCATGCTCCTTGAAATCAAAATGATCCATTACCTGTATCATCACAATGCTCCAAACCCTTGTAATCACAATATTCCATAACAGTTGTCATCACAATGCTCTATGACGCCTGTCATCACAATACACCATGCCCTTTTCATCACAATGCTCCATGCCCTTGTCATCACAAAGCTCAATGACACATGTAATTACAATGCTCCTTGGGCTACTCCTCACAATGCTCCATGCCCTTGTCATCACAATGCTCCAAGACCCATGTAATCACAATGATCTATGCCCCTTTTCATCTCAATGTTCCATGAACCTTGTCATCACAATCCAACATGCCCATCATCATAATGCTTCAGGCTATTGTCATCACAATGAAATCAATATTCTCCATGACCTCTGTCATCATAATGCTCCAAACCCTTGTTATCTCAATGTTCCATAACACTTATCATCACAACACCCCATGATGCTCCTCATCACAATTATCCATGGTGTTCTCATCACAATGCTCCATGATCTTTGTCATCACAATGCTCAATACACTTGTCATCACAATGCCCCCTGACACTTGTCATCAGTATGCTCCTTGAACCCTGTCATGACAAGGCTTCAGGCCTTTTTCATCACAATGATCCATGCCCTTTTCATCACAATGCTCCAAGATCCCTGTAATCACAATGCTCCATGCCCTTGTCATCACACAGCTCCATGATGCATGTCATCATAATGCTCCATGGACTTCTCATCACAATGCTCCATGCGCTAGTCATCACAATGTTCCAAGACCCCTGTAATCACAATGCTCCATGCCCCTTTCCATCAGAATGCTTCATGAGACTTGTCATCACAAGAATCCATGGTCTTCACATCACAATGCTCCAGGAACTTGTCATCACCATGCTCCATTCCATTGTCATCACAATGCTCCATGATACCTGTCATCACAATAATCCATGAACATTTTCAGCCCAATGCTCCACGACCTACTCATCACAATGGTCCATGGCCAATATAATCACAATGATCCATGACCACTGTCATCACTACACTCCATGACACCTGACAACACAAAGATCTGGGACTCTTGTCATCACAATGCTCCATTTCATACTCATCACAATGCTCCATAACCCCTATCACCAAAACCCTCCATGAACATTTCCAGCACTGTGCTCCAGGAAACTTGTCATCACACTGATCCATGCCCTTGTCAACCCAATGGTCCATGACCCCTGTATTCACAATGCTCCGTGACGCTTGTCATCACAGTGCTCCATGACACATGTCATCACAATGCTCCATGCCTCTGTCAGCAAAATGCTACATGACCTTGTCATTACAATGCTCTATGAGCTTGTCATTACAATACTCCATTTCCATTGTCATCACAATCCTCCATGAACCTTGGGATCACATTGCTTCATGCCCTTGTCATCACAATGCTCCATGCTCCTTGAAATCAAAATGATCCATGACCACTGTCATCACAATGCTCCAAACACTTGTGATCACAGTGTTCCATAACACTTGTCATCACAACGCTCCATGATGCCTGTCATCAAAGTACTCCATGCCCTTTTCATCACAATGCTCCATGACCATTGTCATCACAATTCTCAATACACTTGTCATCACAATGCTCCCTGACACTTTTCATCAGAATGCTCCTTGAAACGTGAAACGAAAAGGCTCCATGCCTTTTTCATCACAATGCCCCATGCCGTTTTCATCACAATGCTCCATTCCATTGTCATCAAAATACTCCACAAGTTTGTCATCAGAATGCTCCATGACCCTTGTCATCACAATTCTCCCTGCAGTTGTCAGCACAATGCTCCCTGACCCTTGTCTCCACAATGCTCCAAGCTATTGTCATCACAATTCTCCATTAACTTGTCATCAGAATCCTCCATGACACTTGGCATCACAGTGCTCCATGCCATTGTCATCAAAATACTCCACAAGCTTGTCATCAGATTGCTCCATGAGCTTTGTCATCACAATTCTCCATGCACTTGTCAGCACAATGCACCCTGACCCTTGTCATCACAATGCTCCAATCCATTGTCATCACAATGCTCCATTTCCATTGTCATCAGAATCCTCCATGACACTTGGCATCACAATGCTCCTTGCCATTGTTGTCATCGGGCCATTACATATGTCATCACAATGCTCCCTGACAACTGCCTTCACAATAATGCATGACCTGGTCATCACAATGCTCCATGCCCTTGTGATCACAATGTGCCTTTCCAAATATCATCGCTATGATCCATGAAACTTATTAGACCATTGCTCCATGCCATTGTCATCACAATGCTCCATGCCCTTGTTATCACAATGCTCCATGACTCCTGTCATCACAATGCTCCGTGACTCCAGTCATCACAGTGCTTCATGACCTTTGTCATCACAATGGTCCATGCCCTCGAAATCAACAGGCTCTGTGACCTTTTTAACCACAGTGCTCCATGAACTTTTCATCACAATGCTCTTTGACCCTTGTCATCACAATGCCCTATGCCTTTCTCAGCACAATGCTCCATGACTCCTGCCAACAAAATGCTCCATGGCCTTGTCAACAGAAGGCTCGATGACACTTCTCATCACAATGCTCCAAGACCCTTGTAATCACAATGCGCCATGCCCTTGTCATCACAAATCTCCAAGACCCCTGAAATCACAATGCTCCATGCCCCTTTTCATCAGAATTCTCCATGAGACTTCTCATCTCAAGTCTTCATGGTCTTCTCATCACAAGGCTCCAAGACCTTGTCATCAGCATGCTCCGTTCCCTTGTCATCAGAGTGCTCCTTGACCCCTGTCATCACAATACTCCATGAATATTTTCAGCACAATGCTCCATGAACTTCTCATCACAATGCTCCATGACCGATATCATCACAATGCTCCATGACCTCTGTCATAACAACACTCCATGACACCTGACAACACAATGATCCGCGACACTTGTCACCACAGTGCTCAATTCCCTAGTCATCGCAATGCTCCATGAACCCTGTCATCACAATACACCATGAATATTTTCAGCCCAATGATCCATGACCCTTGTCATCACAATGATCCATGCCTTTGTCATCCCAATGCTCCATGACCCCTGTATTCACAATGCTCCTTGACGCTTGTCATCACAGTGTTCCATGACAACTGTCATCACAATGCTGAATGCATTTGTCAGCAAAATGCGACATGAGCTTGTAATTTCAATGTTCTATGCACTTGTCATCACAATACACCATTACCATTTTCATCACAATCCTCCATGAACTTTGGGATCACATTGCTTCATGCCTTTGTTAACACAATGCTCCATGCTCCTTGAAATCAAAATGATCCATGACCTCTGTCATCACAATGCTTCAAACCCTTGTGATCACAATGCTCCGTAACACTTGTCATCACAACGTTCCATGATGCCTATCATCACAATATTCCATGCCCTTTTCATCACAATGCTCCATGACCTTTGTCATCACAATTCTAAATACACTTGTCATCACAATGCTCCCTGACACTTGTCATCAGAATGCTCCTTGAAACCTGTCACGAAAAGGCTCCATGCCTTTTTCATCACAATTCCCCATGCCGTTTTCATCACAATGCTCCATGCCATTGTCATCAAAATACTCCACAAGCTTGTCATCAGAATGCTCCATGACCCTTGTCATCACAATTCTCCATGCACTTGCCAGCACAATGCTCCCTGACCCTTGTCATCATAATGCTCCAAGCCCTAGTCATCACAATGCTCCATTACATTTGTCTTCAGAATCCTCCATGACACTTGGCATCACAATGCTCCATGCCATTGTCATCACAATGGGCCATTACATATGTCATGATAGTGCTCCCTGACACCTGTCTTCACAATACTGCATGACCTGGTTATCACAATGCTCCATGCCCTTGTCATTACAATGCGCATTTCCAACTGTCATTGCAATAATCCATGAAACTTATTAGACCAATGTTCCATGCTCTTGTCATCACAATGTTCCATGACCTTGTTATCACATTGCTCCATTGACCCTGTCATCACAATGCTCCGTGACTCCAGTCTTTACAATGCTTCATGACCTTTGTCATCACAATGGTCCATGCCCTCGTCATCAACAGCCTCTGTGACCATTTTAACCACAATGCTCCATGAACTTTTCATCACAATGCTCTTTGACCCTTGTCATCACAGTGCTCTATGCTTTTCTCAGCACAATGCTCCATGACGCATGTCTTGAGAATACTCCATGTCCTTCTCATCAAAATGCTCCATGCCCTTATCATAACAAAGCTCAATGACACATGTAATTACAATGCTCCTTGGGCTACTCCTCACAATGCTCCATGCCCTTGTCATCACAATGCTCCAAGACCCATGTAATCACAATGCTCTATGCCCCGTTTCATCTCAATGCTCCATGAACCCTGTCATCACAATGCACCATGCCCATCATCATAATGCTTCAATCTATTGTCATCAGAATGAAATTAATATTCTCCATGACCTCAGTCATCATAATGCTCCAAACCCTTTTTATCACAGTGTTCTAAACACTTATCATCACAACACCCCATGATGCTCCTCATCACAATTATCCATGGTGTTCTCATCACAATGCTCCATGACCTTTGTCATCACAATGCTCAATACACTTGTCATCACAATGCCCCCTGACACTTGTCATCAGTATGCTCCTTGAACCCTGTCATCACAAGGCTCCATGCCTTTTTCATCACAATGATCCGTGCCCTTTACATCACAATGCTCCAAGATCCCTGTAATCACAATGTTCCATGCCCTAGTCATCACAATGTTCCAAGACCACTGTAATCACAATGCTCCATGCCCCTTTTCATCAGAATGCTCCATGAGACTTGTCATCACAAGTCTCCATGGTCTTCACATCACAATGCTCCAGGAACTTGTCATCACCATGCTCCATTCCCTTGTCATCACAATGCTCCATGATACCTGTCATCACAATAATCCATGAACATTTTCAGCCCAATGCTCCACGACCTACTCATCACAATGCTCCATGGCCAATATCATCACAATGCTCCATGACCACTGTCATCACAACACTCCATGACACCTGAAAACACAATGATCCGGGAATCTTGTCATCACAATGCTCCATTCCCTAGTCATCACAATGCTCCATGAACGCTGTCATCACAACACTCCATGAACATTTTCAACCCAGTGCTCCAGGAAACTTGTCATCACAATGATCCATGCCCTTGTCATCCCAATGCTCCATGACCCCTTTATTCACAATGCTCCGTGACGCTTGTCATCACCGTGCTCCATGACATATGTCATCACAATGCTCCATGCCTTTGTCAACAAAATGCTACATGACCTTGTCATTACAATGCTCTATACACTTGTCATCACAATAATCCTTTTCCATTGTCATCACAATCCTCCGTGATGCTTGGGATCACATTGCTTCATGCCCTTGTCATCACAATGCTCCATGCTCCTTGAAATCAAAATGATCAATGACCTCTATCATCAGAATGCTCCAAACCCTTGTAATCATAATATTCCATAACACTTGTCATCACAACGCTCTGTGACTCCTGTCATCACAATACTCCATGCCCTTTTCATCACAATGCTCCATGCCCTTGTCATCACAAAGCTCAATGACACATGTAATTACAATGCTCCTTGGGCTACTCCTCACAATGTTCCATGCCCTTGTCATCACAATGCTCCAAGACCCATGTAATCACAATGCTCTATGCCCCTTTTCATCTCAATGTTCCATGAACCCTGTCATCACAATGCACCATGCCCATCATCATAATGCTTCAGGCTAATTTTATCACCATGAAATCAATATTCTCCATGACCTCTGTCATCATAATGCTCCAAACCCTTGTTATCACAATGTTCCATAAGACTTATCATCACAAAACCCCATGATGCTCCTCATCACAATTATCCATGGTCTTCTCATCACAATGCTCCATGATCTTTGGCATCACAATGCTCAATACACTTGTCATCACAATGCCCCCTGACACTTGTCATCAGTATGCTCCTTGAACCCTGTCATGACAAGGCTCCATGCCTTTCTCATCACAATGATCCGTTACATATTCATCACAATGTTCCAAGATCTCTTTAATCAAAATGCTCCATGCCCTTGTCATCACAATGCTCCATGACACATGTCATGAGAATGCACCATGGCCTTCTCATCACAATGCTCCATGCCCTAGCCAACACAATGTTCCAAGACCCCTGTAATCACAATGCTCCATGCCCCTTTTCATCAGAATGCTCCATGAGAATTGTCATCCCAAGTCTCCATGGTCTACACATCACAATGCTCCAGGACCTGGTCATCACCATGCTCCATTCCCTTGTCATCACAATGCTCCATGATACCTGTCATCACAATAATCCATGAACATTTTCAGCCCAATGCTCCACGACCTACTCATCACAATGCTCAATGGCCAATATCATCACAATGCTCCATGACCACTGTCATCACAACACTCCATGACACCTGACAACACAATGATCCGGGACTCTTGTAATCACAATGCTCCATTTCCTACTCATCACAATGCTCCATGACCCCTGTCATCAAAACACTCCATGAACATTTTCAGCCCAGTGCTCCAGGAAACTTGTCATCACACTGATCCATGGCATTGTCAACCCAATGGTCCATGACCCCTGTATTCACAATGCTCCGTGACGCTTGTCATCACAGTGCTCCATGACACATGCCATCACAATGCTCCATGCCTTTGTCAGCCAAATGCTACATGACTTTGTCATTACAATGCTCTATGCTCTTGTAATTAGAATATTTCATTTCCATTGTCATCACAATCCTCCATGAACCTTGGGATCACATTGCTTCATGCCCTTGTCATCACAATGCTCCATGCTCTTTGAAATCAAAGTGATCCAAGACCACTGTCATCACAATGATCCAAACCCTTGTGATCACATTGTTCCATAACACTTGTCATCACAACGCTCCATGATGCCTGTCATCAAAGTACTCCATGTCCTTTTCATCACAATGCTCCATGACCATTGTCATCACAATTCTCAATACACTTTTCATCACAATGCTCCCTGACACTTGTCATCAGAATGCTCCTTGAACCCTGACACGAAAAGGCTCCATGCATTTTTCATCACAGTGCCCCATGCCGTTTTTGTCAAAATGCTCCATGCCACTGTCATCAAAATACTCCACAAGCTTGTCATCAGAAAGCTCCATGACCCTTGTCCTCACAATTCTCCATGCACTTGTCAGCACAATGCTCCCTGACCCTTGTCACCACAATGCTCCAAGCTATTGTCATCATAGTGCTCCATTACCTTTGTCATCAGAATCCTCCATGACACTTGGCATCACAATGCTCCATGCCATTGTCATCACAATGGGCCATTACATATGTCATCATAATACTCCCTGACACCTGTCTTTACAATACTGCATGACCTGGCCATCACAATGCTGCATGACCTTGTCATCACAATGCGCCATTCCAACTGTCATTGCAATATTCCATGAAACGTATTAGACCAATGTTCCATGCCCTTGTCATCACAATGCTCCATGCCCTTGTTATCACAACGCTCCATGACCCCTGTCATCACAATGCTCCGCGACTCCAGTCATCACAATGCTTCATGACGTTTGCATCACAATGGTCCATGCACTCGTCATCAATAGACTCTGTGAAGTTTTTAACCACAATGCTCCATGAACATTTCATCACAATGCTCTTTGACCCTTATTATCACAATGCACTATGCCTTTCTCAGCACAATGCTCCATAACCCTTGTCATCACAATGCTCCTTGCGCTTCTCAGCACAATGCTCCATGACACATGTCATCACAATGCACCATGCGCTTGTCATCACAGTGCTCCACAATCTTGTCTTCACAATGCTCCATAAAATTTGACATCACAATGCTCCATGCAATTCTCATCAAAATGCTCTCTTACCACTGATATCACAATGCTACATGCATTTATCATCACAATGTTCGATGACCCCTGACATCACAATGTTCCATAACAGCTGTCATCAAAATGTTCCATGACAATTTCATCAAATTGCTCCATGACCCTGTAATCACAATGCTCCCTGCCCTTCTCATCACAATGCACAACACCCTTGCCATCTGAATGCTCCATGACCTTTGTCATCAGAAAGTTCCATGACTCTGGCATCACAAAGATCCATGTCATTGTCATCACAATGCTCCATGAACACTCTCATCACATTGTTTCATGCCCTTGTCTTCACAAAGCTCCATGACACATGTCATCAGAATGCTCCATGGACTTCTCATCACAATACTCCATGACCCTTCTCATCACAATGCTCCATGCCCCTTTTAATCTCAATGATCCATGAACCGTGTCATCACAATGCACCATGCCCATCATCATAATGCTTCATGCTATTGTCATCACAATGAAATCAAAATGCTCCATGACCTCTGTCATAACAATGCTCCAAACCCTTGTGATCACAATATAGTATAACAGTTGTCATCACAATGTCCCATGACGCTCTTCATCACAGTTATCCATGGTCTTCTCATGACAATGCTCCATGACCTTTGTCATCACAATGCTCAATACACTTGTCATCAAAAAGCTCCCTGACACTTTTTGTCTGTATGCTTCTTGAACCATGTCTTGACAAGGCTCCATGTTTTTTTCATCACAATGATCCATGCCCTTTTCATCACAATGCTCCAAGACACATGTAATCACAATGCTCCATGCCCTTGTCATCACAAAGCTCAATGACGCATGCCATTAGTATTCTCCTTGGTCTTCTCCTCACTATGCTCCATGCCCTTGTCATCACAATGTTGCAAGACCCCTGTAATCACAGTGCTCCATGCCTCTTTTCATCAGTATGCTCCATGAGATTTGTCATCACAAGGCTCCATGGTTTTCTCGTCACAATGCTCCAGGACCTTGTCATCACAATGCTTCACGACCTTGTCATGAAAATTTTCAATGTCCCTTATCATCATAATGCTCCAAGCCCTAGTCATCACAATGTTCCTTTATATTTGTCATCACAATCCTCCATTACATTTGGTATCACGATTCTCCATGCCATTGTCATCACAATGGACCATGACATATGTCATCACAATGCTCCCTGAAACCTGTCTTCACAGTATTCAATGACCTTCTCATCACAATGCTCCATGCCCTTGTCATCACAATGCACCATGCTCACTGTCATCATAATAATCTATGAAACTTCTCAGACCAATGCTCCATGACCCTGTCATCACAGTGCTCCATCCCCTTGTCATCACAATGCTCCATGAACCCTGTCATCACAATGCTCCGTGACTCCAGTCATCACAATGCTTCATAACGTTTGTCATCACAATGGTCCATGCCCGCGTCATCACAAGGCTCTGTGACCTTTGTAACCACAATGCTCCATGAACATTTCATCACAATGCTCTGTGACCCTTGTCATCACAATGCTCCATGTCTTTGTCAGAACAATGCTCCATGACCATTGTCATCACAATGTGTCATGCACATTTCATCACAACGGTCCACAAACTTGTCATTGCAATGCTCCATAAAATTTGTAATCACAATGCTCTATGCACTTCTCATCAAAATGCTCTCTCACGAGAGATATCACAGTGTCCATCAGTAGTCATCACAATACTCCCTCACCCCTTTAATCACAATGTTCCATGACCCTGTCATCACACTGCTACATCCCCTTATCATCACAATGTTCCTTGACCCCTGACATCACAATGTTCCATAACCCCGGTCATCAAAATGCTCCATGACACATTTCATCCCAAAGCTCCAAGACCACTGACATCACAATGTTCCAATACAATTTTCATCAAATTGCTGCATGACCCGGTCATCAAAATGCTCCCTCCCCTTCTCATCACAATGCACCATGCCCTTGTCATCAAAATGCTACATGACTTTACATCACAAGGCTCCATGACACTTGACATCACAATGCTCTATGTCATTGTCATCAAAATGCTCCATGAACCTTCTCGTAACATTGCTCAATGCCCTTGTCATCAAAAAGCTCCATGACACTTGTCATCACAATGCTCGATACCCTTCTCATCACAAAGCTCCATGCCATTGTCATTACAATCCTGCATGACCCATGTATCATAGTGTTCCGTACCCATTTCATCACAATGCACCATGCCCACTCTCATTACAATAATCCATGAAACATTTCAGACCAATGTTCCATGCCCTTCTCATCACAATGCTCCATTACATCTGTCATAACAATGCACCATGTCCCCTGCCATCACAATGTTCCACGCCCTAGTCATCACAAAGTTCTATGACACATGTCATCAGAATATTCAATGGCTTTTTCATCACAATGATCCATACACATGTCATCACAATGCTCTAAGACCCTTGTAATCACAATGCTCCATGATCCTTTTCATCTCAGTGCTCCATGATCACTATCATCACAATGCACCATGCCCATCATCATAATGCTTCCGTCTATTGTCATCACAGTGAAATCAAAATGCTCCCTAAACTCTCTCATCACAATGCTCCAAACCCTTGTGATCACTCTCTTCCTTAACACTTATCATCACAACACCCCAAGACGCTCATCATCACAATTATCCATGGATTTCTCATCTCAATGCTCCATAAACTTTGACATCGCAATGCTCAATACACTTGTCATCCCAATGCTCCCTGACACTTGCCGTCAGTATGCTCCTTGAACACTGTCATGACAAGTTTCGATGCCTTTTTCATCACAATGATCCATGCCATTTTCATCACAATGCTCCAAGACCCCTGTAATCACAATGCTCCATGCACTTGTCATCGCAAAGCTCCATAACACATGTCATCAGAATGCTCCATGGCCTTCTCATCACAATGCTCCATGCCCTTGTCATCACAATGCTCCAAGACCCCTGTAATCACAATGATCCATGCCCCTTTTCATCAGAATGCTCCATGAGATTTGCCATCACAAGTCTCCATGGTCTTCTCAACATAATGCTCCAGGACCTTGTCATCACCATGCTCCATTTCCTTGTCATCAAAGTGTTCCAGGACACGTGTCATCACAATACTCCATGAACATTTTCAGCCCAATGCTCCATGACCATCTCATCACAATGCTCCATGACCAATATGATCACAATGCTCCATGACCACTGTCATCACAACACTCCATGACACCTGACAATACAATAATCCGGGACTCTTGTCATCACAATGCCCGATTACCTAGACATCACAATGCTCCATGACCCCTGTCATCACAATATTCCATGGACATTTTCAGCCCTAAGCTCCATGACCCTTGTCATCACAATGATTCATGCCCTAGTCATCCCAATGCTCCAGGACCCCAGTATTCACAATGCTCTGTGACGCTTGTCATCACAGTGCTCCATGACACCTGTCATCACAATGTTCCATGTCTTTGTCAGCAAAGTGCTACATGAACTTGTAATTGCAGTGCTCTATGCGCTTGTCATCACAATACTCCATTACCATTGTCATCACAATCCTCCATGAACCTTGGGATCACATTGCTTCATGCCCTTGTCATCACAATGCTTCATGCTCCTTGAAATCAAAATGATCCATGACCTCTGTCATCACAATGCTCCAAAACCTTGTGATCACCATGTTCCATAACACTTGTCATCACAACGCTCCATGATGACTGTCATCACAATACTGCGTGCCCTTTTCATCACAATTCTCCATGATCTTTGTCATCACAGTTCTCAATACACTTGACATCACAATGCTCCCTGACACTTGTCGTCAGAATGCTCCTTGAACCCTGTCACGAAAAGGCTCCATGCATTTTTCATCACAATGCCCCATGCCATTTTCATCACAATGCTCCATGCCATTTTCATCAAAATACTCCACAAGCTTTTCATCAGAATGCTCCATGACCCTTGTCATCACAATTCTCCATGAACTTGCCAGCACAATGCTCCCTGACCCTTGTCATCACAATGCTCCAAGCCATTGTTATCACAATGCTCCATTACATTTGTCATCAGAATCCTCCATGACACTTGGCATCACAATGCTCCATGACATTGTCATCACAATGGGCCATTACATATGGCATAACAATGCTCCCTGACACGTCTTCACAATACTTCATGACCTGCTCATCACAATGCTCCATGCCCTTGTCATCACAATGCGCCATTCCAACAGTCATCGCAATAAACCATGGAACTTATTAGACCAATGCTCCATGCCCTTGTCATACAAATGCTCCATGCCCTTGTTATCACAATGCTCCATGACCCCTGTCATCACAATGCTCCGTGGCTCCAGTCATCACAATGCTTCATAACCTTTGTCATAACAATGGTCCATGCCCTCATCATCAACAGTCTCTGTGACCATTTTAACCACAATGCTCCATGAACTTTTCATCACAATGCTGTTTGACCCTTGTCATCACAATGCTCTATGACTTTCTCAGCACAATGCTCCATGACTGTTGTCATCACAATGCTCCATGCGCTTGTCAGCACAATGCTCCATGACACATGTCTTCCCAATTCACCATGCACTTGTCATCAGAGTGCTCCACAATCTTGTCATCACAATGCTCCATAAACTTTGTCATCACAATGCTCCATGCACTTCTCATCATAATGCTCTCTCACCACTGATATCGCAATGTTACATCACAATTCATCACAATATTCCCTCACCCCTCTCATCCCAGTGTTCCATGACTCCTGTCATCACTATGCTACATGCAATTATCATCACAATGTTCGATGACCCCTGACATCACAATGTTCCATAACCCCTGTCATCAAAATGCTCCATGAACCTTTGCATCAAAATGCCCTGTGATCCCTGATATCACAATGCTCCATGACCCCTGTCTTCACAATGCTCCATGCACCTTGAAATCAAAATGATCCATGACCTCTCTCATCACAATGCTCCAAACCCTTGCGATCACAATGTTCCATAACACTTGTCATCACAACGCTCCATGATGCCTGTCATCACAATACTCCATGCCCTTTTCATCACAATGCTACATGACCTTTGTCATCACAATTCTCAATACACTTGTCATCACAATGCTCCATGCACTTCTCATCAAAATGCTCTCTCACCACTGATATCACAATGTTACATCACTATTCATCACAATATTCCCTCACCCCTCTCATCATAATGTTCCATGACTCCTGTCATCAAATGCTACATGCACTTATCATATCAATGTTCGATGACCCCTGACATCACAATGTTCCATAACACCTGTCTTCAAAATGCTCTATGACCCTTTTCATCAAAATGCGCCATGATCCCTGGTATCACAGTGCTCCATGACCCCTGTCATCACAATGCTCCATGCTCCTTGAATTCAAAATGTTCCATGACCTCTCTCATCACAATGCTCCAAACCCTTGTGATCACAATGTTCCATAACACTTGTCATCACAACGCTCCATGATGACTGTTATCACAATACTCTATGCCCTTTCAATCACAATGCTCCATGACCTTTGTCATTACAATTCTCAATACACTTCTCATCACAATGCTCCCTGACACTTGTCGTCAGAATGCTCCTTGAACCCTGTCAAAAAAATGCTTCATGCCTTCTCCATCACAATGCCACATGCCGTTTTCATCACAATGATCCATGCAATTGTCATCAAAATACTCCACAAGCTTGTTATCAGAATGCTCCATGACATTTGTCATCACAATTCTCCATGCACTTGTCGGCATAATGCTCCCTAACCATTGTCATCACAATGCTGCAAACCATTGTCATCACAATGCTCCATTAACTTTGTTATCAGAATCCTCCATGATAGTTGGCATCACAATGCTCCATGCCATTTTCATCACAATGGGCCTTTACATATGTCATCACAATGCTCCCTGACACCTGTCTTCACAATACTGCATGACCTGGTCATCACAATGCTCCATGCCCTTGTCATCACAATGCACCATTTCAAATGTCATCGCAATAATCCATGAAACTTATTAGACATTATTCCATGTCCTTGTTATCACAATGCTCAATGACCCCTGTCATCACAATGCTCTGTGACTCCAGTCATCACAATGCTTCATGACCATTGTTATCACAAAGGTCCATGCCCTCGTCATCAACAGTCTCTGTGACCATTTTAACCACAATGCTCCATGTACATTTCATCACAATGCTCTTTGACCCTTGTCATCCCAATGCTCTGTGCCTTTCTCTGCACAATTCTACATGACCCTTGTCATCACAATGCTCCATGAGGTTGTCAGCAAAATAATCCGTGACACATGTCATAACAATGCGCCATGTGCTTGTCATCACAGTGCTCCATAACCATTGTCTTCACAATGCTCCATGCATTTCTCTTCAAAATGCTCTCTCACCACTGATATCACAATGTTACATCACTATTCATCACAATACTCCCTCCCCCCTGTCATCACAATGCTCCATGACTCCTGTCATCACAATGCTACATGCACTTTTCATCACAATGTTCGATGACCCCTGACATCACAATGTTCCTTAACAACTCTCATCAAAATGCTTCATGACACTTTTCATCAAAATGCTCCATGACCGCTGACATCACAGTGTTCCATAACACTTGTCATAAAAATATTCCATAACCCTTTTCATCAAATTGCTCCATGACGCTGTCATCACAATGCTCACAGCCCTTCTCATCACATTGCCAATGCACTTGTCATCAAAATGCTCCATGACCTTTGTCATCACAAAGATCCATGACGCTTGGCATCACAATGCTCAATGTCAATATTATCACAATGCTCCATGAACGCTCTCATCACATTGCTCCATGCCCTTGTCATCACAAAGCTCCATGATGCATGTCATCAGAATACTCCATGGCCATCTCATCACAGTGCTCCATGCAGTTGCCATTACAATGCTCCATTATCCGTGTCATAAA
The DNA here is from genome assembly GCF_964165515.1 of Mesoplodon bidens. Lineage (NCBI taxonomy): Eukaryota > Metazoa > Chordata > Mammalia > Artiodactyla > Ziphiidae > Mesoplodon > Mesoplodon bidens. Next base: position 6,712 of record NW_027672312.1, on the reverse strand, counting down.
AATGCTCCATGAACCCTGTCGTCACGATGTTCCATGGCCTTGTCATGACAATGCTCCAAGACCCCGGTAATCACAATGCTCCATGCCCATTTTCATGTCAATGATCCATGAACCGTCTCATCAAAATTCAACATGCCCATCATCATAATGCTTCATGCTATTGTCATCACAATGAAATCAAAATGCTCCATTACCTCTGTCATAACAATGCTCCAAAACTTAGTGATCACAATATTCCGTAACACTTGTCATCACAATGCCCCTTGACACTCGTCATCACAATTATCCATGGTCTTCTCATCACAGTGCTCCAAGACCATTGTCATCACAATGCTCAATACACTTGTCATCAAAATGCCTCCTGACTCTTGTTATCTGTATTCTCCTTGAACCCTGTCATGATAAGGCTCCATGCCTTTTTTATCACAATGATCCATGCCCTTTTCATCACAATGCTTCAAGACACCTGTAATCACCATGCTTCATGCCTTTGTCATCAGAAAGCTCAATGACACATGTCATCAGAATGCTCCTTTGGCTTCTCCTCACAATGCTCCATGCCCTTGTCATCACAATGTTCCAAGACCCCTGTAATCACAGTGTTCCATGCCCCTTGTCATCAGTATGCTCCATGAGACTTGTCATCACAAGGCTTCATGGTTTTCTAATCACAGTGCTCCAGGATCTTGTCATCAAAATGCTTCACGACTTTGTCATGAAAATTCTCATTGGCCCTTGTCATCATAAAGCTCCAAGCCCGGGCTTCCCTGGTGGCGCAGTGGTTGAGAATCTGCCTGCCAATGCAGGAGACACGGGTTCAACCCCTGGTCTGGGAAGATCCCACATGCCGCGGAGCAACTGGGCCCGTGAGCCACAACTACTGAGCCTGCGCATCTGGAGCCTGTGCTCCGCAACAAGAGAGGCCGTGACAGTGAGAGGCCCGCGCACTGCGATGAAGAGTGGCCCCCGCTTGCCACAACTAGAGAAAGCCCTCGCACAGAAACGAAGACCCAACACAGCCAAAAATAAATAAATAAATAAAAAATTTAAAAAAAAAAAAAAAAAAAAAAAAAAAAAAAAGCTCCAAGCCCTAGTCATTACAATGCTCCATTATATTTGTCATCACAATCCTCCATTATATTTGCCATCACAGTGCTCCATGCCATTGTCATCACAATGGACCATGCCATATATCATCACAATGCTCGCTGACACCTGTCTTCACAATACTCCATGACCTTCTCTTCACAATGTTCCATGCGCTTGTCATGACAATGCTCCATGACTTGTCATCACAAAGCTCCATGACCCATGACCCATGTATCACACTGTTCTGTGCCCTCATCATCACAATGCTCCATGCGACTCTCTTCACAATAATCCATGAAATATTTCAGAGCAATGCTCCATGCCCTTCTCATCAAAATGCTCCATTACCCCTGTCATAACAATGCTCCATGAACCCTGCCATCACAATGTTACACGGCCTTGTCATCACAAGGCTCCATGACTCATGTCATCACAATGATCAAGACCACTGTAATCGCAATGCTCCATGCCCTTGTCATCACAAACCGCCATGACGCATGTCATCAGAATGTTCCATGGCCTTCACATCACAATGTTCCAAGCCCTTGTCATCACTATACTCCAAGACCCCTGTAATCACTATATGTTATGCCCCTTTTCATCTCAATGCTCCATGAACCATGCCATCACAATGCATCATGCCCAATATCATAATGCTTCATGCTATTGTCATCACAATGAAATCAAAATGCTCCATGACCTCTGTCATCATAATGCTCCGAACCCTTGTGATCACAATGTTCCATAACACTTATCATCACAACACCCCATGATGCTCATCATCACCATTATCCATGGTCTTCTCATCACAATGCTCCATGACCTTTGTCATCACAATGCTCAATACACTTGTCATCACAATGCTCCCTGACACTAGTCGTCAGTATGCTCCTTGAACCCTGTCATTACAAGGCTCCATGCCTTTTTCATCACAATGATCCATGCCCTTAACATCACAATGCTCCAAAACCGCTGTAATCACAGTGCTCCATGCCCCTTTTCAACCAAATTCTCCATGAGATTTCTCATCAAAAGTCTCCATGGTCTTCTCATCACAATGATCCAGGACCTTGTCATCACCATGCTTCATTCCCTTGTCCTAGCAATGCTCCATGACCACTCTCATCTCAATTCTCCATGAATATTTTCAGCCAAATGCTCCGTGACCTTATCATCAGAATGCTCCATGACCAATATCATCACTATTCTCCATGACCAGAGTCATCACAACAGTCTATGATACCTGACAACACAATGATCAGGGACTCTTGTCATCCCAAATCTCCATTCCCTTGACATCATAATGCTCCATGACCCCTGTCTTCACAATACTCCATGAACATTTTCAGCCGAATGCTCCATGACACCTGCCATCACAATGTTCAACGGCATTGTCATCACAAGGCTACATGACACTTGTCATCACAATGCTTAAGACACCTGTAATCACGTTGCTCCATGCCCTTCTCAACCCAATGCTCCATGACCACTGTATTCACAATGCTCCATGAGCTTGTCATCACAGTGCTCCATGACACCTGTCATCACAATGTTCCATGACTTTGTCAGCAAAATGCTATATGACCTTGTCATTACAATGCTCTACGTGCTTGTCATCAAAATACTCCATTACCATTGTCATCACAATCCTCCATGAACCTTGGAATCACACTGTTTCTTGCCCTTGTCATCACAATGCTCCATGCTCCTTGAAATCACAATGATCCATCACCTCTGTCATCACAATGCTCCAATCCCTTGTGATTACAATGTTCCATGGCCTTTGTCATCACAATTCTCAATACACTTGTCATCACAAAGCTCCCTGACACTTGTCGTCAGAATGCTCCTTGAACCCTGTCACAAAAAGGCTCCATGCCGTTTTCCTCACAATGCTCCATGCCATTGTCATCAAAATACTCCACAAGCATTTCATCAGAATGTTCCATGACCCTTGTCATCAAAAATCTCCATGCACATGTCAGCACAATGCTCCCTGACCCTTGTCATCACAATGCTCCAAGCCATTGTCATGAGAATGCTACATTACTTTTGTCATCAGAATCCTGCATGACACTTGGCATCACAATGCTCCATGCTACTGTCATCACAATGGGCCATTACATATGTCATCACAATGCTCCCTGACACGTCTCTTCACAATACTGCGTGACCTGGTCATCACAATGCTCCATGCCCTTGTCATCACAATGCGTCATTCAAACTGTCATCGCAGTAATCCAAGAAACTTATTAGAAATTTGTTCCATGCACTTGTTATCACAATGCTCCATGACTCTGTCATCACAATGCTACGTGACTCCAGTCATCACAATGCTTCATTACCTTTGTCATCACAGTGGTCCATGTCCTCGTCATCAACAGTCTCTGTGACCTTTTTAACCACAGTGCTCCATGAACTTTTCATCACAGTGCTCTTTGACCCTTGTCATCACAATGCTCTATGCCTTTCTCAGCCCAATAATCCAAGACCCTTGTCGTCACAATGCTCCAGGCGCTTGTCAGCACAATGCTCCATGACACATGTAATCACAAGGCACCATGCGCTTGTCATCACAGTGTTCCACAATCTTGTCATCACAATGCTCCATAAAACGTGTCATCACAATTCTCCATGCACTTCTCATCAAAATGCTCTGTCACCACTGATATCACAATGCTACATCAATATTTGTCACAATACTCCCTCAACCCTGTCATCACAATATTCCATGACCCATGTCATCACAATGCTACATGCACATATCATCACAAAGTTCGATGACCCCTGACATCACAATGTTCCATAACACCTGCCATCAAAATGCTCCATGACCCTTTTCATCAAAAAGCTCCATGACCCGTGACATCACAATGTTCCATAACACCTGTCATCAAATTGTTCCATGACACTTTTCATCAAATTGCTCCATGACCCTGTCATCACAATGCTCCCTGCCTTTCTCATCACAATGCTCAACGACCTGGCAATCAAAATGCTCCATGACATTTGTCATCACAAAGATCCATGACCCTTGTCATCACAGTGGTCCATATCATTGTCATCACAATGCTCCATGAACACTCTCATCACATTGCTCCATGCCTTTGTCATCACAAAGCTCCATGACACATGTCATCAGAATGCTACACGGCCTTCCCATCACAGTGCTCCATTACACCTGTCATAAGAATGCTCAATGACCCCTGTCATCACAATGTTCCATGGCCTTGTCATCACAAGGCCCCATGACACTTCTTATCACAATGCTCCAAGACCCATGTTATCACAATGCTCCATGCCCCTTTTCATCTAAATGATCCATGAACCCTGTCATCACAATGTTCCAAACCCTTGTGATCACAATATTCAATAACTCTTGTCATCAAAATGCCGCATGATGATCGTCATCACAGTTATCCATGGTCTTCTCATCACAATGCTCCATGATATTTGTCATCACAGTGCTCAATACACTTGTCATCAAAATGCTCCCTGACACTTGTTGTATGTATGCTCCTTGAACCCTGTAATGACAAGGCTCCATGCCTTTTTCATCACAATGATCCATGCCTTTTTCATCCCAATGCTCTAAGACCCCTGTAATCATAATTCTCCATGCCCTTGTCATCACAAAGCTCAATTAAGCATATCATTAGAAAGCTGCTAGGCATTCTCCTCACAATGCTCCATGCCCTTGTCATCACAATGTTCCAAGACCCCTGTAATCACAATGCTCCCTGCCCCTTCTCATCAGTATGCTCCATGAGATTTGTCATCACAAGGCTCCATGGTTTTCTCATGACAATGCTCCAGGACCTTGTCATCACAATGTTTCACGACCTTGTCATGAAAATTATCAATGGCCCTTGTCATCATAATGCTTCAAGCCCTAGTTAACACAATGCTCCATTATATTTGTCATGACAATCCTCCATTATATTTGGCATCACAGTGTTCCCTGTCATTGTCTTCACAATGGACCATGACATATGTCATCACAATGCTCCCTGACACCTTTCTTCAAATACTCCATAACTTTCTCATCACAATGCTCCATGCTCTTGTCATCACAATGCTCCATGACCTTGTCATCACAATGCTCCATGCCCTTGTTATCACAATGCTCCATGACCCCTGTCATCACAATGATCCGTGACTCCAGTCATCACAATGCTTCATGACCTTTGTCATCACAGTGGTCCATGCCCTAGTCATCAACAATCTCTGTGACGTTTTTAACCACAATGCTCCATGAAATTTTCATCACAATGCTCTTTGACCCTTGTCATCACAATGCTCTATGCCTTTCTCAGCACAATGCTCCATGACCCTTGTCATCACAATGCTCCATGTGCTTGTCAGCACAATGCTCCATGACACATGTCATCACAATGCGCCATGTGCTTGTCATCACAGTGCTCCACAATATTGTCATCACAATGCTCCATACACCTTGTCATCACAATGCTCAATGCACTTCTCTTCAAAATACTCTCTCACCACTCATATCACAATGTTACATCACTATTCATCACAATACTCCCTCACCACTGTCGTCACAATGTTCCGTTACTCCTGTCATCACAATGGTACATGCACTTATCATCACAATGTTCGATGACCCCTGACATCACAATGTTCCATAACCACTGTCATCAAAATGCTCCAAAACCCTTTTCATCAAAATGCTCCATGACCCCTGACATCACAATGTTCCATAACCCCTGTCATCAAAATGTTCCATGACAATTTTCATCAAATTGCTCCATGACCTTGTCATCACAATGCTCCCTGCCCTTTTCATGACAATGAACAATGCCTTTGTCATCAAAATGCTCCATGACTTTTGTCATCACAAAGAACCTTGACCCATGGCATCACAATGCTCCATGTCATTGTCATCACAATGCTCCATGAATGCTCTCATCACATTGCTCAATGCCCTTGTCATCAAAAAGCTCCATGACACATGTCATCAGAATGCTCCATGGCCTTCTCAACACAGTGCTCCATTACACGTGTAATAAGAATGCTCCATGACCCCTGCCATTACGATGTTCCATGGACTTGTCATCACAAGGCCGCATGACCCTTCTCATCACAATGCTCCAAAACCCATGTTATCAAAATGTTCCATGCCCCTTTTCATCTAAATGATCCATGAACCCTGTCATCACAATGTTGCAAACCCTTGTGATCACAATATTCCATAACTCTTGTCATCACAATGCTCCATGACCTTTGTCATCACAATGCTCAATACACTTGTCATCAAAATGCTCCCTGACACTTGTTGTCTATATGCTCCTTGAACCCTGTCATGACAAGGATCCATGCCTTTTTCATCACAATGATCCATGCCTTTTTCATCACAATGCTCTAAGACCACTGTAATCATAATTCACCATGCCCTTGTCATCACAAAGCTCAATGACACATATCATTAGAATGCTCCTTGGTCTTCACCTCACCATGCTCCATGCCCTTGTCATCCCAATGCTCCATGACCCCTGTATTCACAATGCACCGTGACGCTTGTCATCACAGTGCTCCATGACACCTGTCATCACAATGCTCCATGCCTTTGTCAGCAAAATGCTACATGACCTTTTCATTACAA